>NC_040904.2:178999662-179306798 GCF_004126475.2 Phyllostomus discolor
GAGAGTATAGCACCCATATTCTTAATGGAGAAAGATATGTATTTGTCCACTGTAAAATGTATCAAAATAAACAGTAAATGAGATAAGGAAACAATAGAATAGAGGAGAAATTGACAGTTAAAAGAACTGAGATGAGCATCAAGGGCAGTTCAAGACTGAATTAAAGGTCAAACATTCTAAAGGGATGTGTAATATAATCTATTTTTTAAGATTAAAGGTAATCATTAATAGAATTTAAGACAATATAGCAATGAAGAGTTTAAAAATATTTATAATAGTCATGAGATTGGACATGAGACAATGTTTATTTTTTTGACATGATTAATCACTTATTTATCCACCAAAAATTACATGTTTATTACACATTAAACAGTGTGCTAGGCAATAAGAGAGGTTTCAATCATTAATAAAACATGGCCCTAACTGCAGGGATTCAAGTGTAGAAGAGACAATGGAAAATTTAATAAATACATTAAACTGAAGTGATAAAGGTGATAATGAAATGTATACTAAGTTCACTGGTGTTACAAAAATAGGAGTGGAATTCAGAATTCAGAAGTAGCAGGTAATGTTTTGATAAGTAAGGTGATTTCTTTATAAAGTGTTGCTGATTAGAATTCATTCATTCACTTATTAAACAACTTGGATGCTTCATATGGACCAGGAAATTAAGAGAGGGCCCCTGTCCCTTTTCTTCATTCCCACTGCTTTTACCTTAGTTCAAGTTAGCATTGCTTGTAGCTGATGACTTTTTACCTTCGTATTTTCCCACTCCTGATCCATTTGCTTAACTGCTTATTGATGCTAGCAATAATCTTCTACACCTACATAGCCTTTCAGCATTTACAAACTCTTTTTACAAAGGTTTAAATTGCCCATCAGTACAACCTAATGAGGTATGGAAGGGACAGAAGTGATTATCCTTATTTTATTTTATTTTATTTTATTTTACTTTATTTTGTAGTAATTGCATTTTTATTTATTTTTTAACTTTTTTATTGTTTTTCAGGTAAAGTTGTCTCCATTTTCCCACCACCACTACCTCCATCCCAGCCATCCCCACTTCCAACCCTTGATCCTAACCCCCTTTGGTTTTGTCCATGTGTCCTTTATAGATATTCCTGAAAACCCTTTCCCCTTTGGGAAAAGAAAATCTATGCAATAATTTTACAAGATAATTGATAATACATTCTGGAAGTTTTCTCAGTGCATACCTTATGAGCCATTACTTCCACAATTAGAAATTTGTTCTAAGAACTATGCAGTAACATGCAAAGACTTACATACAGAAATGGTCTTTACACCCCTGCTTATAACAGCAAAACATAAGTCTCTTCTCTCCTCGCCTTTGTCTCTATCCATTCAATCTAAATGCTAATTTTATTTTCTGCAATGCTGCTTTTTTCTTATTGAGAGTTTTAAAAAGCCCATTGTATTTTTAAAATTTGTTAAATCTTCTCTTTTCTAATTCAACAGCTTTGAAATTTTGTTCTTTGTAAAAATCTACCTTCCTTTGCCTTAATTTATAGACTTGCTCTCTGATCTTTCCTCTGCTACTTTATACAGATCTGGGTCTCTTGAGTTTTAATTATAATACATACAAAATGTCATTTTTCTTCAATATGACTCCACCTGCACTATAATCAATAAAACCCCTTGAATATTATGACAACCCCTTGAGTATTATGACCCTTCCATAGATTTCAGTGCTGATGCTGGGAATAACCATTTTTGCATCTCAGAAAGATGTTAACAGGAAAGTTAGACAGCTGTGCTCACGCTGCCATGCCAACAGGAAGTGCCCTTCAAATGGTGCTATACACAGCAGTGGCGGCAGTGTGATGACTCCAGCAGCAATGTAAAAAAGGAGAAAGGTAAGAAAGATGTTCACCTGTTAAGCAGGGGGACCCACTTACAAAGATACAAATATATTCTGTTGGGGGGAGATAAAGGTCTAAACCATACTCATTTCAATAGAATTGAGAAGAGAAGGTCAATTTGAGAAATATTTAATTGGAACTAATAAAAAATATGGTTGGCTATTCACACGGAAATTGAAAGAAACCTGGGATGACTGGGCTAAGGATGGATTGCTAATTGAGACAGGAAATAAAGGAGGCAAATCAGACTCTGAAATTTAGACAGCAGTTTCAGTTTGGTACTTACTGAGTATTAATATAAAAAACAGGTGGAAATGGCAAGTGGACAGTTTAAAATATGGAATTAATTTCATGTTCTTGGAGGTGGAGATAGGAGGATTTGAGCATTATCGATGGATTGTAATTTTAAGAAACTTCTGAATCAAATTCCCAGAATAAGTTATAGCAAGGATGAAAGTTTGAGGATAGAAAACAGAAGAACATCAATATTTAAGGAATAATTAGAAGAAAATCTTGCAAAGGGAGCTGAGAGAGAATAACTTAGTAATTAAAGTTAGAATTGGGACAGTATAATGTCACAAAAGCCAAATGAGGGGATAAAAATTATTTTGAACTATGCTAATTTAGAAAAAAGTGTTAAAGGAAAGAATGGTCAACGAGTCAAAGAGAAGAGCCATCGCAGGAGGTAAAGGCTGACGAGCGGCCAGGGGAGGTGGTGAGTCTGTCCCCAGCAGTCTCACTGAGAGCTGGGTTGTTGGACTGTTGCATGGAGTTTATTACATGTTGTAGTAAAAGAGTAATGAAAAAAAGCTGAAAAATCCTGGTTGAAAAGGAAAGGAAGACATACCTTTTGTATATGTATTAAACAGTTTTCTGTCTTTTTCTTCCTTTCAACTTTATGTAAATGTTTACTAAAGTATAAATTCAGGAAAGTGTACAAATCATAAATGTGCAGCTCAATTAATATTTACACAGTATACTCACGCAACCAACACATGATCAAAAAACAAACTACTGGAATTTCAAGTGCCTGTTTCGTGTTCCCTTCTTTTTTCTACCACCCCCATCTCCTCCAAGCTTGTCCGTTATCTTGCTGTCTGACACCACAGATCAGCTTTGTTGTCTCTGTACTTCCATGTCTTTTAAAATGATATGTAACTAATCTAATTTGATACATTTTTCAAATGCTCAGGACAGTTGATTGTGAGCATAAATTACACTGTGGGACAGAGAAGCAGTAGCAGCCACCTCATTGGCTTCTATACCTGCAGCGCCTGGTGGAGGGCCTGAAGCATCACAGGTGCTGCTGAATTAACTGAATGAAAGAACAGATCTTCATGATTAGTTGCCATGCTACTGAACTTTTTCCCCCCAGCTTTTATAACCATCCCAAGGCCATTGCAACTGCTTTGGATTGAAATCATTCTCTCACTACAATGTATGAAAGAAAACACCCAATGGAGGAATATGGCAATGATTAATCAAAGAACTAGAACCTATTCACTTACTTACAGTTGAGAGATATCTTTTAGCTTGCCCCTTCCTTCAGTATTTGTATCACATCCTGTTCATTATTTCTAGCACTGCTCAAAAACTGCCTACTAACAACCTTCTCCAAGTCTGTCAGTTCTGCAACTCATTAGCAAAATCCCTGACTCATTTTTCTACTCCAGGCTCTTTTATAGCTTTAATAAATGTAGCTGTTGTTATTAATAGCAAGATCCTTAAAAAATAGGACTTGTTTTATTGACCTTAAATCACAAAGATATACTCTAAAATCGTGTACAATTCCAAATATTTATACACTTTTACTGTAAAATACATTTATTTGTAGTGAAAGCCAGCTGAGTGGAAATTTGATTAAAAAGCAACTGTCATTGATTTCATCTGGCTTTGTTAATTATCTGCCATTCCTTCCACATATTCTCTATTTAATGTGATCTGATACTATTAAAATATTAACCTCAAGGGAACATACAGGGATTCAAATGTTGAAGATTAAAACCATAAGCTGAGGCTGCTTCTTTGCCCATACTCTCCACGCTTGTTTCTAACAAAAGCAAAGATTAAACAGAATCCTTTCTTACATTTGGATAGCTCATTTATCTCACTTTTCCTGAACAATACTTCCATTATGAAAAAGCATTGAGATTACTTTTATGAATGGATGTAGAGATAACAATTTTTTTTTCTGTCCAGGAAAAGAATTCAAATCCTTTTTTGTAAAAACTAGGTTGTATTGTTTTATTAAAAGCTCATTTGTGAACATAGGGTCTCTCTTATTAAAAACAAAGCAAAACATTGTTATAAAGTGATATTTTGGCAGCATCCAGGTATGAAATATCCTACAACATGGGAAAGAACAGACATTTTGAGTTGTAAATATTTTGTATGGAAGTATACCAACTAGTAGTCCTGGATATTATAAAGTATTTATTTTTTTAAACCCTATCTACTTTAATTTACATAGAAAAGGGATATAACTGACTATTGAAACAATTATAAAAGCCCAAAGTCCAAGAGAAAAAAAAAGGGACAGAGCAGAAAAAACAATAATTTGGTTACACTAGAAAGCCTGGGCTCATAACTACTAGTAGCCAAACTATAAATAAATAAATAAATATATATGTATAACTTCATGTTTTCTTTATATAATAAAAATTATTATAATTAGAAAAATTCTTCCAAACATTAAACTCTAAAAATGTCAGTTATATGGATTTTCATATTCAGATACAGAACAAAATGATAGTTATTTTTAAAAAAAACAGATTATATATTCCCTGGCTGGTGTGGCTCAGTGGATTGAGAGCTGGCTTGCCAACCCAAAGGCTGCAGGTTCGATTCCCGGTCAGGGTGCATGCCTGGGTTGCAGGCCAATGTTTCTCTCCCTCTCTTTCTCCCTCCCCCTCCTTCTCTCTAAAAGTAAATAAATAAAATCTTTTTTAAAAAATTGTATTTAAAAAGTAGAGATTATATAAAAGTTTCTGAAACATCCAGGGCATCATGGAAGTTTATATTGCAGATTAAAAATAACTTGAGGCACTTTTAAGGCAGATATAAACTTGAGTTTATTAATTGGGTTTTTATGTGAATTATAAAATGTCAACATTTAATAGCCTTAGCCACCTTTACATTTGCAAAAATTTTCTTTCTTTTTTAAAACTTTTTTTTAACCATCGTTCAAATACAGTTTTCTCCCTTTTACTCCCAATCCAACCCACCCACCCAACCCTCCCCACTTCCCTCCCATTACCATCCTCCCCCTAGTTTTTGTCCACGTGTCCAAAAATTTTCTTAAAAAGCAAAACTGCAAAGGGAAGAGGATTTAGGAAGAGAAGAAGAAAGGAATTGATATTGAAAGACATTCATTTTTGTTGACTACAACATCCTTGTATTAATTTTTTTGGTTACCCTTTTCCTGTATTTATGAGGCATGAAGGTATGAATAATTTATAAAAATAACCTAAATGCTTTAGAACCTATACTGAAATAATAGGACCCATATTTCCTAATCAGTCTCCTAGTTCTTCCTTTGTCTCTTCAAATATGTGGCTTTACAGTATACAATAATTTCAAGTATTTTCATCAACACAATAAGCATTTGATATTTACAATAAAATACTAAATGAATTTTTTCTGGAAAAATAGAGACCTATATCTAATTATTCAACTATCCTCTTTACATTAATTTAAAAATTATTTCCGTGAGAAAAATATTTTATCTGTGAATGTAGGTATAGGAGATACTAATGTTTTCTTTCTTATATATAATGACTTTTTATTTTCTTTTGTCTTATTGTATCATCATACACTTTCTATGCTTTTCACTTGCCTCACAAGCTGCTACAACAGAACTTGAGAATACAAGATTCTTAAGACCAAAACATTGCAATAGAATAAAAAATGGCACTTACAAACTACCCAGGGTCCTGCAAACTTCTGGCAATTAATTTCAATTAAGTTATTTACAAGGTGTGCCACTACTAACTTGTGCCCAGATGTTTCAGTTGGCAAAATGTGATGGCCACCAATGTAGTCAGTTTCAGCAACAATCACTCATTGATGGAATTTTCACACTGAATTCACAGCACCTTCGTAACATTAGTACATGATGTCATCACCCTTTGCCTCATCATACCATAAAAATGCCAATACGAGTTGCAACAAATTACTGCAGGCAATTGCTGAGTTCTAGAGAGGTTGTAGTGAACACCTGGGCTGGCTTGAAACCTAGCAGCTTTCGAAGTTCCGTCACCAGATGTCTGTGGAACAACTTATGCATGTATGGAAAACATACACTCTTTTTCTCATTTGCACGGACGATTACCAGCTCTTTGGAAGTAGTAGAAACACATGTTTCATGAAAAAAATGCTAATAAGAATTTATTAGGAAAATATTTTTATAAAAATTAGCACAGTTTGTCTTAAACATGGTGATTTGAATTTGCATTATCATGTTTACATGCAATCATTGGTTTATATAATAAGACACACCTTTACAAGTAAGTGGTACAGTGACTAGACCTTTCCTGGGTGAAAAAAATAAGCACTTATGAAAATTTTATTAATGTGAAAATTAAAAATCATCTAATTAAGTGTCTTATTTTATTTAGTAATTATGTATATTTTAGAATTATACTTATTTAATAATTTTGTCTTCCTTTCCTTAAATATCTTGTATCTTACTAGGAAAAGATAGAAACTATTTAAAATTGACTATATGTTTATTTTTGCCATTAATTTAATATTGACTTTCAGTATATTTTAGTAAAATTGCGCTTTGTGATTATATGATATTTTTAGGAAAACTCTTTTCCATGTCATTGTAAAATATATTCTCCACCCATAATGAGAGTATGAATAGGAAGAAAGTCATTACTAATTTGTTTTTGATGGGTCTATTTCTTTGCCGATTCTTGTTTTTAATTCAAGGAAAAGTAATGTCTTAATATTTTAGCTAACAGAAATGCTAGTCCTATTAAGAGTTCTAAAATAAACAGGATTCTCCTTTATTAAACTATTGTTTCCATTGTAATTCACTGCATTTTATATAATGGACCACATTTTCCTCCCTCTGGGCAACTGCAGAAAGTTGTTATAACTATTAACAGCTGTCTGGTAACTTGGATTCTCAGTGATTTCATTTAGTTCAAAAGAAGTCTGAATTTATCCAGGTGTTAAGTATATTAAGTCCTGGATAAAATCAAAGGAAATTCTATTAGGGATCCATTTTAGAATTTGATGAATACATTATGTTTATAAAGGCCAAAATATAAGAAAAGGTATATTTGCTACTCTCGAACAGGTATGTGAATGTTTAAAAAAAAACTCCTGTCTTAAGAAGCAAACATTTCAACACCTTTCCTGAGAAATGATTATTATATATCCCATTAAAACAGAGTTGTGTACTATCAGGATATAAACTGAATGAAGTGCCAGAAACAAACACACATTAATAGGCTGGATAGTAAATTGAAATGAAAAAACTCTTTGCAGTTTTAACACTTAGAAGATGGATACACAGCACTCTTTGCACTGCTCTGAAGTTCAGGGTGGTCCTGGGGTGTCGCCCCGATGACTTAGTCTGCCTTTCCTTGGTAAATGTCCAGGAATCCCTCCCTGCCTCCAGGGAGTCATCACGGGCTACAGGGTAGTGCCGCACGCAGGCGCCGCGTGGACGTCTCTGCGGAGGCGCGGACCAGAGACACACTGAGCGCCACTGTGGAGCCCACACTCTTTCGTTCCTTGTTTGTTGTGAGATGTGGGCCCGCAGGGGTGTGAAAGAATGCCGTGCTAATATAGTCCCCTATGTTTTGTTAAGAAAATGTAAATGTCTCACTGTTGCATTTTTAGCCTGAAATGATCCTGAAAGTTTAATCTCAACCCAAAGGCAAACTAACAGAGTACCTCTCTTAGTGCCTATGTTAAAAACGAGCTGCTATTGGTTTTTAGTCCTTGGGACATTTTTACACTCCTATTAAATAAAAGAAATAATCACAAAGGAAATTAAGCCTCAAAGAAAATATGTTAAAGCCATGTTTAGAGTCTGACCTAAATATATAAAACAAAGAAAATAGATGGCTGTGGTTAGAACTTTGTCTTTAACTCATCCACTGCATTTATAGGATGCAGAAACATGGTAATAATATGTCAGGGACATTCTTAAGCTGGTTTTACTCAAAGCAACATACTTGGAAGAAGAGTGAAAGGTCCACTGAATTATCTTAAAGTTCATTCATCTTCCAGTTCTTTAGAAATGTCTGTAGTGTTGGAAAGGCCAGAATTGGTGATTTGGGGATGTTTACTGATTATATCCACTCTACATGCAAATAGAATTTCCACTGAAAAAAGGTGAACATCCACGGGTATAGCAAGTCACTCTTATCAGCACACCATGAAGTTCCAACCTCCATAGGCAATCTTGTCAAATATTTCCTCTTCCAACTCCCCCCA
Source organism: Phyllostomus discolor (assembly GCF_004126475.2). Lineage (NCBI taxonomy): Eukaryota > Metazoa > Chordata > Mammalia > Chiroptera > Phyllostomidae > Phyllostomus > Phyllostomus discolor. Next base: position 179,007,999 of record NC_040904.2, read on the forward strand.
TCCTTATATTTCCCAAAGAATGGAACAGTGAAAGGAGGTCAGCACTGGCATCCAAAATGCCTTTCAGTGGTATGATAATTACTATATGTTAGAGGTACTATATGTTAGAGGTACTATATCACATTTCTCCTCTGCTCCATGTGATGACCATAAGCACATACCCATGAAGGCAAGTAAACAAGAGCAGCACTCCAGATTATTGCTTTCTACCCGCTGGGTTGTCCTGACATTGCTCAGTCTGAGACCCAGGCTTTGCCTGTTGCATGATGCTAACATCTCAGACTGAACCTTCAGGAGGTTAGCCATTCCAAAAACCTAGTCCAGTTCAACTTGCAAGTGGTTACCTTCATATTAGATCACATGAGAAAGTAGAAATTATTCATTAGCAATTAATTTTTTGACATTATAAAATGATGAACAAACATTTGTATTACTACTTGGAGGCATTGCACAGTAGGTATGGTATTTATACAGTGTATTGTTCTGCAGATTAGTCTATTAGATTGCTAAGAAATCAGGTATGCTCTAAGGTAACCCAGTTGTTAGGATCCTCCTCATGCATGGGAGAGTGGCCGGAGAAATCCACGACAGTGGGAAGACAAGCTCCTAAGGCAGCACCTTGGGTCTGTTTCAAGGAGCTTGTGGAAAAAGTAGAGTTCTGCTATCTTTTTGGCATGAATCCTATAGAAATTTATAAATGGGTCTTTGGGAAGTTTGTTTTTGTTGCAACAGTATTTTGATAATATCTTACATTTTCCTAACTCCACAGATTTTTTTTTCACATATATTTTCTCTCTTAATTGCATTTTGGTTTTCCCCACCAGGTGAAGGTGAGCTGATTGTTTTGAAAGTATTCAGTACCAAAAACCACTAGGAAATTTACAATTGGAATAGAAGAAAGAAAAATCGAGTTCTTTGTTGAAGTACTTATTTTTATCATAATTAAATTTTGCCCTTATTTGAAGGTACCCTCAAACAGGGCATCAAAGCCAGCAGAAGTCTAACACTGTAATACAGTGCATCTATGGAAATAGAGGTTTAGTCTACTTAGAAAGAAGCCATTATACCACATGGGGACTGCAAAGTGCCACACCAGGGTAGGCTTTAGCATCTGGGCCAAAACCTTCACTCAACAGCTGTTGAAGTCCTGAGAGACAACCCACAGAGCAAGCAGCTCAGGGACAAAATTAGACTTGGGAGTTTCCTGCCCCTTAATTAAATTTCAACTGTTTTCTGCAATGACAGGGCTCCAATTAGAGAATGAGTTCAAAGAAAATCTAACATAGTTACCTGTGGCTATATCATAAGCTTTAATGCAGTGCAGGGTTTAGACAACCTTAAGTAAGCCTTCTGTATCTATCTTAACAGTGACAAATTTAATTCATATAAATCATGAAGCCTGGAGGCAAAGTTTCTTTTCTTTGTTGAGTATTTTTTTCTTAAGTGTTCTAATCCACATATATGAATCACACATAAATACAGTTCTTGAGAGGCTATTTCCCTGTGTTCAACATGAAGTCTCCTTCCCACAAAACCATCCACAAAAGCTGGGTCTAAGATTTTCACACACTCCAGTGAATACTAACACCAAATAACACTGATATGCTGTAAGCATTTCCTGTATATTTAATGTTCTCAAAGAGTAATAAGGATACTTGAAAAGAGTATTAATGCACTGTGTGATGATATATGTGAGGCTTACAAATTCTCAAGTCTCCAGCCTGCTCACAGCAGAATATATAATGATTTCTTCAAGATGTCATTTAACATTTGTTCCCCTTCCCCCTCCACTTAAAATTAGTATGGACCATCCATTTCAAGTCAGCATTTTAAAAAAAAATCAACTGAAACTCGAACAGGCAGAAGGAAAAATGTTTCCACTTCTACCATACTTAAAAGAAGTCGGGCATCTTTTCATATTTTTCTTATTAGCATGGTAATATAAAACATCTGTAATAATTTAGTAAATTAAATACATTAAAACAACAAATAAAAGGAGCTGTAATGAATCAAATACAGCAGACCCCATGCGGCTGCCTATTCTTTTCTTGACAAGCAGCGCGGTGAAGTGGCGAGAGCTCCCAGTAACTGTGCTGGCAGGAAACAAGCCCATGAACAGGATTGAGAGCTGCTGTGTGCTAATATGAAAACCAGCTTTTATTTATTTCATCACCTCTGTAACAATGTTAGATTCTGCCATTTTTCTCCAATTTTTTTATTCTCAGTAGAAACAGCAGTCTTACAACTTTTTTTTCCTTTATCATTCTTGTCTAAGCCCATTTCTCTCACCTGCCAGTTCTCTATCTTTGTCTTTCCACATCAGAGCTACCACTTTAATCCAAACTGGTATCTCCTATCTAGATTACGGCAAAGGTTTTGAGCTCATATCTTTCTCTCTATTCAAAGTTTAACCACTATACAGTCATGAGCCACTTAACGATGAGGGTAGTTCTGAGAAATACATCATTAGGTAATTTTGTTCTTCTGTGAAGATCATAGAGTGCATGTACACAAACCTCCTGCAATGGGGTAGCCTACTGCACACCTGGGCTATCTGGTATACCACCATCATATATGCGGTCCATCATTATATGGGATATGACTGTATATTAGTCAAGTAACTTTCCCCCAATAACTCTCAAATATAAGAATGCATAGTGACAGACAACTTCTTAATGGAGAAAATCTAAATTATTTGACCTAGTACTTATGGGTCCTACTGAAACTATCTATTTTCATTTTTATATTTTTACTCATAGAGTCTCTTGGCTTCATACAGACCAGTGTCTATTATATCTTTACTCCATGCACATGTTCACAGCCCACATCTATTCACCTTTGCACATACTGGTCTTCCAAGAGTGGATGGTTGTCCACTCTTTCATTATGCCAATCTATATCCAGGCACTGAAAACTCAAATGTCTTCAGTAGAGTAGAAGATAGAAATAAAATGGTACAGAGCAATGAAGAGTATGGCTGAACTAGAAAGAGCAGGTCCCATGTAAAGGCACTCAAATGTAAGCTGTTTTTTAAAGTGTTGGCGCATGCTGGCCCAAAAAAACATAAGTAGAACTGATTAGGCCTGTGAGCCATCAGCTTGCAGCCTCTAAGGCTTAATTACCATTAGCTTCTTTAAGATCTATTAAAAACTTGGCTTTAGAAAATCGCCATGAAGATATTGATCCTTTGTCTTTATTTTCTGTTCCTTCAGTAATGTCTCTGTAGTTTGGTGCACATCGCTATATATGTGCCTTTGCTGTCTATTTCATCCACATATGGATATGTTATTTTCTCTGATTTAGGAAACTTATTTGGGGAAAGTGGTGGTCATGTGTTTTGGTTCTTTTCTCCCCATGTCGTAGTGGCAACTTCCCTTTCTTTATATGTATAAAAACATTCTATGCACCATTCTATTGCTATGGGTAAGATCTGCAAAACTGTCTCTTTAACTTACATTTAGCACTTTCTCTAATTTTTTTAAAGACCAAAGATAGGAAAGTACAGGGAAGAGGACTTGTGGGATTCAGAGTGATACAAAAAGAAGCAAACCAATGTTTTGGTATACCTTACTCAATGTTGATCAGTCTACTGTCAAGAAAAGTTTAATCACAGCCCTGGCTGGCATAGCTCAGTGGATTGAGTGCAGGCTGGGAACCAAAGTGTCCCAGGTTCGATTCCTAGCCAGGGTACATTCCTGGGTTGCAGGCCATAACCCCCAGCAACCGCACATTAATGTTTCTCTCTCTCTCTCTCTCTCTCTCTCCCCTTCCCTCCCTTCCCTCTCTAAAAACAAATAAATAAAATCTTTAAAAAAAAAGGAAATTGAAATGAAAGAGAAAAAAAGAAAGTTTAATCACATACTAATAGAGCATCACACTGAGAATTCTCACTTTATAGCTTGGCCAAACAATTTCATATTTGGGGGAATGTTTTCCTCCATAGGAAATGGTATGCTTGGTACATATGGCGTGGTCAGAGTGTGAGTAGCTATTCTCATAGACACATTAAGGCTTATCTGCTTAGCCCACAATGATCCCATTAACTATCCTCCCACTACACCCCAAACTACCAGTATATATTTCAGGAAGTCATGTTTAGACAATGTGATCCTCATTTCAGGACCACAGCTAATTGTATGAATAACCATCAATCAGAGCTTTGAATCTGTGGTGGAATGAGATTCGGTATTTAACATTATTGGGGACAGTTAATGTTGTCACATATAAACCTGGGCCATGTTCTGCTTTACTGCCCAGGACATAGAGGAAACAGAATTAGAAAAATACAGCAGGATGAAGCAGAGATAAGAGGTAAGTGATAGAATCTAATCCACCGGAGTTCAAGATAAACCCTTCCACCTACCAGTTCCAGTCATTCAGCTTTCAGTTATTAGCAGCAAATGATCCTAATCATCAAGATCCTCTCTGTCCAAAAATTCTGGAATGATATACATTTAAGTTTTCTCCTCTGTAAAAAAGAGGCTGTGAGTGGAAAAACAGTTAACAGAGTAGTCAATTTTAGTGGGATTCCCAACAACCATGTAGTGAGCCAAAACTGTCTGAAAAGTTATATTTCTCCCAGGACAGGAGGCAGAATTTGTCATGACACATATCTTATTTGCCACCTGAGGTGATGATATGGAGTTCAGAAAAAAAAAACTAAAAAGCTGTGAGGAATACTAAGGTAACATCTGAAAGAGGTTTTACATTTCCCAAATATAAGAACCATATGGTTTCAAAGCACTTCGTGCATTTTATTTCTTTTAACATATGCAAGGAACCTGAGGAGAAAGACTCAAGTATGTTAGTACCTAATTGTCATAAAATCACTCACAACACTATACAAACTTTATACAAAATAAATGCTTAATAAATAGTTTTTAATTAATGTTTTATGTATCAAATGGACTTACAAAGAGAAAAATACTATGGTAGGTATAACACCCTCACACATTAACCTCAAACAACTTAATTTTAATGCTGTTCAGTTTCTGTATTCTTGGAATTTCTAGCTGGTAGCTTCACATACTATTGTGTAAGTACAGTAGAATCTTGTTGTAGGACAAAGGGCTATTAACATAGAGGTTGGTCTATTACACATCAGATTGTGCTCCTGCAAACACAACTATAGGTAAAACCTAATATGAAAGAATTGTCACGGAAAGCAGATGTTTGTAGTAGCCACCCAAATCAGAGCATCTCTTTGGGATAGAAACTCTTTCCTTTATTTTACACTAATTTCCATTTGTTTCTTAGAAAGGGAGAGAAAAAAATAAGGAGAGAAGGAGGAGGAAGAGGAAGAGGAGGAAAAGAGAAGAAGGAGGAGAAAAGAAAAAGGGAAAAGAGAGGAAGAGAGAAAGAAAGTTCATCTTTGTCTACCTTTATATGCTCAAACTTTTTGAAAGAAGCTATTGTCACCCCCTCCCTTCCTTTTCTCTCTTAAAGCCATTACAACCTTGCTTCTACCTCCTTCACTCCAAGAAAATTGCTCCTGCGACAGCCTCCAAAGGTCTTGCAGTGGAAAAATTTGGTGAGCACTTAATTATTTTTGAAACAAATTTTTAATAGAACTCAACATATTTACAGAATTCTGTTTGAAATACTTGTCTTTCTAACTTGATGTGGCAATTCATCTCCACCTCAATTGGCTCTTCCTCTTCTTTTTTCCTATATTGGTCCTTTTACACTCTGGCTTTCCTTCAAGATGCTGTCCTTGCACTTGCCTATTCTCTTTCTACCTAGTCTTCCATGGCAGTCTCAGCCACCCCTGCAGTAGCAGGTGCCATGTATTTATGACTTGACTTTTTATCTTTCATACAGACCCTTTTCTTGAACTTCACATTTGTGACACTTAAGTTTTAAGTGTCACAAACACTTAAAACTTAACATATCCCAAGTTAAATTCTCTTTTATCCTCCTTCCAATTCTGTTCCACTTCATTTCATTAGATCCAGTAGCCAAGTCAGAAATATCAGAATCACTTCCTCTTTGTTGCTTGCTTTTCTAAACAGCCATTAAATCTGGTGGAGTCTGTGGATATCTCTGGAATCCACTCCATCACCATTGTTCTGTCTTACCTCAGACTCTCACCATTCCTTGATATTTTGGTTGCAGGAGCCTCTGACCAGATCTCCCTGTACGCAGGCGGCCCCACCTTTCCTTCCTCTTGAGACTGTATTCTACATTGTTGCCTCTCATATCTAAAGCACAAAACTAGTCAGGGCACTCCTTGGCTTAACTCCTTTTAATGACTTTTCATCAAATCAGCTCCCTTCTTTGATGAACATAAAAAGCCTCTATGACCTGTCTCCTTTCTCCCCTATTAATTTTGTCTCCCTGTGGTTCTGCATGAACTGTCACTGGGCAGTTTCCCCAATACACCAATCTATTCACATCTCCACCGAGACAGGCTGACGCATTGGCTTGGACTGTGCACCTAGCAAATTCCTACTCAATATTTAAAAATTTCATAAATATCACCCCCATGTGTGTCATCTTATGACCATTCTCACAGAGGTACATGTCTCCATGAGCACTTTCCTTCCCCTGTGGTAGTTTACACCTTGAGGTGGAGGGCCTCCTTAAACCCTCGAGGCCCCTGAGAGATGTCTTATTCATCTCTGTTAAAGTGTTTTACACTATGCTTGGCACATAATATGTACTCAATGAATCTTGATTAATGAGTGACAAGTAAATAAATACAGAAAATGATGAGAGAGAGAGTAGCTAGTTGAAAGTGTTTGGTACCACTTTGTTGTGCCATTTGGACTATATGTAACACCATGCAATGATTTTCTTAAATCTTATAAAAGCTAAGTTTCAGAGAAACAGAGAACTGCATCATAAAGCAAAAGCTTGAAAACCAAGCTCCTTTATTAACAAAAGAAGTGTTTTTTTAATGTACGACAAGTATCTGAAATAAATTAGAGGACAAACTTTTTGCCTGCTGTTACTAGGTGATGATAGAAGAGCAATTAGGTCCAGCTTTCTCAGTGTTAATTCTTCCACTAGAAATACTTGGAAAAATAGTAACCAATCTTACAGCCTGTGGGGTCAGTCCTGCCCAGTGAACAAAACATGGACGTGTGCGTCACCATCTACCTTGCAAAATTCTCTAGCGGGCTTGCACCTACATGCACGTCTCTGAGTTTATAAGATCCTGTACGTGACAATAAACACATCAACAGTGTGTCTAGACTACGAGGTCATATTCAGAAACTTATGACTTCAACAGGGGTGGAGGCTGTGGGGAAGCAGAGCCTGGATCGGGTGAACTTCTAAATAGAAAAGGCGTGTGTGTTTTCATGCGAAAAGGGAACAAGGAAAGAAGCATGTTAACAAAAGAGTGACTTGTCACAATTCTGGGAACTATGGGAACAGGGTATTATGATCTTAATCCAATACCTGGATAATTGTCATGACGGATATAGCTTTTCAGGAAGAAGATTTCTACTAATTCTTGGATGAGAATGGGCTAAAGAATAACAATCAAAAGTGCAGATTAAGATTGGTTTGCAAAGGTGATTTCCATTTAAACTAAGAAATTTTTTTCTTTGGACAGTACATGACATCAGATTAAAGAAAGAGTGGCAAATTGAAAGAATATTTCTTTGAATGGAAAATAGAAAGGCACTTCCATGAGCCACAAGCCTGGTCAGAATAGTTTCCTCTTAGAAACTTTTTATACTGTTCCCTCCTCCTCTATTGCCATACCTCACTTTTAACACTGTGTCTTTCCACTTTCTATCTGAAGAAATGGTTCATATCAACCAAATAATTTATCTGTTTTTATTTGCAGGGAAGGATAACTGTACCAATTTCAGAAACCAGAAGCACCAGGCATAAGCATTGCCAAATTCCACTAAACCACAAGTCGAACTGGAACAAACAAGTGCACAGAGAAAACCAAGGGTAGTGTTTACCTTTGTGTCCTGTGTGACTCTTCTTACCAAAGCCATAAAAATCTATTAATATTTCCCCTTAAATCCTTAAATTACCAGTTTTGAAAACAAATAATAAATAGTAAACTATCATTAATTCATTCTCCATTAATTTGGAATTTATAATGGGAAAAAAGCCTTTTAATCAGACACAGCTTCATACAACTTAGGTAGATGCCTCTGGCAGGAAGAGTCAGGGATGTGTCCGTGCGGAAAGACGTAGTTGAAGTTCCTAGTGTCAGACTCAAGTGTTAAGAACTATGCTCTCAAGATTCTCCATTTTCTTTTAAGAATCTAGTGTTAATTTTATTTTACGTAAGAATTCTTTCTTCAATCTATTTGTATATATATTCTCTCTTCTCTTGTGGAAGTAATAAATTCCCAGCATTTCTTTTTCCCATTCTCTAAAATGTTTTTCTTCTAAATTATGGTTGAAAAGTTTTTATGGGAGTTTTCTTTTTTTAATAAGATTATCAATATACATCATGATATTAGCAACTTAAATTTTTTGATAGTTAGCCATCATTTTCGGCTGTTGATTCCTAAATGTCTTGCAGCTCCTCTAGATCTTTTATGCCATGCATTTGACTTTATCTAGCTTCCTGGGTGAAAACATGTAATTATGGTTTAGAACAAAAGCTATCCATTGTTACGAACTTTTTTAGCTTGTTTTGACTGTGGTTGCACATTGGGTTGCTGTCACTTGATTTTTCCAGCAGCATTTTCCCAAGGATTTCAAGTTTCCTATTTATTTTTTAAATAAAAATTACATTTTTTGTTAATGAAAAAATCCAACAAATAAAAAATCCATAACACATAAAAAAGAAAATGAAAATCACCTGAATATCTTCCTTCAAAGATAATTATAGTCCACATGCTTATGGACATTTATATGTGTATATGTGTGTATGTATAAATTTATAAATATATATTTAATAAAGTTATATATTTATATAAATTTATATATATTTATACTAAATGTATACATTAATACTAAAAGGAAAAAAATGCAGCCATGATTCCCAACCTGGAAAAGTCTGGGAGGAAAGGAGAGGTGTGGCTGGTGATTCAAACCCTGGGGATCTTTCTCCAAGTACACATCACTCCTTACTTTACTCAAACATGACTCCTGCAAAGACAAATCAAATTTCTGAGGGAGCAGAGAGAAGAGTGAGTGACATACCTATTTCTCCCACTCTTCCTAACCCCTTCATTTGAGAACCTGTGCTATAAGGGCATTTAGTAATCTGCTTTTTTTCTTTTTCTCATTAACTCTACATTGTAAACATTTTTCTGTGCTAATGACCACGTAGCAGCTATTCACCCAAATAAACATGACTACATCACATTTTAAGTGAAAAAAATTACAGAACACAGTGTTCAATACGAGGTTATTTATGTCAATTATATACATATACAAAAGCCTTTTGATATTAGTAGAAGTTATATCTGGAGGTTTTGAATGTAGTAATGTTGAGGGCATTTTCACTTTCATATTGTTTGAGAATACAGTAAAGGAATTGTATTTTGGAAGCAGTGAATATAGATACAGAAAATCATTCTAATGGCCACTTAATACTGTATCAACTTAAATTGTTAAAGTAGACCCCTTCTGCTTGACTTTTCTCTTTTAAAAACATCATAAATAATGCTGCTATGAATATTAATATATCTATCTCTTACTGCACTTCTTTATTTTCAAATACAATTCCTAATAATGGAATCAATAAAGGGAATACACCTAATATTTGGTATCTGTTGTCAGATTACTTTGTGAGCATATATATTTCTTCTTCGGTGACTTGCCTGTTTAGGTCTTTGCTCACCTTTCTATTGGGTTGTAAATATCTTTATTATTAATGTGTAAATGTTTCTCATAAGTATGCTAATGATCGCCATATATTATGCCAACATAAAACTTATGTGCAGTTTGCCATTAATTTGTATAGGTTTTCTTTTGATTATAGAGATTTTTAATGCATATCCATTTATATATTTGCTCTTATGATTGTTGACTTCCCTCAAATTTCTAACTCAAAAATTAATTTTAAATTATAATTTAATTAAAATATTCCAAAATTATAAAATAATTTACCTCTGTTAATAATATTGTTTCCTATATGCACTGGAATTTATCTTTATCTGGAATTTATTCAGGCATTCTTATTTTCTTATTAAGTAAACATTAGTATACAATATTCTTACCTTAATTTATGAATATTCAACAAATTCCAAGTGGTTATTATATTAATACTAAAATAAGCATTTTGCACGTACTATTTTCATTTGTTTAATGCTGTTAAATTATAGTTTTTTAACCTCATTTTTTCTCATACTTTTTTCTCTTCTTTTTGTTTCGGTTGTGAGCAAGTTTTATTAACTATACACATAATACATATCCTTTTTAAAAACATGAAAGTATTAGTTTATTCTGTTTTTATATACTCTATATCACTGTCAGGAGTGTCTGGTTATTCCAAGCATAATTGAAAATACCGCATCCTGCTTTTCCATAGTGTCTGACATACTGCAGGCCCTTGATAAGGATTTGGGGGATGGCTAGACTGACAAGCCAAACACAGTATTTATACTATAGCAAAGAAATGGCACTAAAATCTTAGAAATAATGTGATGTTTCTACTGATGGTTCAGCATGGGTTTGTTAACCATTCATTTATTCACCTTCCCAGGATATTGGAAAGCACATAATTTAACACCCCAGGCTTTCCAATGTCCTTTTGCTGTAGGAGTCCAGTCATTTTTACTATCCTCCCCACAAGACTTTCTGACGACTAACAAGATGCAGACTCTGAAAGTACTTTGAATAGAAATCATTTCACATGAAAAATGCTGTCATGTAAACAACCAGCGGTGGCCATGAATGGTCTGTTGCTGTTACAAAAACCAACAAAAGCTTGGTAGACCATCAACATGTTTCCAGCTGGTCAATGAAGGTTTGTGATTTTGATTCAGAAGTAAAAATGAATTCCCCACATAAAAATTCATGAAGACAGGTACCACCTGTCCTGCCAGACCACAGTGAGGAGGAGGCTGATTGCAGGTTAGGTATTTCCTGTGGGCTTCGCTGTCTGTGATTACAAGTGGTGAGTGTTCATTTTTCAGAGCTGATGCATGTTGATGACATAGTCTGCACTCTGCAGCTTGTCTCCAAGCTTCCGCATTACAGCCAAGCCATGATAGGGAACCGTATTATGTAATAGTGACCCACCTCACCTTCTTACATAATACTTTACACTCTCACCGCGCAATGTCCTCATATGGCAATTATTCCTTACGGAGTGTCAGGGAAGAATGTTGTTAAGTTTCATTATTATACATAATGTATAGTGATATGTGTCATATTAACTTGTCATTAGAAAAGTTAATTTACAGAAATATGACTTGGCAAAGTTCAGTGTATATGCTCCACAAGTACGGTCTCAATGGTTAAATCAGTTTCAGAACTGAGGTTTATCCACAAGTATTTATTTAGAACTACTATGTGTCTACAGCTGTGGTAAATGCAAGAGCTACTTGTGTTTCCATAAGCTCACAGTCTGAATTAGAGTAAAGACTTGAAACTCAAAATAGATGTGATTGAACAGTCCAGTGTACCTCAAGGGTTGTAGCCACCTTCACGTGTAAATCAATACACATCAGGAACCAGAGGGGTAGAGCCAAAATCAGGCATCCAGGCTCACTCACATCTTCAAATGATGGAGGAGCGGTAGGCATTCTGGATTCCCTCTCAAGGAATTTAAAGGTTTAAAGCTATTTTTAAAATATGTATGCTATTGCATCTTGTGGTAGTACTGGGTTGGCTAAAACATTCGTTCATTTTTTTCTGCAAGGTGGCTCTAGTAGCACTTAGTTGTTTTTAACTTCATTTGAAATAATTTTGTTAGATTGTATTGTGACTGCTGTCATAACAGCATGGTTTGAAAAGAAAAAATATGCAATATTTTCAGCATATTATGGTTTATCATTTCAAGAAAGGTAAAAACGCAACTGAAATACACACAAAAAAGATTTGTGCAGAGTATATAGAGAAGGTGCTATGACTGATCAAATGTGTCAAAAGTGGTTTGTGAAGTTCATGCTGGAGATTCTTTCTAGAGGATGCTCCCCACTTGCGTAGACCAGTTGAAGTTGATAGTGATCAAACTGAGACATTAATTGAGAACAATCAACACTATATGATGTGGGAGATAGCCAACATACTCACAATACCCAAATCAATGAAGTTATTGGTGGAAATGAAAACTGTGTCTTTTATTTTATGAGAAAAAATACAGAGAAAAAAATATGGCCTTTAGGCCAACCCAATATAATCCTTTGTAGAACAACAGTGGTATAAAGGAAGGGAGGAATCCTCAGTTAGCATGAAAATGATAGAGCTCCCACACTTATCCAATGCCCCATCATGGGTGGTTTCTTCTCCGGAGGAGAACCACTGGACGGTGGGACATTCCAAAATGTACTTTGTCTTGTTAGCCCATTTTAGCTGTGAAGATCCACAGAGAGTCACATAAAGCAAAATTCCACTTGGTTATACTGGTTGTGATTAGCTCTGCTTCTGATTTTCAAGGCAGGTCATTCCATTTCTTAGGCAATTTCAATGGTTTAAAAATTATTAAAATAAGGAGGCTAAAACTTCTGGTCAAACATGTAGATTGAACTTTTATACACCATAACCAAACCTTACAAAAAATCACAATAAGAGGATTAAAAGTTCACAAGGAGCACAGAAACAGAAGAGGAGACAACATTGGATGTAAAGAGTAAACCTGATCACATCACCACCTACTCGAAATGCCTTTCTACCTGACTTAGTAAAGTCTAAGGTGTGTGCCAAGCCTACAGAACCGGCACAGATACTGTCACCACCACTATTCTCTGGTAGCACCTTCTCCTTTCCTGCCACACTGGGCTTTTTGCTGTTCCTTATGCAGACCAAGTTAGTGCTCCTATTTCAGCTTTTTTACATTTCAGTGTCTCTGTTCTTGGAGCACTCTTCCCGAAGAAAATCCTCATAGCTCCTACCCTAACTGTTTCCTCGGGCTTCAGTTCAAATGCTTGCTTCCTTATGTGAGAGACCTTCTCTGGATGTGCCCTGTAAAATAGCATGCCTGTCACTCTTATCTCTCTCCCCCGAACATATTTTCCTTCAGCGTGTTTATTGCCATTAGATGTATTTCATTTTTGTATTTATCTGTCTTCTCCCCTAGTACATAAGTTTTAAGAGGGAGGAACAAGATGATGCCAATTAATTGTCAATTTGGTCAAGAAATGTCAGTAATTTTTTTTCTGAAAAATGGAAAACATGTATGTGAGAGTTCACTGATTTCACAGAGAAAAGAAAGCTGTAACCTCAGGACATGCAGGATGGATGTTAGCAGCAACCAACCAAGTCATTTGACAGAACAGTAAATATCTCAGGAATAGGAAGTACCAGATGCCTCAGAGAAAGGGGGTGGATGGAAGATATGAAATATAAAATGGTAAGGATCAGTTGAAATTCCTGTAAGAAAAATTAGATCCCTATGATTCTTTCTAACTTTATGGAATATCAGAATGACCATAAAAGCTTCCAGAGAGAGAGAGATTAAAAATAAGAAGGTTGGAAATTAATACAAAATAATATTGAATGTATACTGTAAATGAAAAAATAAAAAGTTTAAAATATAAATGAATTTATTTTTTTAAATAAGGTTATGTCATAAATTTTAAAAATTAGAAATTACAACAGATTTTTCACAACAGTACTAGAAGCTAGAAGGCAACTAGACAAGACTTCAAAATTCCCAGGGGTAATTCTAAACTCAATCAAATTATCACTCAAGTGGGAAGGTAAAGAAATTTTCATACATGGAAGGTCTAATAGTACAGATCTGGTTATTCTCTAGAAGAGCAGTTACCTCTCTCATGTGAAAGTACAGGACTATGCAGCTCAGGACCAGCATGGAGACCTTGGCTCCATGGAGCCTTCAGGGACCCAGGCCACTTACAACATGTCACTCCACCATCCCCACATTTGGCTCATGTTCTTATAGTCCAAGGTGGCATCCATATTCCATGGATGAAAGTGGTGCACTACAGCTCCCTCTCACGGAATGTCCACAGAAGATGCCACTTGGTGTTTCAGTTCCTAATCCATTCTACATAATTTAGTCACAGTGAACTCATATAATTGCTCAGGAGTCTGGGAAAAGCTCACAAGGCAGGTAGGTATGGGCTCAGCTAAATATTCTAACTATAAGAAAAGAGGAATGGAAATATTGATGGCAATCAGCAGCTTCTCTCATGCAAGGACTCAAGCAACATCCCTGGGCTAAATCTTTCTTAGGTAACAACTAGAATATGTGTGCCACTAGAGCAAGGAAATAAACCAGAAAGGAGGAAGATGTATATCTAGGACAAGGAACTCCAATAGAAGCGAGAAAGTCCCGGGATGATGGCAAAGGAAATCCAGAGAGAGCAGCTCTGCACTACACCCAAAGAGCAACCTCTTGAGATTGGAGCAGAGTAGCAGAGAATGACAGGGACATTAGTCAAAGGGAAAAAACAGGAGCTGATACATTACACAATGTGTTTGAGATTGTATTTGCAGCAGTTCTATAGATAGATTAAAATTTTGATTATACATTAATAATAGTTACCTAGAAAACAAAGAGACTAAAGAAAAACCAAACATGGTATGTGTTACCTCTAAGGAAAACTGAAACATCCTGCAATACAAGAAATGTAATCATAGCCCAGCATACGGCTCAGTGGTGAACAAAATGGAAAAACATAGACACTGAGCATAATGTAACTCTCTGAGGAACAGAAGGGGGAAATGTGAAATGCGTGTGTATGTAAAATAAAAGAGCAGCATTCTTATCTCCCTTACTTGGAAGTCAATGGATACATTTTCAACTTGAAATATAAGGACGGAAAGAATATCACCATAAGCATGTTACTTAGAAATGCCAGAAGAAATAAATTAAAGAGTTAAAGGATTATTTTTAGGGGGCAGGATTTGGGTGAAGAGGAAATAGTGTAGGTAGCTACTAGTTTCCATCACCATACCTGCAGTACTCGTTGACTTTTTTTTAGATTGTGTTACTACAATCCTTTGATTCAAAAGGAATAGAAGAAGCTTTGGCTAAGAAAGATGAGATGAAATTCAAACCTTTTCTATTAAGGGTTCTTTGTGGATATTCTTTCTCTACCCCTGCCTGCAATAGTCAACATAGAGGTTCCCAAGGTTTCATTCCTTTGTCTCAAAATTAATAGTCCGTTGGCAGCATTATTGTGATTAGACAGCTAACATTATTTGAGCACTCACTATGTGCCAGGATTGTTTAATTTAGTCCTCAGAGTAGTCCAGTGAATTAGGCAGTGTCATTACATGTACTATACAGAGACGGCTTATTTCACTTTCCCAAGGTTGCATGGCAAGTTAAAAAAAATTCAATAAAGCAACATAATTCAAAAGAGCAACTCATTTAAGGGTCTCTAAGTCTGACCTGCAAATATAATGTATCCTTTGAAAACTCCAGTGAATTTAGTGCAAATAAAATTTAGATATTTGCAGCACTTTTCATCTGACCAGACACCCAAGAAGTCTCCAACAGACAGCCTCAGGCCAGACCTGCGGCACCCAGATTCTGATCTCCTCTGCACTGAGTATGCCAAGAATGCTAAAGGATGGATGATGTCAGTGCTTTCATAACGCAAGTATCACACTGAGACTTCGGGGCTCTGCCAGTAAAAGTTCACATTTATAAGGGCTTTAGTGAAAAATCAAATTAGGTAGTAGTCACCTCTCTGCTGTGTTTGACAGGATGCACATCTAAGAGGTCAAAGAAGTAGAGGAGACAGGAGAACGAAAGAAAAAAGTGAACTATCCGGTTGGGTTTTCCAGTCTTCACCTTTTCCAGCCAGTGTTGCAAAGCTCTAAGTCATTGCCTTAAGACCGACTTCTCCAAGCAGAATGACGAAGTGGGAAATGTGAATATCTGTAGTGCCTTTCCATTCCATTCCAGTCTTTTTAGTGCCTTTCCATGGGTTTTGGATGTCCCGATTGGTTTGACCCTCTTTTCTCTGATAAAAGATGTATTTTCCAGTGTTTCCTCCTAGATTATTATAAGGTTCTAGGAAACTAACCCTGGCGATCCTGTGACTTTGGCTTAATGCGCCAACAAGGCTTGAACAGGGCTTTCCTGGGGACTCGATGGGCCATTGCCACCCACCCCCCCATAATGGCAGTGATGTATCTTCATTCAAATAAAATGACCATTTGACAATTTGAACAGAGGACAGAGTGGGTAGGATAGTACATACACAAAACCATAAAGTCTCTGATTTAGATGAATTTGGTACTGTTAAACTATAATGTTGAATACCAAGAGAGGAACAGGCTTTTGGAGGGAGATGAGAAGTTCAATTTCAATGAAGTCAAGTTAAAAATCTGACAAACACCCAAATGGAGATGATCGATAGGCCTTTGTCCTGCTCAGGGCAATGTGATCGCAGAATCCTGAAGACACCATTGAGACCAAACTAGGGGGACAGCGCTGAGAACAGTTTCAGTCTTATTCAGGGTGTGGGCCCATAGTCTGGACCAAAAAGATTGTTTTTCCAGACATCAAGGGATGAACGGAAATAGCTCCATCCTCTGTTTTAGTTTCACTGCTTCCTTCTACCCTTCTGAGCAATCCCTTCTAATTATCCTCATCTGTTTCTGCTTTAATCTCTTTTCTTGCTCACTGTTTACCCCAGCCTGGGGCTTGCAGATACCATGTTGCCACTACCCACTCCTCTCCCCACCGAAGACACTGCTTACTGGGCAAGGCTCCCCTCCCATTGGGTACAGGTGATCAACAATGGTTCTCTGCCTGGCGTTCCCAGCACCAACCAACAAGCAGAGCTGGCACAGAGATGAAGCCCACCTCTCTACATTGTCCTTGCCTAGGCTGATCCTCTAATATGGAGTCAGTGTTTGGGTTTTCTTTGAGATTTTTTTTCCTCTCATTTTCTAAACATCCCTGCACATTTTTTTTTTTATATTTCAGCTCCTCCTTGGTTACCAGTCATTATCTGGGGCCTCCAACTTCCAAACCCAGACCACAAATGTAACAAACTAGAATTATGAAAGTGCAATGGAAAAGGCTTACACTGTGAACTCAGATGTGGGTTCAAATCCTTACTCCATTATTTGCAAGCCATGTGACTTGAAAATATTACCTGACCTCCCCAAGCCTCTGTTTCCACAGCTGCAATATTGTAAAACTGATCTCTCTCTTGCAGGATTGTTTGGAACCTAGCCAATTTACATAAAACTGGGAACATAGTACTTGGTTGGTAAATACTTATTTTTATTACCATGGCCATTCTCTGCTTCATGCATTTCCTCTGGAAGACCTTAAGTTCCTTGAGAACTAGCTGTGTGTGTTTTATTTATCTTTGTATCTCTCTGCTACCACAATGCTACCACAATATAGGTCTCTGATATATCCTCAATACATTTTTCTTATATAAATGGATAAATTACTTGATGATTTTTGCCAATGGGTCTGATATAGATCTATTACTTTTATTTTAAATAAACCAGGGTATATCATAGCATAGAACACAAGTGATTATCTTAAAAAGAAAAACTAGCATTTACTGAGTATTCACTGTATGCCAGTACTCTTGGGAGTACTTCACTTGAATTACTCATTCCCTCCACTCAATAGCACCATGAAGAGGATGCTATTATTACTCCCACTAAACAGATAAAGTAATTGAGGCAGAAGAAGGATAGGCTACTCATTCAAGGTCACCCAGCTAGTAAGTAGTGGCACAGGGATTTAAGACCCAACCATTTGGCTTCAAGAATCTATGTTTATTAAATTTTATGCTGTACATTCGGGAAACTTGAAAACATCTGCTTGTGGCTGACCGCTTCAGGTTTTGTCCCTAACTCTTATTCACTTTTGGCTGTAGTTAGGTCCACTTTCATGGAAAAGTTGGAGAAGCTGTGCCTAAGGTCATCTAAGCACCAACATCCAAGCTCAAGCAACTTCCTATTAGCAGACAATTTCTAACATTCAAAATAGATTCGGAAAATTTTCTCAAAACAAAACCAAAATTTACTTCAAATAAGGAAGCCACACCAGTTTGTAGAAAAAGTATCATGTTCCTTTTTCCCAAGGTCTAACCAAAAAGTTGTTTATAAGCATACACTGATGTCATTATCTACTTTAAGGTTTTATTTATCTGTCTTCATACGCAAATGTATTCACCTTTATATGTGCTTTTTGCATGCTGATGAGTGCACCTGGAATTGTGACACAGGAGATTAACTAGGTAGGGGCCACAGTGGGTGGTGAAGTTGGGATCTGTGAAGAGATAAACAGAAAATGAGGTTTAACATGCTCCCCACCCAAGCCTGCCTTTCTTTCTCTTTGCTGCTTACCTCCTACAGGGAAGATTCCCCAGGGGAATCTAAGCAAATGGGCCCCTTCTCTAGCTCATCTGTACCAAAAATGCTCTTATAGTGTGCCCACACCTAGCAGATTTGGGGGAGAGGTCTTAAATAGTTCAATAGTCTGCTCAAACACTTCATGAATCCTTTGAGGGGTAGTGATAGTTTTTTATTTCTTCTTGACAATCTTTCTTAATCTTCCTCTCTTGCTTTGCTGAAGAATTTTTTAAAGTACTTGATGTTTAAGCAAAGAAAAAGCCACTGATAGTAACTGAGCTGAAATTTCAATCTCCATCTAGTGTAGAACTAACCCCTTCACTGTCAAGCATCAAGATTTCTGCACCAGCCATGAAGAGCAATTCCTAGAACTCACATCTTTGCCGGCTAAGCAGTAGATGCTTAGCTCTTGTCCAGCTGGGAGAAGTGAAGAACATCTAGAGGCAAGGCCAAGATGAAGAGGGAATTGGTGGTAGAGTGGGAAGGGCAGAAGACTAAGAATCAGAAGTACTAGACCCCTTCCCTCACCAGTAACTAAAATATGACTATGAGAAATTCACTTCCTCTCTTGCCCTTGTTTTACTCATCAGTAAAATAATAATCATAGCTAACACTTAATGAGAACCCACTGAAGATATCAGACACTGTTCTACTCCCAAATATATTAACTCATTTAATCTGTATACAGCATAGGGAATACAGCACATATATTGTAATAACTGTATGGGGCCAAGTGGGTACTTGAAAAATCAGGGGGACCACGCTGTCAAGTGTATGGTTGTCTAACCACTATGCTGCACACCTGACACTAATACAGAATAATACTGAATGTAAAATGTAATTGAACAATTAACCAAAAATTAAAATGAAAAGATAAAAGAGTTTTAAAGTCATGCTTCATAAAATTACAAAAGTGTTTGGAACAAAAAAAATCCAAAAGTTTACTAAGGTTATTCAGATTTGAATTTTATTTAAAAATTTTTAGCCCTGACTGGTGTGTCTCAGTTGGTTGCGCTTTGTCCCACAAACCAAAAGGTTGCCAGTTCAATTCCCAGCCAGGGCATGTGTGAGAGGCAACCAGTCAATGTTTCTCTCCCTCCATCTTCTCCCTCTCTAAAATAAATAAATAAATAAATAAATGGCAACATTATAAAAGTTTTAGTTTGCATATATAATCTATTTCCTTTGGGTAGAGCTTATGAATTTTATATAGTTATAACAGGTCAACTTTTATTATAACTGAGAAATGAGAAAATTGAAAGTAGTATTTACAACATTGACTACATTTTTTTTCTATTTTTTTTATTTTAATCATTGTTCAAGTACAGTTTTCTCCCCCCTACTACATTTTTTTAAGTATTCATGTACATATTCATTTATGAGATAGAATAATAATAACTAACATTTATAAAAAACTTAAATTGATCACAACACTTTTCAGGGTGCTTTACATGGAATACCTCATTTCAGCCTCACTAACCTCTAAAATGACAGACTTCTCAGATAATATTCCCATTTTCCAGAGGGGTTAAGTAACTTGTACATAGTCACACAATTTAGCAAAAACCTTGGGATTTAATCCAGTCATGGTCTTGTCCCAAAGCCCTTTTAGTTAGTACTTAAGTTCTCTATGTGGAAGGAAAGGGAAATAATGAAAGATGGATTTGGGAAGAAGGTAAATACCAGAGTCCTGGGAGTGATGTATTAAGTGTTTTAAAACCTGCTCAAAGGTTTAGAATGGCAAACTTAAGGCATGAACAAAAACCAGTCCATAATGACTACTGGTCTTTGCCAATTTAAGCATATCATTAGCATTAAAATTAATTTTCCATTATCTATGTCATCTAGGACTTGGAAGAACACAAGGAATTCTAATCCTCAGAAGAAACTCAGACCTCATTTTAGTCAGTAGTTTCAGCCTTTTCCCTGACCAGACATTTTACAGAACCAGCCCAGTTATTACAGTTTGTAAAATAGAATGTGATGGAATTTTGTTCTTTTTTCCCCTCTGATTTATGCTGCAGTATAAGGTAAACTCGTAGTGGATAAAAGTCTGTTTGAAGAAAGAAAGGTAGGAGAGAATCATGTCCTGTGCTTGGATACTATTTCAGATGAATAGTCAATTCCTTATTAATTGTTCGCCAAAATTCCTCTCAAATCTGTAACATATAAGATACTGGGGTAACCATTATATTTATTTTCCAATTTCTGTTGTAAAATGTGGAGAGTTGAACAAGTCTGAAGGCCAGTTACAACGCACTCAGGGTAATAGGCAAACCAAGTACATAGCAGCAAGTCCAAGAAACTCAAGATAGGGTAGCCTTTTCTTTATCTAAAAAACCACAAGGTTTTCCTTTGTTCTGAAATATGTCATATTATACATCATAGAAGCATGTTTCATGGTCATTACAGCAAAAAAAAGGTCAGGGTATTCCCTGCAGAAATGTAAATATGCATTATTGAAGATAGTTGGGTATCTTCTTTATAAGCATGAAGCAATGGGAAAGGATTTTTTTTAATCTGATGCTTCCATCAATTTCTTGCTATAAACATATGATGTGTTTTAGCAAATTAACATTTAAATATGGGGTTTATATCCTTTTTGGGTTTGTTTTATGGCCACAAAGAAAACCCACCTTTTCTTAGCTTTCAGTAGCATGAATCACAGACCTGTTATTTCCTCCTTCCCATCTCCATTTTACAATTTTCAGACAAATAGCACTGTCTCCAGAAAAGCAGTAATTTCATTTCTGCCAGTTATGTTCTTTGTTCTGTTTCTACTTGACTTCCCAGAACCATGTAACTAAAAGGAACATCGAGTGATCATCTTGTCTAGCCACCCCACCATGGCATGTTTACAGCATGCATGTCGTGGATAGATAGAGGCCCTCTTCACATGCGGTTCTCTTCTGGTACAATAGCTATGTAATTCACCAACCAACAAGTATTTAGATTTTATAAGAATCATTACAATGATGACAGGAAAAAAACACATTTTATTAGTTTTTTTATCTATAATATAGGGGATGATACTACCTACCTTGCAGGGTTGATGTGTTTGGCATAGAAGTCCATTGAAAGAGCTCAACACACTTAGCTCATTCTGCAGATAAGGAAACTAAAGTTGGGGAGGTTAAGTGGCATCATTAAACTATTTGGTGTTAAAGTCATGAAACTGTTAAGTGGGGAAGTCTTGATCTCAGGTCTTCAGATCTCAAGTTTTTAATTCTGATCCCTGGTTGGTGGTGGTTTTCTATTCCCTGCCTCTGAATGTCTTATATTATGTAGCAGTAACTAATTTTTAAAGTGTTTCCACATCCATTCTTATTTTAGGTATTCTTTTCATTTCACAGGTGAGGAAACCTTAACATAGAGTGAATGGTTTGTTTCTTGGCATTTGGCTGGAGGGGCAGGCTAGGTCTTAAACACTCTCCTCTGGTCCCAAACTTGGTGTTTTCCTGTGTACCACAGCAGTGTCCAGAGTGTGCAGTCTTGCTTAGGAACCCACATAGACACATGTGAAACAAAGAACACTTAAATCCTAAAATTCTACACTACTACTTATAAGTACAAATGGGAGACCAGAGTTCATCTATGATTTTTCAAATAATTTCCATACTATCTCCATCCTTACCAGCTCTCTGGTCATTTTTCTGAGCTCTGCCTCATTAACTCTTTCCATTTCCACATACCAGCTTAGTCACTGTGCTTGCTTTCTCTTGAACTCCATTTCACTTGCACGTTAAATATTTTCAAGTGCACGTATTACATTCCTTTCATCTTTAAACATGGTTGTCTTCATAAATGTTCAAATTTGCTTAGAACTATTTCTCTTGCTGTTAATTGAAGAGACAGTTTGCTCATTATTACACTGGGCTTCATGCTCACACAGACTGCTAAATACCTTCCACATTATTCCCAGCTCATGTGGCTGTGCAGAGAGTTCTCAATGACTCAGCTTTCACAGCGTGCCAAGCACTGTAGCTGTGAACAATTCCCCCATGTAATGGCAGGTCCTGTGTCCTGCCTTTGCCTTCCACTGAAAAGCACAACTGTGGTGGCCCATCCTATCTTGGATTATTGTCATTTCCATAATCTTTCGGTCTAGCAGAAAGCCATGTTCATCCTCTAAGGCTGTCTTGTATTATTCTTCATGGTAAAGTCCAAGCAATTGAAGAAGCTTGGACCATGCTATCGAGGCTTGACGCTCAGTTCTGTCAAAGCTGTGTGGCCATTACTTAGCTACTCTGTGCCTCAGTTTTTTTGTTTGGAAAATGAAGATGATAATTGTAGCAACCTCCAAGGATTATCGTGATGATTAAATGAACCAATGAGCGTAGAATGTTTGAACACGACTGGTCAATACCTGTCACCGATGGTATTGCATTTTGAGTTCATCAGCGGAATACAGCTGGCAGAATGTGGGGAAGGTGGTGTATTATATTTTAGTTAGTTTGATGAACCCTCAATAATAACCTGAAAGATCAGTGTGATTATCCTCATTTATGAGGTAGAAATTGAGGTGTAGAGAATAATAAATTTGCTCAAGCTAATGACTAAAAAATGGTAAAGAAGGTAAACTTAGATCAGTCTGATTTTTGTATACCAAATAATTACAGCAATAGCTGATATTTATTCAATGTTACGAGATGCCAGGCACTAGGCTCTTCTGTCCCTCATAACAGCCCTTTCAAACCAGCACTATTGTGGTGCTCATTTTACAGTTCAGGAAACTGAGTTTTAGTGAGCTCAAGTAACTTGAAAAATAAGTCAAACTGATTCAAAATACAAAGTTTTTCTGATAAGAGGAGTATCTCAAAATTAAAAGGTTAAAACTAAGCAAAGTCAGTATTGTTTTTTGGCAAATTACTTCTGTTTAATGGAACAAAACATAACGGTTCAAAACAACTTCTCTAATGGAGGATTGAATGTAAGACTATTTTAACATCTCTTTAATAAGTCACGTACAACTTAACACATTCCTAAATGAAGTCTGAAAGAACTGTACTTCCTCTTCTAGATTAGTACATGAGCTGTATTGCATCAAATCTAAGACATGTTTTTTCCAAATTTTAATATCTGAAATTACAATTCTTATTAAAATTATAATTGAGAAAGTTTTTAGTGACATAAGATAATAGGGCTTCTTATAGTCAATGACTTCTTAAGATTTGATGAAGCCTGGTATTTTATATCTCCTCTATTTTGTGATCTCATTATTATAGCCTTTGAGATAGATTTTTATTTAACAGCAAAAAAGCTCCTTACTTGGGCTTAAGGAAGGAATGAGAACACTTAACAAAAACACCTTTTTATTCTTAATGCTCCGTATTTCACATAGTTACAATAAATCACAAGCTGATTCCTCATGGAGGGAAACACATGAAGGGATTTCCCTGAACAGATTTAGGCTGATTCTGTACAAGAAAAAGGGTAACCACATGAGAAAGTTGGCACGCTGGTTGAACGTTTCTCTTCTCAAAGATTTCCTTTGGCTTCAGAAAGTCACAGTTCAAACGTTTTTAAACTCTTAATTTTGAAAGATACTAATTACTCTCAAAATCCCCCTATATATTCTTTGTTTTAATTTTTTTGTGACACTGATATCTTTCCAATTCCCACCCCCAGTTTAATTTGAAGTTTTTATCCACCCCTTGCAGGTGAGAGTTTTAAGGGCTGTTCCTATCTCATTTGTTTGAAATGAGTATTGCATCACTCCAAGCTCCTCAGAAAATTAGTCTTTCATTATAAATTTCTATCAGTGTTTCTCTTTCTTTTCTTTTCTTTTTTTTTGTATAATCAGGATAAAATGCAGTCTTATTCCAGTCATTTCTCCTCGCCTGTCATATATCCAATTATATTCAGTGTAGGTAAAACATGTAAAGAGTCCTCCTTTAGCTCACTGAAAAATAGATTTTCAGATCCATAGAATACATAACATAAAGAGTGAACCCTAATATAGAGTATGGATTTTAGTTATTACCAATGTATCCACATTGGTTCACCAATTGTCACAAACATACCACACTAATACAAAATGTAAAGAAAAGGGAAAATTCTATGTGTGGAGGTGGGGGTGGTATTTTCAGTACTTCCAGATCAATCTTTCTATAAATTTAAAAATGCTTTGAAAAAAAAATCTGTTAATTTTAAATAATCAGTTTTCCCAAATTAAGAAGGTGATGTGGCCCATGGCTTTATGACTTTGAAATTCAATCTCCTTAGTTACCTTCCAGAAGCGGGCTCAGCCCTGATCACCCTGGAAAAGCAATTTTATTTTTCCAGGAAATGACCAGGAAACACAGAAAGGAGGAAAGCAAGCTGGTGATTCAAGGTACAGCATGCTTCCTTTCCTCACTGAGCTAATGCTGATGTAGCACTCCATGATTTTAGATTGCTTTACAATAGCTTAATAGCTTAGCTTTTCAACACTTCTGGGAGGTAGGTGGTCAGCAAATGCCTCGGTTAGCAGTTTCATTTGTACATCATGCCCAAAATAGCTAATGACATAGCCCAAGGTAGCAGTGAGTCAGGGAGTGGGGAGGAAAGTGGACATGGGAACACCTTCTGAATGCCTTACCCTGTCTCGTTGGCCTTTGCCAGCTCAGCATGCTGTCAAGAGTGTAATTATTAAAGGTCTGTCTGTAATGGCGTAGCAATTCAGAAGGTGGGGATGACAGAGTCTGAGATGACAGGCCTCTGTACCCTGTGCCTTTGGTAAGCGTAAGATATACATGCCAATCCCCTGAGCCTAATGCTAGTAGAGAGGGGGTGACCAGGAATCTCCGTGGAAACAGCTTCCCTAGAGGTGAAAAACAAAGAGGAAATTAATAGGGAAACTTTCGCACTTCTTTAAAAATGAGGGAACTACTATCACTCTCCTCATGGTCAAAGCAGGAACAGGCATTTGTCCCAACTGTTGGCCTCCATCATCGCTCGTGTTTCGCTGGTGCAGATGAGAGTCCTGTTGAATGAAACTGATGGGGTTTTCGGAGATCCACTTCCATAACCATAAAACTTCAATTCTAGACATGTGTGCATTTTAGAATCTAGAATTCTAGAGGCTTTTAGAATGAAGGTGTTATATAAAAAAGATGTGACGCAAGGCATTCAGTGCTGTTCTGCACTTGAAGCCACTTCTTTCTGAGAGAAGTCAGATACTAAAGGGAAAAAAGCATAGGTGTGTAACTTTTGCCTTTATCACATTTGGAAGGTATCTGTTCTAATTTTGTCCAGAGCTGGTGGAGCAGCAGAAAGTAAGATACTGGTCTTTAGATTACCTACACGTTTGTCTTTTAGGGGGAATAGAAAATGAATGTAGAGTGGCATACGTAAATGAAATGTTAAGTGTGAATGAATGAATTAACAAAGGAATGTTGAAGTCGGAGAAAGATCTACACTGAAGTCTGCCAAAGGAAGTGTTTATGGTAAATAAATAAATAAATAAATAAAGCAGGCCAGGCAGATGTCTCATAAAATCTTATGTTTTTAACAATAAAATTTAAAAAATAAAATAAGAATTAAAAAATAAAATCTTAGCCCTGGCTGGCGTAGCTCAGTGGATTGAGTGTGGGCTGGGAACTAAAGTGTCCCAGGTTCGATTCCCAGCCAGGGTACATTCCTGGGTTGCAGGGCATAACCCCCAGCAACCGCACATTGATGTTTCTCTCTCTCTCTCTTGCTCTTGCTCTCCCTTCCCTCTTTAAAAATAAATAAATAAAAATAAAAAAAGAAAGGCTAAATCAGTTTTTAAAAAAAAGAAAAAAACTAATATATTAAAAAAATAAAAATAAATAAAATCTTTTTTTTTCTGGGAACTGAACAGAAAAGTTTGCATGAGATTATTTCATGTGAAATGATGTTGGCTTTACCTCCTGTCAAAGAACAATTATTTATTAAGCATCTACTATGTACATGGAGGCACCTATGTGTCAGAGTACATACAAAGATAATCTCTGCATAAAAATTATCAAGGTATCTATAAACTAGTAAAGTAAAATTTTTCTACATATAAAAATTAAAAATTGTAACCAAAGAACCTATTCACTATAGCATTAAATTTTAGTAAATACTTGTTTGCAGATTAGTTAATGATGATCATTTGTTTATAAGATGTGTAGAAGATAAAAACTTCAACTTTCTTCTTAATTAAATGCCTTAGCACAATATTATAGCTACATAAACTTTAAAAAAATGAAGTAATCAGCAACTAAAATCTGAAAAACCCATAATTACCACAATAGTCCTATGTTACTTAGTGACTATTTTAAAAAAT
This sequence comes from Phyllostomus discolor, assembly GCF_004126475.2. NCBI lineage: Eukaryota > Metazoa > Chordata > Mammalia > Chiroptera > Phyllostomidae > Phyllostomus > Phyllostomus discolor. The sequence continues at coordinate 179,034,667 of NC_040904.2, forward strand.
TAAACATTTGAGGTATCTCGACACAGTTATATATCTTTTTATTTCATCTATACAATGAGAACTGTATCAGTTAAGCTTTTGTTACAAAATTATTTCTGCTGAAAGTGACAAATCTATAAATCTCAAAATTGGATATTGCAACTTTTTCCTTATATGAAGGGAAAAAACAATTTTATAAGTGTTTCATAATCAAAACAGCAACATATTTTAGAAATTAAAAAAAAGGAAAACAATGCCCACACCACTTCTCTGAGCCACATACTAGTTAAGACTAACGATACATTATTTTTCAGTTGAAAGCTAAACATACTGTTAGGTCAATAAACTCTATCATCACCATTTTCTAGTCTAGAAGACCATTTTAATTAATCAGGAGAAACATTATTGTAATGATTTGATATTAAAAAACTTTCTGTTCACAAGTTTTTAAATGAGAACAGAAGAATTATTAAGCATAGGTGACTAAAAAGAGTAAATGTTCAAAAATGATTAGTTAAGAGTTTTCTCATAAGGAATTCTTTATTTCCTTAATTTACTTCATTGTTAAAGTCCTTTTTTAAAAAAAAAAAAAAGAATCTCTAAAGTCCCAGCATTTTGAAAGCTACAGCAAACCAGATGCTTGAAAGCATTTCAGTTTTGTTTATTTTGTACTGTACGTGATGTGTGATACCTTTTTTCTTTTCTAGTCTAAAACATGAAAAGTACTAGAGACCCTTTTGTTATCAGTATGCATCAGAATATGAAGAAATGTTAGACATAGAATATTTTTTGGAAAAAGAATAAGCAAGTTCTGCCAGTCACAACAAGCCAAGGAATTTAGAACTATAATATTTGTGATGTTATTAGTAAATGGGGAAGAGCATGGTGGGGAACCCAGAATCAAAACATTTGTAATGTACCAACAAGAGAAGAGCATATTTAAAGAAATGGCAAATTTGCACTGCCTGTGGATGTTTGCAGCAAAGCTCGAAGCTTTCTGCCTAAGCCAGTTGGCATTCTGTACCATCTGTTTGGATTTCTGTGGCACTTTTCAAGCTATGAGAAATTTGACCAAGCATTAGGTTTGTTTTTTACAGCAAGAAATTCTCTCATTTGCTGTAAGTCTGCCATTTTCATCCAATTTTGTAAGGAGAGAAACTATCAAATAAAGATCCATTTTGTTCAATAAAGAATTAAACCCACTCTTACCATCACTAACATGGAAAAAAAATCAACCTGACTTCTCCCTGTTACTGTTCATACCCTTGGGCTTGAATTTGATTTTTCTTCATTGCTTTGAGGATGTCAAAGTACAAACTTCAAAGTTATAAAATGATTGATATATGGTACTCACAATAGATTATTTCAAGTAATGCATGTATGCAGTAATTCATTTTAAACATTCCTTTGATACTTAAAATATCATTGTTAAAGAGAATATTTAGAAATAGGGCATCACAGAAACTGTATCTGCTTCTTCTTATATGTATCTCTTTTCAAAGTTACTATTCCATAAGCATATTCAATTCCTATACATTTGTTCCATTTTTGTTTTCATTTGTATTTTAATTTTTTGTACTTAAATTTTTTTTTGAAATCTCTGGAATGTTATATTTTATTTTTTAAAGTATATTGTATTGATTAGGTTATTAGGTGGAAGGGGTATAAAGGGCAGAAAAATATGAAAATTATATTTAAATATTTTTAAAATATGATTTGGCCTCATGTAGAAATTGCTTTTCTGTTTCTATGTAACTTTCTTAGTAGTCTAATTTTATCTTAAATATACTTTAAAATTTAGGCATTTGTCAATGCCTTTTAAAGCTCTTTTTCAAATTTCATAAAAAGAAATATTTTACAAAACATTGGGGATTAACATTTTCTCAGTAAAAATGGTGGTTTGCACATTTCAGGAAGAAAAAAGAAAACAAATTTAAAATTGGTTAAAAGTGGTACTGATTATAGCTGTTAAGGAATGGAAAAGTAATAATTTCAGTCCATTTTTACGTGAGGCCATGTCAAATCTACCTGAGAAAGGCAAAGGAAGGGAAAGATGCTATAAGACAAATTCAAATGTGCCATCAAAATATCCATACTTTTGACTTGGTAGGCAATACACTAATCTAAGAATTTTCTTAAGAACATATAACCAAACCTTATGAACTAGAGAATTAGGCAAAGAGTACCACATGTGTGTCTCAGTAATTATGTTGAAAAACTTAACAGAAGGATTTCCACTTCTTTACAGTAAAAGCCGTATTCCCTTGCTGAGGAGGGGTCAGAGCAGAAGCTGCTGAGCTGTAGCTGGCTGTGTGGCCACTGATTCACACAGTCGAGCGCTGCAGCCCTCTGTCTGCCTCCAAACCCAAGTTCATTGCTGCACCTCTTCATTAGCTTTTACACATCGTGCATTTGAACACTTAGATCTTTAAATGCTCTTTTAAAGACAACAAAGAAAATAAAATGCCAAGTTAATGAAACTTAAATGTAAATGTAACAAAATATAAATATAATGTTTATGAATATGCTTTGTTATAAAATATGTATTCTTTTCCTGTTGGTGTTAATTAAAAGATCAGAAAGACTCCAACCCAACAATGAGGTTACTTGTTTCCTTACAATCTGTAGTCATTCAGTGAGAAGTCCACCACTGCTCACCTTAATTACCTATTCTTAGCTCCTTTTCCTCTCAGAGATGCTCTGAGGGAAAAATTAGATGGCGGACAGTAGTGGTGGTGTGACAGTTTGGCCAATATTAGAACTTTTTTGAATGGTACACTGTCACTAGGGTCAGACTATTCCCAGAAGGTAATTAACCCAAAGGACTTGAGGTAACACAAACATTCCAGATTACCATGTCAGGAGGCGGCAATTAGTGGTCAGCTTTTGTTTCTAAAAGGTAAGTATGCTGGAATACAATCACACCGACCATCGCACCCAGCTGTGGAACCAGCTCAGCCTTGACCACAGTGGCCACGCAACACCCTCTAAGACACTCTGATATTCACAACAGAATTCCTCTTCCCTTACGGCTGATCTCCTTCAGTTACGCACAGACACTTGCATTTTTTCTAATAATTCTACTGCATATACTTCTCTAGTCTTCCTGTCAGAGTCAAGTTCCTTTTTGTTCCCTTTTTTCCTTTCTCCCTCCTCACTTTGTCCTCCCTGTCCCCTCTTATTTCTCCTTTCTCTTTTGTTAATCTCAACTTTCTGCTTTTCTACTGAGCTACTAAGCAAACAGCAGCTAATGTAAAATTTTTCAGAAACCCTTTTGTTATTTTACTTAAAATACTAGCTTCTTTGCAGTGAATTAACTACTTTGGATTAGCTACTTTTATTTCTGTCATTAATAGGCTCATTTGTACAATTTGAAGGTAGTGTGTTTAAAATCTATGAGGGTTTTTTCCTAAGTGACTAAAATAAAATCCAGTGAATTTTCACTTGGCAGTGCACATTTTTTCATGTATTTCTCATCTCACCAAGTAAGAAGCAGTTAAATACATTCCTTCAGATTGAATAATAGTGTCTGTCATATAAAAAAAAAAACAATGGACCACATACAGTTACTAGGAGGTGAAACCAGAATTCGAATCCAAATTGGTGATAAGATTCCAAAGTCCTTGTTTTTTCTGCTATAACACAGTTTTTTAAGTCCTATATCAGAATGAACTAAAGAGACTGGTTAAGAATCAGGCCAGAGACAATGCAACTGAAGTTTGATTTTTTTTTTTGATCCTGCTTAAATAAGTAAATAAAAAGATAGGATTAGGCCTATGGCCTGAAAGTTATTTTTTTAGTTTGTGTCACTTTCTCAAAAACAAAACATAAAACAAAAACTAATCCTAACTGTGGTGTGTTGTAATGATGTAAAACCCAAACCAAAAACTGTGCATGCAGAAAAGACTAAATGGAAATAAAGGAAATGCATCAACCTGAAACAGGAGCGATCTTTAAGTGAGAGCCCATGCATCTTTTAGTTATTTTTCACATTCTACTTTTCAGTATTTTCCAGATTTTCCATGGTAACTCAATGACTTTTTCAAAGAAATAAATCTTCAGAAAATTTAATTGGTAGAGTAAAATTAGCGGAAAAAAATTTTCTGCTGTTATCAACTTACATTTTTGTCACGAAATATTAAAAAACTCTACATAACATCAGGCAATCGTGTATTATGTTTGTAAAAACTATTTTAATCGGGGCTTAGCGAGCTAAGGAACCCCCTGCCATGACAAGCATGCTACCTGTTCAACGGAAGAAAAAAATGTCTTAACTGAGTTAAGCTTTAGAGTTTAATTACGATTCGAATGAAGAGTTAAGACTTTAAAACCCAGGTGGGCATTAACTTATCAAGGCCTCTGACACAACTGTTTTAATAAAGCTTCTGAAGTTGATGCCGCATGGTAAACAAGGGAGAAAAGGAACCAACGCAGTGAATTCCAGTATTACGTTTGTACCTAGTGAAAGCTGTGGCTTGTCTTAAACAGCTCAGGGAACGGGAAATCTCTTGCAGTTCATTTAAATTCAGACTCAGTTTCTGCAGTCCCTCGTTCGGGTATCAGCCTCCCCCCCCAGGTTTATTGCCCACTGAAAGGGAAATAGCCATTGTCAGAAATTGTGACTTCAGTGCTTTCAGTTTAAATCCTTTTAATTGAAATATATTTAATTTGAAAACTTGTTGGAGAATCAAATATTTAATATCTGATTCTCCAACAAGTCATCTTCCATAAAGGTAGTTCAGATTTTCCAAAAGTCTCTTACAGTCATCCTAGAGACATGCTAGACTATGGGCATTTATATTATCTACATAAAAACACTTTGAGAAGTGTTACTTTATTCATTTATTCATCAAATGTTTATTCATATGCTAAAGATAAAAAGACAAATTGAAATGATCTTGCCTTCAAAATCCCATGAGAAGGACTAGAAGACAGGGATTTTTTGTGGTATTTCATTGAGAACTCAGTTCCTAATTTCTTTCTCTTTTTGGTTGTTTATTTTAAGGAATCAACTCTTAAGACGATGGGGGGCTAACAAGTCTGAACTCTGTGGGGCAGACCAGCAGGCCCAAGACCCAGGGAAGAGTTGACGTTGCAGTTTCCATTGGGGAGACAGTCTGAAGGCAGAATTACTTCTTCCTTGGGTTTTTGCTCTTAAGGCCTTCAGCTGATTAGCTTCTCTCTGCCTTCCTGTCATAGATGCTCAACACTTAAATCAGTTCCTAATTTCTTAAAGTCATCCCAGGGCAGTATGTGGTGAGCATGTGTATGTACATACATATGTACATGCACATGTACATGTGTGTGTATTTGTGTATATATAATATGTATTTTTAAAGAATTCTAGATTTGGAGTTACTAAAACTGATTTCAATTCACAGAAGTGCCACATACTATATAACTGTTCAAATACTAACTAATATACAACAAAAATACTTCCTTCGGTTATTAAATTGGCAACATTTAATAAACTCTGGAGAAAAAATAGAGGTCACTTTCTTTTCTAATGTGGGATGCCTTGCAGATGAAGGATTTATGAAAGAGTACAAAATGAAAGTACATAGTAAAAATGGTGTTTACATTTAACTTTTAAAGATTATTTTAAAATAAATAATAGTCAAAGAGAACAAAAGAGTATTTGGTAAGTATAAGAGTCATTTCCTTGTCCCCCAAATACAGTGAGCATAACTGTTAGCAGTTTCTTATAAGGGCTGTTCTTCCAGAGCTACGTGATGCTTGCAAATATATCAACATAAAAAAAAAAAACAAATAACAGGATATATGCGTCCTGTTAGGCACTTGGCTTTTTTTCTTACCTCATTACATGTTTAAAAACCTTCTGAAACATTTCAAAGATAAAGATGACATGTGTACTGCTTTATGTTACCACACCGGCTGTGGACCTCACAGCTGCGCGGGATCCCCTTCACGCTGGTTCTAATGTGCCTGGTGCTCTCGGACATGGGACAGCCCTCTATGGAGAAGGACGAAAGATGGCTACCCTTGCGTCCCATTCACCTCGCCCCTTTATTAAGCCAAAGGAAATGCCAATATTGGCTTCAATTTTATGAAACTTAACAAATACAGGTGAGGTCATTTGAGTATCCCTTCTTGATATATTACTCTCTTGCCCGCTCACCATAGTCACAGATTTCATATTTCCTAAGTCCCACGCATAACTGATATCTTTACTCATATGTATCCAACAATGTAGGTAATACAACATAATGTGGTAATGTCTATGGGATTTTAAAGTTTAGTTCAAATGTCTACAACTGTACATACAGTCTGCAACTTGCTTTCTTTTTCATCAATCTAAGCTTTGACAGTTCATATAAACACATGTATCTCTACTGCATTTTTAAAATGCTATATAGTATTTCTTTATATAACTATATCACAATTTATTAATCTGACCTCTTATTGAATATTTATTTCCACTTTTAAATTTTTGTCATTAGAAACCATGTTGCAATAAATATTTTTGCACCCATTTCCTCCCACACATGTGACATGTGACATTTTCTCAGTTATCTGCCTAGCAGTGAAATCACTAAAATGGAGAGCATGCCCATCAGCTTTACCAGGGACTTCAAACTTCCTCTCCACAGCAGTGGCCCCAACTCACATGTGCCCTAGCAGTGTCTGAGGATCATTGTGACTCTGCAACCACGACAGCTCTTTGGACTGTCATGATTTAAATTTTACGATATGAGGTATCTTGCTGTTATTTTTTTATTTCCCTAATTATTAGTAGGTAGGCATCTTTTTATTTGCTTAGATTACTTTTTTCTTTAAATTACCTGTTAATGGACTTTCTTCATTCTTCTATTCAGTTACTTAGAAAAAAACAAATTCCTTTGTCATTGTATGAATTATGAATATCTTTCAACAGGCTATGGTTTATTTTTCACTTTGTTTTTGGGTCCTCACTCAACATAAGAGGTCTTTTAAATTTTACCATGGTGCATTCAGCTCCACCAATCCTTTGCTCTACTTTTTGTGTCTTGTCTAAGAAACGTTTCCATGTCTAAATATTATGAAGATGTTTCATCATTTTTCAACAAAAGCTGCCTTTAACATTTAGATCTTTAACCCATCTGTAATTTATTTTTGCATATGGTGTGAGAATGGGATCTGGTTTTCCTTTATTTTTTCCATATGGTTAACCAGTTGTCTCAGTACCATTTATTGAATAATTCTGCCTCTCCTCATTGATTTGCAGTGCCACCTGGGTCATATTTCAAGTTTCCACATATGCAAGTATCTGTTTCTGGGCACTTTATTAGGTTCCTTTGGTTTATTTGACTCTTCCTCTGCCAAGACCACACTGTCTCATTTTCTATGGCTCTATAAATTCTTGATATACAGGCAAATTTCCCCCTCCCCCAACTTATTCTTCCTCAAATTTATCTTGGCTATTCTCAACTTTTTGTGCTTCCATATTAATTTTAAGATTTGCTTTTCAAATTCCATAAAGTCTCTTTTGGATTTTGGTTAGAATTTGGTTAAGTTTATAGAGTATTTTGGAGGGAAATTCACATCTTTCCATTTCTTGAATGTGGTAGTGTATGTCTGTATTCAGATCTTATTTGTTCTTCAAATAGATTTCATTTTCCTGCTGGATGTCTTAACCATCATGTACTAGGTCGATTAGTAGGTATTTTGTACATTTTGTTCTTATTTAATTTTCTAGCTGGTTATTGTTGTTTTGCTGGAATAATTTTTGCATGCTGATCTGAGCCTGGTAAACTTATAGAAGTTTCTTATTAGGTCTAGTGGTTTGAAAAGCCCTTGGATTTTCTTTGTTTAAAATCACAATGTTTACAAACAAAGACAGTTTTATATGTTTTTTTCAAATTTTATACCACTTAATGCTTTTTTCTTGCATTGTTTTGGATGAGACCTTCAACACACGGTTGAAGTGGTTGCATACAAGTGGTTACATAATGTTGCTGTTGTCTTGATGCTGGGAACACTTTTAAATCTCAAATATAAGTGTGATATCTGTAGGGTTTCTGTAGCTCTCCTGTACTAAGGACCATTCCTAGCTCGCTGTAATGGTTCATTTTACATGTCAACTTGACTGGGCCACGGAAAGCTTAGACATTTTGGTCAAACGTGACTCTAGGTAGGTATGTCTGTGATAGTGTTTCTGGAGATTCACATTTGAATAGGTAGAGGGAATAAAGAAGATTGCCCTCTCTAATGTGAGTCGCCCATCCAATCAATTAAAGGCCAGAATAGAAAAAAAGGCTAACTCTGTAGTGAGTAAAAGGGAACTCTTCCTGCTTAACTGCCTCAAGATGTGACACTTTTTTTTCCTGCCTCAGCCCCTCACTGAAATGTGGATTCCCTCTGTGTCTCAGGCCTGCCAGCCTTCAGGCTAGAACTACATCACGTGCCCTCATGGTTCTCTGGCTATTGGACTTGGGCTAAGGACTATGCCGTCAGCTATCCTAGGTCCCTAACTTGCTGACTGTAGGTCATGGAACTTGTCAGCCTCCATAGCTGTGCCAGCCAATTCCTTATAATAAAAAACATATGTATTCTACTCATTCTCTTTCTTTGGGAAACCCTGAGCAATATATTTGCTACCAGATTTTGTCCATTAATCAATTTACTCATAATCACCATTGCTACCACCCTAGTACAAGGCATCCAGTCATTACATCTGGGGTACTGCCATTCTTCTTAACTGACTTCCTCTTTGACTGGTTTTCAGATGTTCTGGCTTGGTGTCTTTGGGGAAGGAAACTTTTAATTTCTTTAATACTTGTTGATTTAGTCATGTTTTCAATATTTTCTCAAGTCAAATTTGGTAATTTATATCTTTGTAGAAAATTACCATTTCATTGAAATTTTCAACTGATTTTATATGTTCCTATTATTTTTAATATGTGTACTGTGACTATATTTATGTCCTATTTTCATTACTAATTATATGTGCTCTTTATTTTTTAACTCTTTCATGTAAATTTCAACTTTTAGGCCTAGTGATCTTCTCTATTATTTATTTTCTACTTACTAATTTGTGCCCTTACCTTATTCTTTTCCTAGATTACTATATTCTCATGTTTTCTTTCTTACTTTTTAGCCTCCCGAGTTAACATTTAACTGATTTGTTTTTCAATCTTTCTTTATTTTCTATATTTATTTATTTATTTTTAAATTTTTATTGTCTTTTTTCCTTTTGTCCTTCCATCTTTATTTTAAACACGTGAAAGGCCCTGCCCTGCCACCACGTGCCATGTTGCTGCATCCAAGTGTCAGAGTAAAATTACTTCTATAGTTATTTGCATTAAAATATTTTTCTGACTCATGAAATGTATTTTAAAATCCAAACATATGTGGGTCCTTTAAGACTACATTTTTATTTATTTATTTATTTTTAGAGAGGGAAGGGAGAGAGAAAGAGAGAGAGAGAAACATCAGTGTGCGGTTGCTGGGGGTCATGGCCTGCTACCCAGGCATGTACCCTGACTTGGAATCTAACCTGCGACACTTTGGTTCACAGCCCATGCTCAATCCACTGAGCTATGCCAGCCAGGGCTAAGACTACATTTTTAATGTTGATCTCTTATTTAGTTGCATTGTGGTCAGAAAAATATGGTCTATGATATTTATTTTCCTGTAATTTATTGAAATGTCCTTAGTGGCCTAACACATGGTCATTTAAAAATATATATATTTTATATGTAATTGAAAGAAGCATATATTTTTATTTGGAAAGATAAAAAGCTACATAAATTTTTAGTTGACTTTTCTATATCCCTTTTGGTTTTTGCCTATGCAATAAAATTTAAAGTTAACATTCAGAAATCAAAGGCATTTTTATACACCAACAATGAAATATCAAAAACAAAAATTAGAGAAAAATCCCATTTACTATAACAAGAAAAATAAAATACTTAGGAATAAACTTAACCAAGGAGGTAAAAGACCAGTACTCAGAAAACTATACAACCCTGAAGAAGGAAACTAAGGAAGACACAAATAAATGGAAGCATATACTGTGTTCATGGGTTGGAAGAATTAACATCACTAAAATGTCCATACTACCCAAGGCAATTTATAGATTCAACACATTCCCTATTAAAATACCAATGACATATTTCACAGACATAGAATATTTCAAAAATTTCACAAACAACTGTGAATAGCCCCAGCAATTTTGAGAAAAAAAGAACAAAGAAGGAGGGATCACAATAACTGATATAAAACTATACTACAAGTCCAATGTAATCAAAACAGTCTGGTACTGGCCTAAGAACAGACATATAAATCAATGGAACAGAATAGAGAGCCCAGAAATAAACCCATGTCAATACTGTCAGTCAATACTTGAAAAAAGGGGGCAGGAGCATAAAATGGAGTAAAAATAGCTTCTTCAACAAATGGTGTTGGGAGATCTGGACAGCTATATGCAAAAAAAAAAAAAAAAATGAAATTCAACCACCAACTTACACCACACAAAAATAAATTCAAGATGGATAAAAAACTTAAACATAAGTCGTGACACATAAGAGTCTTAGAAGCAGGAAAATTTCAAATATCCCACACAGCAATATTTCCACCAACACATCCCCTAGGGCAAGGAATATGAAGGAAAGAATAAACAAATGGGACTTCATCAAACCAAAAAGCTTCTGCATAGCTAAAGAAACCATCAAAAAAATGGAAAGGGAACCAACTGTATGGGAAAACATATTTGCCTATAATATCTCAGAAAAGGGTTTACCACCAAAATATATAAAGAACTCACAGGACTCCATACCAGAAACACAAAACAATCCAATTAAAAAATGAGTAAAGAGCTCTGGCTGGCGTAGCTCAGTGGATTGAGCGCGGACTGGGAACGAAAGTGTCCCAGGTTCGATTCCCAGCCAGGGTACATTCCTGGGTTGCAGGCCATAATCCCCAGCAACCGCACATTGATGTTTCTCTCTCTCTCTCTATCTCTCTCTCTCCCTCCCTTCCCTCCCTCTCTAAAAATAAATAAATAAAATCTTTAAAAAAAATTTTTTTTAAAAATTAAAAAAAAAATGAGTAAAGGATCTGAACAGACACTTCTCCAAGGAGGACATACAGAGGGCTCATACACATGTGAAGAAAAATGTTCAACATCTCTAGCCATCAGAGAGATGCAAATTAAAACCACAATGAGATACCACTTCACACCAGTCAGAATAGCCATCATAAACAAATCAACAAACAACAAGTGCTGGCAAGGTTGTGGAGAAAAGGAAACCCTAGTACACTGTTGGTAAGAATGTAGACTGGTGCAGCAACTGTGGAAAAAAGTACGGAATTTCCTTAAAAAAAAAACTAAAAATGGAACTGCCTTTAGATCAGGTGATACCACTGCTGGGACTATACCCTAGGAATCCTGAATCACCAATTCAAAAGAACCTATGCACACCTGTGTTCACAGCAGCATTATTTACAATAGCCAAGTGCCAGAAACAGCCTAAGGGCCCATTAATAAATGAGTGGATCAAAAAACTGTGGTCCATTTACACAATGGAATGCTATGCAACAGAAGGAAAGAAGGAGCTCCTACCTACCCTTTTCAAGAGCATAGATGGAACTGGAGAGCATTATGCTAGGTGAAATATGCTGGGGGGTGAAAAACAAATACCATGTGTTCTCACCTATAAGTGAAACTTAATCAACAAAACAAACAAGTGAGCAAAATAGAACCAGAGACATGGAAATAAAGAATAAACTGACAGTGGCCAGAGGGGAGAGAGAAGGGGGATAATGGGGGAAAGAAGGGAAAGAGGAAGCAAATAAACAGGAATAGAGGACTCATGGGCATGGACAATGGGGTGGGGTGTTGACTGTGGGAGTTGTGGGGGATGGGGTAGGGGTGAGCAATGAGGAAAAGGGTGGGACAACTGTAACTGCACAACAATATATAAAAAATTAAAAACAATAAGGTTATATAGTTAAGTATATAGAAGTTCATGATGTACATTCTTCATGGATCATTACTTTAATAACATGTGATGTATATCTTCATTCCTATTAATGCTTTTGGCTTTAAATTCTATCTTGTATGATATTCATATTACTACAGAAGCTTTTGCTTAATATTTATTTAGTATATCTTTTTAGCAAATCTTTAATTCTTAGCATTAAGAAGTTATGAACTTGTTCCAGGTCATGCAGCTAACACGCAGAAATACTAAAATTCCAACCCAGGCAATTTTACCCATGTCCTCAGTTGCTAAACAATGCCGTCTCCTGGAACGTGCTTCCAGGCTTTGAACCAAGTGAGCCCGTGCTTTCAGACCTCTCATTCTATTGAACTTCTTTTTTCCCAGAGGTATTTATCCTGTGTTTGATATTCTATAAGTCTTTTTATTTTCCTAATTTTGTTATTTATGCATCATTGCCATAGACTTCTTGATCCGTTCTATATCTTGTTTAACAACATGCTTTGCGATGGTTTCATATCATTACCTACAGAGCTGCTTCATTATATTTAATGGCTGCATAATGGCTGAAACATTTTATATGTTTCAATGTTTATTTAGTCCCATAAAAGTGGGCATTTAGGATATTTCTAATATCTTGCTATTACTAACAATTCTGAAAGAAGCTTATACATAAGAAGTTTGAAACTAATGCAATGTATTTGCAGAATAAATTTATAATAATGGAATTGCTGAGCCAGTGATCATATGTACTTACCAATTTATGAATAACTATCACATAATTGTTTTCCACAGAGGCTGAATAAGTTATATTTCCCAAAATAGTTTATGATGGTTTCAATTTTCCCCACAATATCACCAATTGTATTGTTTTAAACTCTTCGATCTTTATAAATTTGAACATAAAAAATCTGTAAACCTGTTTTAATTTTCATTTCTTTTCTCTTTCTTTGCATTTTAACAAATTTATTTACTTTTTCCAGCTTTATTAAGATATCATTGATATGTAACATTGTGTAAGTTTAAGGTGTACAATGTAATAAATTTATACACACACACACACACACACACACACACACATATATATATAAGGTCTGCCCAGAAAAAGTCCAGCCATTCTTAGTATAATGAGAATACTGTGACATCCATGTCACCTGACATCCAAGGCAGCCAAGGACAGTGGACTGGAATTCACATGCATGAACAATGACAACACCACTGCACTAGTCAGTGGGAGCAGTAGACACCACTGAATGATCATGTGTACTGTGTGGCCATCATGTTCAAAATGACTGAGCGAGTAGAGCAACAAATTTGCATCATATTTTGTGTTAAGCTTGAACATTCCTTCATGGAAACTATACATAGTCACCCAGGTGACTCAGCCCCACAAATCAGCCCAGATTTGGTGTCCTGCAACTTCTTGCTTTTCCCAAAACTAAAATCACCTTTGAAAGGGAAGAGATATCAGACCATTGATGATATTCAGGAAAATACAATAGGGCAGGTGATGGTGATTGGGAGAACTGTATGAGGTCCCAAGGTGCCTACTCTGAAGGGGACTGAGGCATCATTGTCCTATGTTTCATTGTTCCATTGTACAATGTTTCTTGCATCTTGTATCTTCTTCAATAAATGTCTCTATTTTTATTTTTTCTTCTTTTTTATTTTCTTTAAAAAAAATTTATTGTTGTTCAGTTACAGCTGTCCCCATTCCCCCCCCCCATTGCTCTCCCTGCCCTGCCCATCCCCCACTATATTCCACCCTCCACCCTCCCCCATTGTCCTTGTCCAGGGGTCCTCTAAATACATTTTCCTTGACTTGACACTTCCTCTTCTCTCCCCCGTTATCACCCTCCCCCATCCCCTCTGGTCACTGTCAGTTTGTTCTTTATTTCCATGTCTCTGGTTCTATTTTGTTTGCTTTGTTGATTAAGTTCCACTTATAGGTGAGATCACATGGTATTTGTCTTTCACCTACTGGCTTATTTCACTTATCGTAATTCTTTCCAGTTCCATCCATGCTGTTGTGAAGGGCAGGAGTTCCTTCTTTCTTTCTGTTGCATAGTATTCCATTGTGTAAATGTACCACAGTTTTTTAATCCACTCATTTATTGATGGGTATTGAGGCTGCTTCAAGCACTTGGCTACTGTAAATAATGCTGCTATGCACATTGGGGTGCATAAGTTCTTTTGAATTGTGACTCAGGATTCCTAGGGTATAGTCCCAGTGGTGGGATCACTGGATTAAAAGGCAGTCCCATCTTTAGTTTTTTTTTTAGGAAATTCCGTACTGTTTTCTGTAGTGGCTGCACCAGCCTGTATTCTTACCAACAGTGTACTAGGGTTTCCTTTTCTCCACAACCTTGCCAGCACTTGTTGTTTGTTGATTTATTAATGATGATCATCCTGACACATGTGAAGTGGTATCCCGTGGTGGTTTTAATCCACATATTTCTGATGGCTAGTGATGTTAAGCATTTTTAACATGCTTATGGGTCATCTGTATGTCCTCCTTGGAGAAGTGTCTGTAGAGGCCTTTTGCCCATTTTTTAATTGGATTTTCTTCCTGATTTTGAGTTATGTAAGTTCTTTATATATTTTGGAGATAAAACACTTGTTCAATTTATCATTGGCAAATCTATTCTCCAAAATGGTTGGTTCCCTTTCCATTTTAATTATAGTTTCTTTAGCTGTGCAGAAGCTTTTTAGTTTGATGTACTCCCATTTGTTTAGTTTTTCTTTATTTCCCTTGCCCAGGGAGTTGTATTGGCAAAAATATTGCTACATCATATCTCTGAAATTTTACTGCCTGTTTTCTGCTAGGATTTTTATGGTATCATAATTTACATTGAAGTGTTTTATCCATGCTTTAGTTTGTTTGGTGTATGGAGTAAGTTGGTGGTCTAGTCTCATTTTTTTTTGCATGTACCAGTCCAGTTCTCCCAACATCATTTATTGAAGAGACTATCTTTGATCCATTGTATGCTCATGCCCCCTTTGTCAAGTATTAACTGACCATATTGACATGGGTTTATTTCTGGGCTCTCTATTCTGTTCCATTCATCTATGTGTCTCTTCTTATGTCAGCACCACAGTGGAATACTACACAGCAGAAAAAAAGAACTCCTACCTTTTGTGACAGCATGGATAGAAGTGGAGACTATTGTCCTAAGTGAAATAAGCCAGACGGTGGAAGACAAATACCATACGATATCACTTATAAGAAGAGTCTAATGAACAAGATAAACTAAAGAGCAAAATAGACCCAGAGGCATAGAATCATGGAACAGACTATCTATCAACTGTAAGAGAGGAGAAGGGAGGTGGGGACTCCTTGAAAGAAGATGAAGGGATTAGTCCAAGAACATATACAAAGGACCTGTGGACATGGACAATGGTGTGAACATTGACTATGGAAGTGGGAGCCAGGCTTGACAAAGGGGGGGAAATTGGGACCATTATAATAGCATAAACAATAACACATAAAAAGATTAAAAATATATAAAAATGAAATGTGTTTCTGTGTTCATTATTCTAAGTCAATTTTTCCTAGGTCATGCTGTAGGTGCCCTTCAATCTATATACCTATGGCTACTTCTATTCTACAAACTTCTCTTTAATTTTAAGTTTAAATATTTTTCTTCATAGCTTATGTTCCAATCTTGAGGACAACGTATTATTTATAGTTTTGATATTCTATCTACTGGATCTTTTATATTAGATCTTCAGGTCTACCATTTTCCCTCTAATCCTTCTAGTTTCCCTTTAACTTTGTATTCTGTTTTGCCCCCTTTACAATATTCCACATCTGTTACTGTGTTCTGAGTACAGTCTATTCATCTTTGCACTACTTTCAAGGTGCTCTTTATTTCTGTGATGGTTTTGTTTTCTCTTCCATTTGTCTTGAGTTTTTCAATCCAAGTTTCATCACATTCTGTTGCCTCGCCCTATTTTTCCTACATTTTCATGTCTGTACTTAGAATTCCTATTTAATAGGAGCAATAAGTTCTTAACATTTAAAAATTTGCAACAAATAGCCCTGGCTGGTGTGGTTCAGTGGATTGAGTGCTGGCCTGAAAACCAAAGGGTCACTGGTTCGATTCCGAGTGAAGTAGGCACATGCCTGGGTTTTGGGCCAGGTCCCCAGCTGGGGGAGCATAGAGGCAACCACACATTGATGTTTCTCTCCCTTTCTTTCTCCCTACTTCCCCTTTCTCTAAAAATAAAATAAATAAACCTTTAAATTTTTAAAAAATACTTGTTTATAGTTTTTAAACAACTCTAGATAAAACAACTCTAGTTTTTAAACAATTCTAGATAAATATAGAAATATATGTCTAGTGAGGGTTTATTACCTGATATTCTTTCTCCCTTTCTTCTCATAATATTTTTAGATAGTCCTATGGCAGTTTAAAAAAAAACAAAAAACACTCCTGTCTGAATGAGGTTACTTCTTCCTGAACTAGCTATCTGTAGGCTGACATGGTAGAGAGTGGCTGGGACTGTATTCTAGACTATCAAAAGTTCTCTTCACAATCGGGTTTGTGGGTGTTGATGAGCCACTTCTCCCCAGCTAACAGAGATTGGTGCTTCAGGGCTTCACAAAGTATTATTTCTCCCCTGTCCTGCCTCACCCACAGGTTGCTTCTAACAATATGTCTTATCTCTGTATTTTTATTTCCTAGTTCAGTTACACCTTCTTCTTCATTTTAATACCAAATCCTATCTAAGGAAACTGTTGCTGTTGGACAGTTTAACTATGTTGCCCCAGGCCAAGAAAAGTTGGGATTTGCCTGCCTCCAGTTAGATGTGCAGCCCCTGGAGGCCCCCCTCAACATCTTCCTGGACCTCTGTTTCACTTCAAAGGATTTGGCAGCCTTCCTCTTAGGTCAGGGTTCAGATATAAAGATATCCTTTAGTGTCCCAGAACATGAGTTTTAGGTTTTTGTGTCTTGTTCTTCTTGTTTATTTGTGTGATTTCTAAGGAGAGGGTAAAAAATATCTTCTGTATTTCACCTATTACAGAACTGCAAATCTTGTATTTAAGTCTTAAAGAGTTTCTATGATCAATAATTTTTAATACCCCCTTTGATTTCTTAACTGCTTTTGTTTATAACACTTTGGTTACATTCATTCCTTTATTATTATCTGTAATTTATTTTTGATATTGTTCAATTAAATCTTGGAAATAAGGCATAACCCTATAAACATAAAAAACAGTTGCCTACAATCTCTGGCATATGTTTCATGATCATATAATTCTTCTAAATTATCACTTCTGGCATAGTATTACAGTTCAGAAAAATTTATAAATGTATGTTCATTAAAAAGATCATAGTGATGTGAAAAACTTTCCTGTCTGATAAACAGAAAGCATGATGAGGAATAGTGTACAGATGAATTGCAATGGTTCATTTCAAAATATACACATAACCTTCAAGGTCATCATACAAAGCTATGCTTTATTTGAAATTGTTAAACTGATAGAAAAAGCTATTATTTTGAAATGGCATGACAATTAATGATGTAAAAGTATGTTCATATACATTTTCATACGAAAAACTACAACTGCTAGAAGTGTCTTTTCCTTTAGCTACTTAAAGAATCCAATATAGTTAGATTAATTGGTAACTTTTAAAAATAAAATGTCAGTTTATCAGTTTGGTATGGGAAGACCTAGGTCCACAGTACACTTCAGGCTATATTTTCTGGAAGTATAAGGTTTTATTAAACTTCCTGTTTCTGCTGGCTTCTTGCTTGGGTAGCTGTGAAGAGCCATGTGACTGTAGCAAATGCTGGATGCAAATTTATATCTTTGGCATAAGATGAAAGATAAACTTATCAGAAATCTAAAAATGTTTTTGCTTATCTAACAATTTGATCTTAGAGGTTACTGGATCCCACCTAAGAGAGGGAGAGGGATAGAATCAATGTCAATAGTCTAAATATTGCCTTGGGCTTCTGGAAAGTTTTCCATGAGAGGCAATGGGGGTGTGATTAATGCTTACCAAGAACAACACTCAGATAGCTCCATGAGAGGCCCACTCATAATCTGGGGGCTGGAAAGCATCAAATGCTAGGTCCCCTGATGGATGACAATTAAAGCAACTTGGTCCAATACAGCATTAAATCTACACTTTAGAACTCAATAATTCAAATTAGTAAAAGTGAGAGACTGAACTTCACATTCACATTTTTTAAGACAAAATAATCAACAAAAGCATGCAAGTATGGTTTCCTACTCAATTAAAAACTCCCTGCCCTCATATTCACAGCTTCTTTTCTTTTTCATACTCAAACGTCCTAGGCACTTACAAATCAGATATGCTTGTTCTCTAACAATAAGGTTGTTGCCACAGCTGCACTAGTTCTGTCTCCCCCTCTCTGATTTGGAGGGGGAATGGAAACCAGTGCGGTTTGTTTTTGTACATAGTGCCTTGGCCCAGATCACAGGAAGACCACAGAAGATTCTGATAACACATTTGGACTCAGACTCCACACGCAAAAATAAAAATATACTGGTATGTCCAAAAACCATTTTTTCACTCTCACTCCTATGCTCAAAACACCAAAGTTGCTTTTGTTGTTGTTGTTTGTGTTCCTCCCCCCACTGCACGCCCCTGGTGGTCAGCTGGGTGTCTGCACCTCCTCTCAGCCTCACTGCGGCAGGGGCACTGCTGATAACCGCCGCAGAATGGAGGGAAAAGCGGGAAGCACATGGTGTCCCTTAAAGCTTTCACATGAAGGGACACATGAGACTCTCTGTCACATTTCATCAGTAAAAGCAAGTTACAAGGCTCTGCCTGGCATTAAGTGGATGGATATCAGAGATTAGTAGTATGATCTATTATTCTATCGTTTTGAAAAAAACCTACGCAGTTGCTCTGTAAGAACAGTTTTTCCAGACTACATTGTAAGAAAACATGAAAAGCAAAGTTATTTTCTTCCTCCCTTAGATGACAAATAAATAAGCACACCTGGACCAACGTAAAAGGAAATCAAAGTGTAATTAAGTAATAAAGAATATCCCTCAAAATCTTATTGCTTTTACGTTCATCCCACAAGCAGTAAGAACATGAAATGTCATTTTAAGACAATGTCTTGGAGGAAGGCCAGGCATTCATCAGACCTTTTTAGAACAATTGTTCGGCTTTCAAAACTATTCACTCTATAATTATGATTGGACAATTTTTCTCTGATCAGTCATAATCAGTCTAAATATAACCTGTATCCCTATAAATTATAGGGTGGGACAAAAGTTGGTTTATAGTTGTGAATATGTGAAGCACTGAGTTTATTCTTTTATTATTATTTATTATTGTATTATTTTCCATACAAACCACTGTAAACATGCTTTTGCCCCACCCTGTATGTGTTAAATTGCCTCATACCTGTTAGAATGGATATCATCAGTAAGTCAACAAACAACAAGTGTTGGTGAGGATGTGGAGAAGAGTGAACCCTCATGCACTGGTGGTGGGAATGCAGACTGGTGCAGCCACTGTGGAGAACAGTATGGAGGTTCCTCAAAAAATTAAAAACAGAGCTACCACATGATCCAGCAATTCTACTTTGGTTATTTACCCAAATAAATCCAAAACATTAATTAGAAAAGACATATGCACCTCTATATTCAGTATAGTGGTATTTATTATAGCCAAGATATGGAAGCAACCTAAGTGTCCATCAATAGACAAATAGATAAAGAAGATTTGGGATATACACAATGGAATATTACTTAGCTATAAAAAGAAAAAATGAAACCTTGTAATTTACCACAACATGGATGAACCTAGAGCATTTTATGCTAAGTGAAATAAGTCAGACAGAGAAAGACAAATAACATATGGTTTCACTTGCCTGTGAAACCATGTAATAAATGAATGAACAAAACAGAAACAACCTTATAGATGCAGAGAACAAACTGGTGGTTGCCAGAGGGTCAGGGGGTTGGGAAAATGGATGAAGAGGGGAAGAAATTATGATGTACAAATTGCCAGTTATCAAAACAGTCACAAGGATTTCAATAGGGAATATAGTCAATAATATTGCAATAACTATGTATGATATCAGATGGGTACTAGGTGTATGGGGATAATCATTTTGTTGGTTACATAAATGTTTAATCACTATATTGTACACATGAAATTAATACAATATTTATGTCAACTATAACTGAAAAATTTTCAATTTAAATTCTGAGAGACCAGTTCAGTTTTGCACTTACCAAAATCTATTTGGTGGGTGCTTGAGCATATGAAAGCAACCTAAAATTGTAGATATTAGGGTTTTCTGGAAACTAGATGTTGAAACTAAAAAAAAATAAAACAAAACAAAAAAGATGAGACCCTCACTAATTTATTTTGCACTCACTTTCCTTTTTCTGCCAGGTAAAATCATAACAAAAATGATTGAAAATACATTTAGGATAAAGACAAAAAAATAAATGTGTTTTTTTTTAGTTTGGATTATGGGATTCTAGAATGTCCATGACACAATTTTCAGATATGTGGTTCAGTGATTTAGTATCCCATGACCAGGTAACTCAAGGACTTTCCCTCCATTTGATTTCGAGGACCATATCTTTAAAAAGTTGACCAGTTATATGGATGAGTTATATATAATCCATGAGTAATAAAGTAAAATTAAATTAATCACAGGGGCAGAGCTTTTAACTGAGGGAAAAATGTAGCTAAATTTATAGAGGAAAGCATGATTAGTTAGGAAGGGTAGTAAAATAGCTTTTATTTAAATGTTGGAGATAAACTGAGGTTTCCTACTAAATACATGCTTGGGAGAGAACT
This sequence comes from Phyllostomus discolor, assembly GCF_004126475.2. Lineage (NCBI taxonomy): Eukaryota > Metazoa > Chordata > Mammalia > Chiroptera > Phyllostomidae > Phyllostomus > Phyllostomus discolor. Next base: position 179,055,395 of record NC_040904.2, read on the forward strand.
ATACAGAGGGAGGGAGCTATTGGAATGTGGTGACAGAATATTATTAGCAGGTGTTTCTTGTTAGGAAGATACACGTCTGTACTAATGTGTGGTTCCAGGTGGTTTGCAGGCCCTCCAGACTGTCTGAACGAGCTGCTGAACGGAGCAACTGCTTACAGCTGGGCAAGCCTCGCGCTGCACAGAGAGCACATCGGAGGGGGTGACATAAACGCCAAGGACTCAAATATCCATTGTAGCAATATTCCCTATGGAAGTAAAGTGTCATGAGAAAGGGGCACTTCTTTTTCTAATTTTCACAAAGCTATTACATGTGCTAGCAATAGTCCTATCATGTATTTTAAACGAGTGCTAATTCTTATGTAGAATCACTTCAACACCATCCAAGATGTTCTTTGGCTGGAAGAACAGATAAACTATTGCTCATTGTTTTTTCTCATCATGCTCATAAATGAAGGCTAAAATGCTCATTAGGTCTTTGTACTCTTTTTTCATCCTAAAAGATGTTTGGCATCCAAAAGCTTGGGAATAAACCCAAAACAATTTGCTTTACTAATGGAAGATGAGGATTGGATAGTTTCAAATAGAAAAAGAATAATTGGATTTGGCAAAGGAAATATTATTTTCTGGATTGTTTACTGCCTGGTACATAGTAGCTACTCAAGAAAATATTTCTGGAATTAATTAATGTCTATAGACGTTGTTATCTCTAGAATCATCCAGGCCTTCTATAGTTTCGGGATCAGTTCAGAAGCTAAGTATTGGCAATTTCAGGTGGGATAAATAATATTAAAGACAATGATGATGATGAAACTGATATTACATTCTAGGGCTTTACATAGATTCTGGCACCCAGCCTTTACTACACCCCCGTGGTTTTCTAGAACCTGACACCCAGTCAGCTGCTCTTTCTATTTAGCCCAAAGCCCACTTTCCGACTGGACCCTCAGGCACACTTGACATTTTCATCAAGAGAAGGAAAACCATTTCAAGCCCAAAGGATAATCACCATCATGGTAAAAGGTCATAAAACACTAGGAGTTGCTCTTTAGCAAGAGATTTTGAAGATAAGTCCAAAGAAAACATGGGACATGGTTTGGAACAAGCTTGCGTGTACTTCATCATCAGGGCTGTGGCACACAGTGTGAGAAGGCTCCAGGGGAATACAAACACCAGAGAAAAGGAGGGGCTTGCTTGCATTGGCTATAATAAATATGTTTTTACAATAAACAAACGGGGGGCCACAAGACATGCATGTCTGCTGTTGAAGGAAAGCCTGCTCACACCAAATAAATTACAGAAACAGTTCAAGAATAGTTCATTCTAGTGAAAATATTATCCCTCAACTATTGGCAGGGTGAGTGTCAGGTTAGGTTATCTTTTGTCTGAGAGCCAACTACACCCGCTAAACCTGCTGAAGGGCAGTCTGTTGTAATTTGTATACACTTTGCCATTTTCAGACAACTCGTGCCCTTTTTAGTTCAGTTACAGACTAACTCTACTTACCGTTACCCTCTAGGATCAACCTCTCCCTCGACTGTCTCTGAGCAGGGAAATCATCCCTCACTGCCCTCGTGTCCCCCTGCCCCTGCCCTAATCTATGTGACTGCATTCTAAGTGAATGCCCGGGACGAAGGCCAGGCTGACGATGCCAATCCTGCACAAATCACAGAGCAGACACTGGTCCAAAGGGCATCATTTCTCCAAAGTCCAGTGCTTAGTTCACTGAAGGTGAATCGCTTTTAAAGTATGGCCAGCAAAAACAATGAAGTAAGAATCTTTTGAGGGCATTAATTTCATCAAATTTCTTGGAAATTTTCAGACATTTGCAAACTTTGGCTTTTTAGAGCACTCCAGGAATGACATATTCTTAACTTAAAATGGAATAGCTCAGCATGGCCTCTGGTCCCTTTGTTGTTTAAGCCTCTGTACAAAAGTGGACATAGAATTAACGGGGTGGCTAACAAATGGGCACTTCTCAGTGGCTGACAACACCGCCTTCAGCATTAGCCATGGGCACTTTCAGTGCTACAATCTGCAAAGTTTTGCAAGGAAATCAAAAACTTCAAGTCAAGTCCCATGAAGGATTTAGTGAGCCCTCGCAGGTTAGAATAGGCATCTGTGAAAAGTGATTGATGGACTCCGTCTCAATCACCTTTCTCTTTCTTTCAGTGATTGAGTCATATCAAAATAAGTGTCTGTCAAATGCTTGGTATTCTTCATGTTTACAATGCTGTATCTTTCTTGGATAATATATCCCTTTTTAATTTTTTAAATAGTAAGACCAGGTGTTCCTCCCTTCTCTGCTTACAGTACATTGGTGTGATAGAGGAAAAAACCCAGAGCTTCAAGGCAAAAGAGCAGGAGCTGAGTTTCAACTCTATCACTTTAAAAACTGGGAAAATTATTGAAACTCTCTGAGCCTCAGTCCCTTCGACCACAAAATGAGTAACCAAATATTGTAGTAATAGCCTCCTTACATAGGTTGGTGAGGATTGAAGACAATAATGGGTGAAATGAAGGAGTCAAGCCCTATAGAAATATAATTTGTCATTGTGGGTTGCTGTTTATAACTGGTGAAGACTCACACCTCCTAAGTGATGCACAATATGAACTTTGTACATGTGCACAACTCGATAAAAATACAGCATAGTGGGCTCCACCACCACCAATCTGTAGGGGTGCCTGCGGTTGGTCCTGGGAATTCCTATTTAAAATTGCATGAGTAGACCAGGGTTTGAATACTGCTGTCTTCGTACACAAGAATCTCCCTCTCCTTCAGGGTGATTCTGTGAATGCAACTAATGCATCTTTTAGGTGGATTGGGTTTACACAGAGAAACTTCATTTCCAGGACAACCTGTAATGATCTTTCTGCTAAAAACTCTGGTAAACTCTAATAATTGGTTCTAAACCTGTAAATATAAAAATGCATAGAAATGCAATCTATCTGTTGGTAGCAAATTGAGTTAAGAGACTGGTGCAGACACTGGCCCGCAGTGTCTGCACCATTATGGATGAAATGAGACATTCACACGGACTACCAAGTCCGGTGGAGGAAAAGGGACAGCATGGCTATTCTCTCAAGGGGAGCAAAAGCCTCGGCCCTTGCTGTAACCGCCTTTATTGGGTTTCTTGGCACATTACATAATGGTCCTCATTTACTATGCACAGGTTCGCTTTAGGTGGTTACTTTTTACAGAAAACAAAGGAGCCAATGCTGCTAATCACATCACAGAAGAGGGATATTTGCAAATGAAAAGGCAAAAGTGGTTGAACTGGTTACACTCATCCTTGGAAGGTTTAGCATGGATTTTAGGAAGTTACTTCACAGTAAATGTCCATACTTCAGGGTGAGGGAGTTTTTAGCAAGAGCAAGACTCAAAGCGGCCTAGGCACATTGCAGGCCTGATTCCCCACAGGAGAACCTATCCATGGGCGTGGGTCCTGTGCATCTCCGAATGGGAGCTGGGCCCACGCCACACAGAATGGTCTCCTACAAGAGACAGCAATGAAAGCTGGTATCAATTCATTAAGATATCTGCCATATCATCACTAATGTCAGGGAAAACATGCTAATGACACTGACCAATCATTCTATGTAATCTGCATTTCCATAAATGATGGAGGACGGTATAAAAAGAAAACAAGAGGAAATGATAACTTTCCATTTCCTTATTTGCCACAGATGGGCTGAATTATTAATTGTGTTCTAAATCACTCTTAATGCATATTCCAAGGCCTATAGTTGTTAACTCTGGCTTGATATATTCTTAAAAGAATTTTATACTGAACCTTTCTCAAGTACAAAAAAAAAGATCAGTTACAATTTCATTATTTTTCATTCCCATTCACCTCTGAACTTCCTGGTTCTGTCTGAGGCCAAAGTAAAAATTGCCAAAACACCACGGGAAAGGCTGCTCTCACAGTATTTCTGGCTCACCAAAAATTTCTTGAGAAAGCCAGTTTCCATGAGATTTCAGTTCCAATTTTACAGACCCAAGAAAACTCAGGATAGTTCAGATAAAGTTCAGATAAGCATTCAAATTTTCAGTTACTTGTGCCAGATGAACCACTAAGTCATTTGACATGTTCACATCACTGTTTTAGGGCAAAAAAAAAAAATCAACTAGAATTCTAATCCAATGTGGACAATGTACTGGGAAGCCACTAGAGGTTAATGGATAATTTGCTCTTTTTAAAAAATATAAAACTGTGAATTAAAAATAATGACCCTGGGACTTATTCCAGGTATAAATGAGATTTAAATGAAGTAACCCAACAACATCAAACATTGAACAAAAACTACCATGGTAACCAACGCAAGATATTTTTTGGAGGGAGGATAATTTGCCCACCTGTTTAACTTTCTTACCTCTCTCCTTCCTTCAAAATGGTTATAATAGAACCAACACCACAGCATGTTCCAGGAGGTTCAACAAACTACTGATCCTAACACCTGAAAATTCTCTGAGCATCAGTTCTCCTACTGGTACAGGGTGGAGCAGGGAGGAAAAGATTATTTTAATTTTCAAATAATCATGTAACACATTGCCTTTGAGGCTGGAAATTATCCTCTGAGGCAAGAAACAAATTGTGAATCTTTCAAAGAGGGAGTGATTTGACAATGAAATTACCCCTCGGGGATCAAGATCCTCTCATGAACCATCATCAAAGAAAAACATTACATGAACATCAGAATCTCATTATAATACAACCCACCATGATGTGATGCTTGGTGTAGCGGTATTTTGTTCTTGGATCCAAAGAGATTCAGTTATTGTTAAGTGCTACAAAAAAATTACTATAACATGGTTTTTTATGGCATGAGGTCTAAAGAGAATGATAGAGCAAAAGTCTGTCATGCTCAAATACAGTAATTGAGAAAAACAAGGGTGTAAAAAGCTGGCAATTGCTTCCATTAAAAAGAAGTGTAGTATGTTTATCATCCCACTACATTTTTTCCCAGTCTTTTCCCATCCTAGGAGATATATATAAGCATTAGCAAATCAGATCAGCATTTTCCTCACCCAGTGTAAATCATCATCACTTAGCAGATTGAGAGAGTGTCTACTTGCAGAAAAGATCTTTTGTCATCATACCTTTTGACTTTTCAGTGATTGTGTTGACAACCACAGAAGTGTATTTAAATAAATATTTCCAGTGTAGGTAGCCACTGGCAATTATTTAGGCAAGGAAAAATTAATACCTATAATTTTAAAATGCCTACTATAATATTTGCTTTCTTTTTATTCTACCATTCTGCCACCCAACTTGAAAACTCAATTGCTCATGTTATTTGTCTACCACACTCAGTAAATAATTATTAATTCGTACATCAGAAAGATAAATGCCTCTTAGTATCATTAAATCTTCCACTTTTTGAAAGATCAAGCAATTAACTCTGGTCATGTATGCTCCCTAATAAATATTAAGCAAAAGTGTAAATTATCTGTAATTTATAGTATTAATTAAAATTTTGTTTAAACTCTATGTTAATAGTCATATATTTTGAAAGGAATAAATTATACCACAATTGGGGAAATATACTGTAATTAATATACTATAAATATATCAAAGAGTATGAGTCTTAATATCCCAGGAGACTGAAAATCACTTGAATACTTTAGCATGGCCACCTGACTAATGTGAGTTGGGAAATAATGTTTGACTTCTTTCTCTTCCCCTGACCACTCATTTGAAAAGAAACATTACTTGTAGTAAACAGTGAAGCAAAGGATGGTAGAAACAAAAACACTCCTTCCAAAGAATATATGCACCCCTAGGTTGATTGAAGTGTTATTTACAACCACCAAGATTTGGAAGCAGCCCAAGTGCTCATTAGTAGATGAATGGATAAAAAAAACTGTGGTACATTTATACCATAGAATACTACTTAGCTGTAAAAAGGAAATACCCAAGCCCTGGTTGGCATTGCTCAGTGGATTGAGCATGGGCTGCGAACCAAAGTGTCGCAGGTTCAATTCCCAGCCAGGGTACATGCCTGGGTTGCAGGCCATGACCCCCAGCAACTGCACATTGATGTTTCTCTCTCTCTCTCTTTCTCCCTCCCTTCCCTCTCTAAAAAATTTAATAAATAAAATCTTTTTTAAAAATCATCAAAAAAAAAAAGGAAATACCCTTTTCAACAGCATGGATGGAACTGCTAAGTGAAATAAGCTGGTCAGAGAAAGACAAACACAATATGATTTTACTTATATGTGAATCTAATAAACAAAATAAACTAACCAACAAAATAGAAACAGACTCATATATAGATAGAATAGGCTGACAGCTGTCAGAGGGGTGGGTGTAGGGAGCTGGGTAAAAGGATTAAAAAAACAGGCCTCATAGACTCAGACGACAGTATGGTGATACGGTGATTACAAGAGGGAAAGAGATGTATGGGTGAGGATAAAAGGTGACGGGAGACTTCACTTGGAGTGGTGAACATACAATACAATATATAGATGATGTATTATAGAAATATAAACCTGGAACCTATATAATTTTATTAACTAATGTCACCCCAATAAATTCAATAAATAAAATAATAACTAAATAAATGCATAAATAAATAAATAAATAAGAAAATATACATATAGATCCAGACTACAAATATTTAAATCATTAGCTATCTTTTAATACAGAATCCATTATTTATTAAATACTATTAACTGTTAGGCACTCTCCTAGGCATTGCTTCCAGACTACATTCTCAGATCTAACCATTAACTCTATTATTACATTAGGTTTTCAGTTGCTTGTGAGGCACCACCAAAATTTTGAAATATAACATGTTAAAAATTGAAATTATTTCACCCATTATGAAAGTGACACCTACTGATAAAAGTACAGGGTCCGGCATAAATAATGCCCCTTTTTTTTATTACAAAAGCATAAGCATGTAACTCTGTAACATAACAATATCATACTCAAACATACCATATGACATTTTAGGTAAAATGTTCAAATTAAAACTATAAATTAGGACTTCCGGCCAAGATGGAGGCATAGGTAGGCACACTGTGCCTCCTCACACAACCAAAAGAAGGATGACAACAACAATTTAAAAACAAACAAACAAAAAAAACCAGAACTGACAGAAAATCAAGCTGTATGGAAGTCTCACAACCAAGGAGTTAAACACATTCATCCAGACCAGTAGGAGGGGCAGAGATGGGCGGTCAGGTGGAGAGGACTCATGGCAAGGCAGTGGCTGGCAGACCCAGTGAGGTGGCGGCTGGTGGTCCCCCATTCGTGCACAGATAAACCGGGAGGAACAATTGGGGAACCAGATGGACTGCGAAACCCAGAGCCCCAGTGCAGGGAAAGAAAGCTCAAACCACTGATTGAAAACACCTGTGGGGGTTGAGCCAGCAGGAGAAACTCCCAGCCTCACAGGAGAGAGTGTTGGAGAGACCCGCAGGGTTCTAGAACATACACAAGTGTACCCACACAGGAATCAGCACCAGAAGGGCCCAATTTGCTTGTGAGTAGTAGTGGAAGTGACTGAACTCTGACAGAGAGCAAAGTAAGCGCCATTGTTCCCCCTCAGACCCCTCCCCCACATACAGCATCATAACCCAGGGACTGGGTTGCCCTGCCCTGGTGAACATCTAAGGCTCTGCCCCTCACTACCTAACAAGGGCATCAAGACAAAAAAAAATGACCCAAATGAAAGAACAGATCAAGGTTCCAGAAAAAATACACTAAGCGACAAAGAGATAGTCAATCTATCAGATGCACAGTTCAAAACACTGGTGATCAGGATGCTCACAGGATTGGTTGAATTTGGTCACAAATTAGATGAAAAAATGAAGGCTATGCTAAGTGAAATAAAGGCAAATGTACAGGGAATCAATAGTGATGGGAAGGAAACTGGGACTCAAATCAATGGTGAGGACCAGAAAGAAGAAAAAAACATTCAACCAGAAAGAATGAAGAAACAAGAATTCAAAAAAATGAGGAGAGGCTTAGGAACCTCCAGGACATCTTCAAATGTTCCAACATCTGGATTATAGGGATACCAGAAGGAGAAGAAGAAGAGCAACAAATTGAAAACTTATTTGAACAAACAATGAAGGAAAACTTCCCCAATCTGGTAAAGGAAATAGTCTTTCAGGAAGTCCAGGAAGCTCAGAGAGTCCCAAAGAAATTGGACCCAAAAAGGAACACACCAAGGCACATAATAATTACACTTCCCAAGATTAAAAATAAGGAGAGACTCTTAGAAGCAGCAAGAGAAAAGGAGAGTTACCTACAAAGAAGTTCCCATAAGACTGTCAGCTGATTTCTCAAAAGAGACCTTGCTGGCAAGAAGGGATTAGAAAGAAGTATTCCAAGTTATGAAAGGCAAGGACCTACATCCAAGATTACTCTATCCAACAAAGTTATCACTTAGAATGGAAAGGCAGATAAAGCATTTCTCAGATAAGGTCAAGTTAAAGGAGTTCATCATCACCAAGCCCTTATTATATGAAATGTTAAAGGGACTTATCTAAGAAAAAGAAGATAAAAAATATGAACAATAAAATGACAGTAAACTCACAGTTATTAACAACCATACCTAAACAAAAACAAAAGCTAACTAAGCAAACAACTAGAACATGAAAAGAAACACAGAAATGGAGATCACATGGACGGTTATCAACAGAGGAGTAAGAGGGGGAGAGGGGGAAAAGGTACAGAGAATAAGTAACATAAATGGCAGGTAGAAAATAGGAGGAGGTTAAGAATAGTATAGGAAAAGTAGAAGCCAAAGAATTTAGATGTATGACCCATGAACATGAACTAAAGCGGGAGGGGGAATGTGGATGGGAGGGGGTGCTCAGGGTGGAGGGGAATAAAGGGGGGAAATGGGACAACTGTAACAACATAATCAATAAAATATATTTTTAAAAAACTATAAATTATTACACCCATATTGTTGCCCTACCAACCACACTCAAGCAGGCATTACTTCTGCTGAGCCCTGTACATTCCCAACACTGTGTGTGAAAGATTCTTGTCTATTTTTAATTATCTCCCTGCTATAAGAAAAGAAAAAGCTAAATGGCAAATAATGCAATGATTAGAGAATCAATGGAGGTGACAGCCTGAGCTGTGAAGGCCAAGAAACAAACTAGAAACAGGAACTATAAAGATGACTTAGTGGAAGATTCACTGAGGCACTGACCTGTCAGATGTGTAGAGCTGAAGGTCTACAGCTGATCCTGGAGGGATAGTGATATGAAATAAACAGGATCCCAAAAAATGGTGTCAGCCTCTGAGACCACTTAAGTGGGAAGGAGACCAGTCCCAGAGCCTAGATTGGCTTGACTCAAGAAGACAACCAGCCTGAATATAAACTTTTGGAACTGGCCTCAGACAATCTGAATAGTACAGAGAGGCAGTCAGTGATAAGAACACTTTAAAAGCAAAAACCTTCTCTAGAATTAAGAGCCTATCTAGTCTTGAACGAGCCACTCAGCCTCTTTGTGCCTTGGTTTTCTCATCTGTAGAAGTGTAAAGTATCGTTCTTTCTTCATGGGATCAGTGAGTGCCTGCCTGTTGGCGCACTGAAAAGGACAAGGGCTTCCCCCCAGTGGCTACCGTCCTTCCATAATGTGCTCTTTTAGATTCTGGCTGCAGAGAAAGGCACCCTAGGACTATTCTTTAGCTTAATAAGCAACTCACCATAACTGCTATTAGGTTCTCTCACAAATGCTTTCTGTATTTTTATATACAAAGTCTTATTTCTCTAAATAAACTATAAATGTTTTAAGAGCAAAGAAATCTTTTCCTGGAGATAGGGGTTGGCAGGGGATAGCAAAGTAAAGATCCCTCCTATGGATAAAAGTAGACTAAAGCCCACTTTCAACACATCAGATGGACTACTGCAGGGGCCAACAGAGGCCAGTAGAAATGGGCACACTCTTCCATTAAAACATGAAGATTGATTGAAAGAAGGTGAAGGGATTAATCAAAGAACATACATGAAGGACTTGTTGACATGAACACTGGTATGGGGATTAACTGTGGAAGTATGGGGGGATGGGCTGGGTGGAGGCAGGCAAAGAGGGAAAAATGGGACAACTGTAATAGCATAAACAATAAAACATTAAACATGTAAAATGAAAAAACAAATAAGACATGAAGATTGTTTCAAAGGGTATGGCGATCATGCCCATGAGCTGCTCACACCAAGTTAACTAAAAAGCTAGGGACAGAAAGGTTCAGAGTCTCAAAGGAGGTAGGCTGTTACTGCTGTCGTTTTCGTTTCCTGTCACCTTTGCTGCAGAGCCAGGAGGAAATGCTATAGACTAGAACAAAGCGAGACTGGGGTGAACCTCAGGATCTGTGTACATGGAGACTGTTATGATGTAGTACTCCTTTCTCATTAGGAAGAATTACATTACTAAACTAAGTGTAGCTTTTGTTTCTGTACATAAATCCAAATATAATGTTTAAACAGTCTCAGAAGACATTTTGCAAATCACAGTGGTCGATCTTTCAAGTCTGTCATAAGTCTCTCTCTCAGTTCTCACACTGCAGGTAGGATGTGTAACTGTGATGGCCTCGGGTTAACCCCCACAGCCACTCCCAAGTACAGGCCATATGGGTAGAGATACTGCTTCTCTAAACTGGAATCAGGAAGCTTCTGCCAATCAATTTTGCCACCTTTTATGGGGGAGAAGGTAGATGAAACAAATAGTAACACAAGTTCTAAAAATGTAAAGGCAAAGAATCAAAATAGGTACTTGTAAAATTTAAAAATTATGATTTTTATTTTTAATGCCAAAGATGGCTGGCATTTCTATGCAGAAAGGACAGGGGTGTGAATTTCATATTCATTTTGGACTACAACACATGCGATTGAGCACCTAAATGTGCAGCGTCACATCGAACAAATGCTCTGGGTAAGCGATGCTTGCGATGTTTCATGTGAGCTCACCTTGTCTTAAGTTCCTGGTGTGCAAAGGCCGCATTACTTTTCTTCCACATCCCTCTGCTCAGGAGATACTTCTCAGAACTTGCACAAGACATTCTCACCCTCTTAGTCCTGGGTACACTCACATAGGCCCTGTTAAAATGTCTAGCATAACACTAGACACAGAGTAGCCACTTGTGTTTGTACCTGGAATGTGTTTGGTTGACTTATGAGCCCGCAGTCTGATGGCATCTGCTCATCTGAGCTCCAGAGAGCAGACTGTGCACATCTCTCCGCAACTCCACCTTCGCTAACTTTGCTTTGGTAGCTTGAAATCAGCCAAGGTGAGAGCATTTACATGATGGAAACCATCCAGTGGGTTGGAAACATTCTGAACATAAGCATGTGTCTTCCATTGATACTTCCTCTCTATTTGATCTGTCTTATAAGCTGTTTTACATTTAGCAGCTAGTCTTTCATGTGAGAATTATTCTCTGAATAACTATATTTATCTTTTTAAACATCACTTTAAATTTATCAAGGAAAAGCAATTATTTTGTACATGCCTTTTCATCTCATTTTGGACAATTATTATTGGATAAGACAATTATCCCTCTACTCGGTTTGTGTAAACAGTAGTTATTAAAAGAAAAAGTGCTCTTCTACTTTCACCAAAAGAAGTATTAAACAATTAGTAAAGACTCTAAAATTTCCTTTTTAAAAAAATGACCAGGAAATTAAATTGTCTGGTTTGTAGAATTAGAAAATATGTTTGTGTACTAGGAAGTTAATTCCATTCCATTAAAATTAGTCTTTGGGGGAGTTCTATTACTATCTGACAAAATAATTGTATTTGAACCAAACATGTAAAACTTTTTTTCCTAAAATGGGCTTTGTAATTTTCAAATATGAACTTTCATTTTCCAGAACATGCATTGGAGAGACTATGGTGTTTTGAGGTTTAATTAAGTGTTTAATGAGAAGAATAATGCCTAGTATTCTCTGGAAAGGCAGCAAAGTGCTATGCTTAGGAGGGAGACTCTAAGGCAAACAGCCAGGGTTCTAGTCCCAGATACTCCCTTTATTGTCTGTGTGACCTTAGGAAAGTCACTTAACTATTCAGTGCCTCAGTTTCCTCATATGTGAAATGGAGATGAAAAGAGAACCCACTTCATTAGTTCATGATGAGGATTAAATGCATAAATACTGTATGTGGAAAACATTTGGAATGATGCCTGGTACTTAGTAAATGTTTGATAAATGCTTATTGTTATTATTTCTGAACACAGAATCTTACACATGCTGGGTACTTACTAAGCATTTCTTAATTGGTTAATTAGATGATTAGCAAAGGAACAAAGACTGAGAGCCTACCAAGTACCAGAAATACAGTAGTGAGCAAGCTAGGCGAGGTTCCTGATCTCTCACAGTTTTTATATTAGTCTATACTGTTCTGCCCCAAATGTCTGGGTAGCTGATCTTAATGTTTAGGGATAGAAAGAAGGGTCTAGATTGTAAAGGCCCTGAGAGTATGTATTAAAGATTCTATTAAAGATAGCATAAATGAAACAATAAAGTTTTGGCTATATGCAACAGAGGCCCAATGTAGACTGTTGCATTAAAAAGATTCAAAATTCTTTCTCATGTCACTGTCCAAACATGGGCAGTCCAATATTCTTCAGGAACTTAAATCCTTCTGTTTTATAGGTAGGTCCACCATTGCTGGGGTACACTCCACCAGCAAGGTTCTGGTGGCTCCTCACCACATCCACTTTCCAAGCAGTGGGCTGGAGGAAAGAGGAAGAATTTAACCATATCTTTATAAGAATAAAAATATGGTTAAATTATAATAAATTATGCTCTTTACTTCTGCACATAACCCATTAGGTGAAACTTTACATAGTCACCCATCTACAAGGGAGCCTGGGAAATATTTTTATTTTGAGTGTGCCCACCTAAAATCAAGGAGAAGCAGAAAACAGATCTTGAGGGACAGCTAATAGTTTTGGCCACATTTCACCCTTTGGCTGTGTTTGCATTACTCATTCTCCACAGAGAGTATGCTCATTCCCTTCCCAAGGAATCCAGTCCCAAATCCCATCCGGTTCCTGGGTCTAGGTCAAAGTCAAGGATTCTCTGGGTGAGATCAGCCCTCTACGTCAGTTTCAGTGTGGCTCTTTGTAACATGGTGGCCTATGAACTAACAAACAAGTAATCTTCCCATGAAGACCCAATATAGAAAGAAGGAGTAGGAACAGAATAACTGAAAAACTCCCATCAGAAAAGGGAGAATAGGAAACACAGCTGTCACCAATCTACCAGAATGGTTAAGTTGTGTTGGACAGGAACTGTGGAAACTCCCACCCTGCTGGTGGTATGAGTCCTTTTGTCAGCCCATCTGTCAGCTGTAGCTTTAGCTCTCTGGGAGACTTTTCTCTTTTTTTCTTTTTTTTCTTTCTCTCTTTTTCTTTCTTTCTTTCTTTCTTTCTTTCTTTCTTTCTTTCTTTCTTTCTTTCTTTCTTTCTCCTTTTCTCCCTTCCTCTCTCCCTCCCTCCCTCCCTTCCTTCCTTCCTTCCTTCCTTCCTTCTTTCTTTTTTGTACATTGTCTCCCACAGCCACATCTGAAGCAGACACTGGAGAGTAGACTTTCTTGCAGCCACCACAACTTTCACACTCCACTTCTTGCCATTGTTGATTTACAGATCCAGGAGCTGGGTGGGTTTGTCACAGGTTTTGACAGGTTGGTTTTCTGGCTCCTATAGCAATACAATTCCTTTATAATCATCAGAATGCCTCACAGGACATTTGTTTCTGCTCTCTTCCCTGTGTGAGTAATCAGAGGAAAGGCTCTTGTCTTGATATAGATTTTCAGACTAAGAGTCCTGGCCTTTATAAGGACATCAGTGTCACCTAGATTCCCAAAGGAAAGGTACATGTACAGTGGAGACTCTCTTCCACCTCTCTGCCTAACACTGACTGACAAAGGTGTTAAATCATAGCCCACTCATCTGTCAGAAAGGCACTTGTGTGTGATCCACTTAATCCTGGCCACAGCCCCTGCTTCTCCATGTGGGGTCATGGTCTTCCAAGCTGTCCGTAGGCTCACAAGCATGTGTCAACTCTTAGTTTAAGATGGCCAATAATTATCATTTTTTTGGCCTAACTCTTCAGCAAAGTCTGCTTCCTTTCACTAAGCCTCCCAGTAAAAAATGCCCTCTCTCAAGGTGTCCTTGTAACCACATGAGGGTGCAGAGGTCACACCCAGAATTTTAGAAAGGGGCTCGTGTGTGTGTGTGTGTGTGTGTGTGTGTGTGTGTGTGTTTCCCCAGAAACATGTCTCCTCTGACTCTGCCCAACGGCCTAAGCTCCAGGAAGCAGAGAGGTAACTGACCTAGAATAAAGAAAAGACTATCACCTAATCTCTTGAGAATTTAAAGAAACATCTTCACCTCTTTAGGTCTAGTTTCTTTTTTTTAATATTTTATTTACTTATTTTCAGAGAGAGGAGAATGAGGGGAAAGAAAGGGAGAGAAACATCAATGTGCTAGAGAATCAGCAATTGGTTTCTTCTCTCACACCCCCAACTGTTTCTTCATTGTTAAAATAGACTAGTTTGACTAGATAACCTCCATGTCCCTACAGTTTTAATTCTATAGCTTTGATAAATGTATAGGAATATATACACATGTCCATGCATATATATGTATTTTATATGTGTGTGTATGTGTGTGTGTGTGTGTGTGTGTGTGGATATAGTTCTGATGTCCTTATAACTCTTATTCTATGATTAGATAGTACTCTTTATGGTACCATGAGAAAATGTTAAGAGGCTGCTAAAATACTGTCTAATTGTTCCTGTTTATTTCTATAAGGTATTTTGAATATGTTGTGTAAATTTAGCAAGCCCATCACAAGAGTTGTAGTACATTTTAACAGAATTATTCTGGTTAATTTCACCATAAAATTTCCAGGGAAATTCCATGTATTAAAAACACCATGGCATTGGTGACCAGACATAGGTTTACTTCCAACCTCTGCTGTAGTCTACTGTAAGCTGTGTAGTCTTGGTCAAGTTAATAAAAATATTTAGTTTCTCACATTAAGAATTCAAACACATTCTGTTGAGTACCCCTTCCTTGCTTTTTGATGACATCGCAAGCAGAGTCTATAATATTTAGGTTACTTATAGCTAAAAGAATAGCCTAATTTCATTAAGTAGGACTCACTTTTAGATAAGGGATAAGCACTGGTTAAAGTATCGTGGTCTTTTCTTTCCCTCTTTGCCTATTCCCCTTCCAGGGCTGGGGAAGAGGAAGAAGAGTACAGAGAAATACAGATAAAAGCATATATTTTAACCTAATGGTCCTGCAGTTGTAGTTGGCCCCAAGTGAACCCTACTGCTGACTGGCTAGCTGTCATGGGCATTCAGATGCTGAATGGCCCTCTCCCGAGGGATCCAGAGATGTAGGTTCTCCAGGAAACTCCAGAAACCACAGTTCACATAATTAATGAGCCATCCAGCCTACCTCCAGTCACCCTCTCCTTGACTTTGGCCATACACCTCCCAACTCCCAATGTTCACAGTCCTCCCTCTAGACCAGATATCTTAAGGTGGCCCCAGCCGGCCTGGCTTGCAAGGCATCCACTTGACCCACAGGAAGCTCACAGGTCCTCACCAAGGGAAACAGTGGGAATGCAGGCTGGGCCATTCTGTCTTTCCTCACCCTACCCATCAGGGGCTTCTTCTAAAGGATCTACAGGGGAAGAGGCAAGCACGAATCAGTCTGTCCCCAGGTGGTCAGACTGTCCACAATCCTCTCTCCATGCTGTGCTCCAGGACAATGTCAGCGCAGCCTACAGATACCCCAGCACGGGAAGCCTCCAAGTGAAGAGGCTGTCCCCATCTCCCTTCAGGGACCTCACAATGTTTAGAGCCTCGTATTTGTCTTGGGGAAATACCACAGCACTACCCTGCCCACTAGATTAAAAATATACCAGTCCTGTGAATTCTCTGCTTTGAAGGATTCTTGAATTTCTAGTTTTTTTCTCTGTATGAGTGGTAGGGGGTAAAGGAATCAGAACTACTCAGCAACATTTCAGTAAACTCGGCAGAAGTGTATCTAGCAGCTCCTCTTTCAAATGCTTGCAGCTTTGAAGCTTTAGCTGAAATCTGAGATAAAAGTCTCATTCAACATTACATTGCTAAGAATAATAGTAAGAGTAATAATGGCAATATTAGCTAACATTTAGAACTCTGTGCCAGGCTTGCTCGCAGAATTTTGAATTCGAGTCTCCATTCATGGATGCAGAAACTGAGGCACAGAAAATGTAAGAGACTTGCCTAAGTTCATGCCAGTGGCAAGCCTGGCATTCAAAGCACGCAGCCTCACTGTACCATTTGTTCCCTTGCCCACCATGCTTTCCTGACTCTTCCTGTTAAGGCGTTCAGACTTTGTCCTGAGGATATTGGGAAGAACTTCATTCTCCTCCATCACCTATAAAATAAAGATGATAAAACCTACCTAATAAGTGATTTGGAAAAAAAAGATAATATAGATGACTCTGGAACCAACTCTGATGCACAGTCGAAACTTATTAATAAATGCCAATAATGATCATTATTTTTCCTTTTCTGTATAAGGTAGTTGGCACCAAGCCAGCACCAAGAAAATTCAGAATACTCGTTCCTATAGTAACTAGAGTGCACGCACCCACCCCTCACCTCCAAATCCTCTAATGAGCCGTGGAGACGTTCAGCCCCACATGCGATTCCCCTGTATAGGAACCAAAGGATAGGAATTGTTTCCCAAATCAAAATACAGCCAGTTGTGACCATATGCAATAGTTTGTTTCCTGTTTGGTCTTATTGCTTTGAAGGCTGAGCCAAAGAATCAGAGACAAGTTTGAGGAAGTGAGACTGAGTCTAAGCTTGCTGATACCTTGATCGAGTTTCCAATCCAGAGTCTGGATTGGGCAGCAACTAGAGAAAGACCCCAAGTTTTATCTTCTCTGGTTGGCAAAGTGGCAGAAATTAGTTCAGACGAAGGCCTACGCAAAAACACTAGTATGATGTACAATAAATCCCCTCCATGGCCTGAGCTGACTGTAAGCTTTAGAGAATTCCAGTTTGAAGCTGGTGATACTCGTACAAACCGGATGGGTTTTAGTTTCTATAAAGCCCAGGGTATTAGCGAAAGACTTGATTACCTGTGGCTTAGTCTGAATTAAAAGGCAACGCAATTACACAAAAGCTCTCATTTAACTTTTAAGTGGGATTAGGTCCGCACTAACTTTATGACACTACGTTGCTAAAAACAAATGGCAGTTTCTCACATGCCCTAGGAAAAATCTGGGGCTTATGTACTTTTTCCAAATTAGGAGGCATTGTGCCCAAGATAAGCAGATAGGAAGGGCTGAGAACCAAATGTACCCAGTCTTGCAACTCCAACCAAGTGACAGGAGAACAGCCACTTCATTTCTGCTTTTCCACTCACACAGCACGGCAGTGTGGTGACAGGGAAGAACCGGGTTTTAGTCCTGCATCTACTACTAAAGTCCCATGTCCCGGGAGGGGAAATATCACGAAGCTGCTTTTTGTCTCACTTTCCTCCTGTGTCTACAGGAAGCAGAACTCTTAACCTCTGCGTTTGTATTCTTGGGAAATTAATTACTAGGCCTCAAAGACAGCAGGTATAAAAGAAAAAGAACGGAAGAATGTAAAAGAGAGAGAGCTAAAGAGATGGGAAGACAAGTGGAAAAGTAAGCATCTTCAATCTTTTGATAAAGACTTCCTTATACTTCGTAACTTGAGAGCCCTCAGGAAACTCTGGCTCCTGGTGGGGAGTGAACCGAGGGTGAGCTCAGGGCTTGTTATACAGGCGACAACGTAAATGTTTTCCCAGAACCCAGGGAGCATTAGTGCTGCCCTGCTAGCGGGATGTGACGGGTCTCTCTCGTGAATAGGGATAACTTTCCAGTGCATACACAAATGTTAGCATCCAGAAAAATTCAAGAACTTAAGACTGATTCAAAATCAAACCCAGATTAAACTAATATTTGGTAATCAAGTACCTCTACCTGGGCTGATACTGATTCTGGTGGGCACTCAAACAGTTTTTGATTGCCAGAGACAGCTTACCAGGAGTGTACTGAGGAGTAAAATAATGCACTGGTTTTGCAGTATGAAAGCAGAGTCCATAAACCACAATATCTCTCTGTGAGGAAAAAGACTTCCTGTCTGCTATTTTTTTTTATGTGCCCAATTAAGTGCAGATTTTTGGCTGCGTGAGCAACATAACTGCAACATTTTTTCCAGAAAAACCAAGAAATGAACTAAAAAACTAAACAAGAAAAAGTTTTATAAAAAGATGGTCTGATAAGTGCTGTGAGATAATATTTTTTCCTCATTTATACCTGATATTGTCTAACCTGGGTATGACCAACCTCGGGCAGAGCAACTTTAGATCACATTTCTAATGTGCTGGCAACTCCCCATCCCAGAAGGATTTTTCACTGAGTAAGGTGAGTATATTTCAAGGCCTTATATGGAATAAAATAGCAGAACACTGAGGCAGGGTGGGTGGTTCAGCGAGTTGGGTGTCTGAGAATTAAAAATCAAAGTTAACCGAAATTCTCTGATGAAAAATAAGGGCTGGATGACCTGGTTCAAGAGAAATAAGAACCTGCTTGAAACCTAGTTGTCAAAATAAAACAGAACCTGAACATGTGAGGTCTGAGGGAGTTCATAGATTTTTATTTGAGTCCTGAGTTACACACACCTGGGCACTTCCTGGCTTAGACCACAAGCGAGAAGGCTCGAGTCCTGTGGGAAAGACTGACGGGGGAGGCAGCATAGGCGAAGCAACCACGCTTCACAAATACTCTCTCTCCTGCCTCAGAGAGACCCACAAGGCTTTAGTGAGCTTGCACACACTCCTTGTATCTGGACAAAAGCTCAAGTGGTTTTGACTAGGTCATTCTTTTTCTGTAAGGAGTCATTGAAAAAGTTCCTTGGTGCCTGGGTTGGAATCAGCATCAGCTTTGAAGACAGAAACACTTTTGGCAGCACCCAGCATAAGCGTTTCTGTGTTTACCTTGTAGAAATAAAGGGCAACGATGTTTTTTTAGAGAGAAACCCAGCTGGGTTCCTCCCTAAATACCTTTGCTGGAAACACCTTTGCTCTTAGGTGAGGGCCCCACAGTCCTCCCCAAACTGCCTCCTCCAGGAAAATAGATTTGATATTTTCTGAGCTTTTGGCTTATCATCTCTGAGTTGCCAAACTTCTGAATTGACATTAGCATCAAGATACAGGGTTACAGGAAAGGTTTGATTGGCCCAAGATCCCTTGGGATCTCTTCTTTCTCAATGGAACACCCTGAAAGTTTTACTGTTGGCTTGGGCAAGGTAATTAATCCACCTTCATTTTTCTCATCTATTAAATGTGTTTGGAAATGTATGATGCACCTAATTAATACTGATGGAATGATGGGAAATCAGATAAGATAGCTAAAAAGGACTTTAGAACCTCCAGGAAAAAAATACTTTATGAGCTTTTTTACATGTGTAAAACTCAGCCCCTTGGTAAAACCGAACCACAATTGTTGTTTTCAAAATAAAGACTATAAATAGGGAAGGGAAATAAGAACATGTGCCTCAGTGTAGAGTGGTGTATTCGTTCAGTGCATTTGCAGGTTCAATGGAAACTGCAGGCGCGGATAACAGAGAGGAAAAACGAGACGTCCAGTGCTCAAGCTGTAGTGTCAGTAGGCAGGTCCGTGTTTGTAATTAACAGGCTCTGGCAACTCTGCTATTCCCTGGTTATGCACAAATCTGTTTTGCTCTACGTGTCATTTAAAGGTTCGGTATAAGCCCTGGTTCAAACTGTAAATCATACTGAATGTGAAATAAGCTTGTTAAATGTCGAATCACACCCTCCCAGGAGCCTGCATGCTTTGTGAACCACCACAGAGCTGCTCAAAAAAGTGCCCTCCTAATGAGGCCAATTCTGACTAATGCATATTCCAAGAATAATACTTGACCAAAATTGAATGCAATTCTCTTGTACTTGTTATAATTTTCTATGACAGAGAGCAGAGGCTAAATTCAGTGAAAGTATTGTTTTTCTTCTAAGCTTGGGACTGCCAGAATTTGTTTTTATTTCTCCCCCTCCTCACCCCTGACCCCAGCCATCCCTTTTGGAATGATGTGGTGATCATAACCAACTAGGAAACTTGCTGGCATCTGCGTAGTGCCTGTTCTCACCACTTTCCCTCACCCCTTAGATAGGTTTTTGGTACAGAATGGAAATATTCCCAAATGGAAGAATCATTAACATCAGCAATGTCAAAAGCAGCCTTGAAATGAGGCATCTGATACTCCATATGTACAGTGCACTTATCACATAGACAATATAAAAGCCATTTGAGGTCTGTAACTTCCTTTTCCACACAGAAGGAAATGTGACAGTGAGTCAAATTGATACAGGAATTTTAAATATGTGTGGTCACACAAAGTTAGAGAAGATTATAAATTCAGCATTAGAAACCAAATAAAAAAATAAGCCACAGGTAGTATTCTCATATTATATTTGTTTGAGCTGTCAGGACAAAATACTACAGAGAAATATTTTTATGACATGGAAACTAAGATCTGCTTTCCAAAATTATTTTCCACTAACTTAAAGCTACGTATCATTGTGTGAACCTAAACACTCCTTACCCTTGCAGAGTCCGGCGTTTATCTTCCAGCGGGGGAGAGGATGCCTATCTAAATGCTCAAGTGTGCACGGTAGTGATGGGGTCTAGTCCCAGCAGTAATGCTCGGGGAAGTAGGACGTGCCCTCCAGTCTCCTGAATCATGTTGTTTTGACACATTTTCATGATTGATCCAGGGCAGACGCCCAAATCCCTCATTTCCTCCGGTACAGAGGGAGGAGGAATTCTATAACAAGGCACGCTACTCTTGATAACTTCAATAAGACTGTTTTATCTTTCACTTTTTTACTGCAAGAGCACAGTAAAGACTCCAACTCACTCTTATGTATGGTAGAGGATGTGAGATTCTAGAGAAGGATGGTCTTTCAGTGGGATGACCCTCATGTCTTCACAGGTCTTGAGTAGATTTACCTTGAGAGCAAAGCCTGAAGTCTAGACTCCAAACACATAGTACACCTCACTGTGTGTGCTGATTTTTTAAAAAATGAGAATGGATAATAAAGTTCAGTAGGATCTGTGATATGGGGACTCAGGAGGTTAGGAAGTTTTTCAACCCCAAGCTCTTTGCATGCTTTTCCTTGCCTTTCCTATGACCTGACTTGTATCTCCAAAAGGTCTCCTGAAGCAAATCTTTAAAATTTCAAAATACTCCTGTAACATTATGCAGACACTGCCATGTGCTCACCCTATTGTTACTGTTGGACTTTGCTTCCCAGGTGTGGAGAATAAAGCAGGTGTCTACTCCTTCCTCTTTTGCTGTATCTGTCTCCCACAGAGCCTATTGCTGCACGTGCCAGAGCACAAACGACTAGTGACGCCAGCCTGCCCCGGCGCGGGCCCACAGGAGAAGCACCGAGGAGCTGTCAGAACATGCCATGCACTTGCCGGAGCTGCTGCCCCACCACCCATCTTGTCCTGACACCTTGAGAAACCTCTCCAGTCCACTCAGGACTCTGGGCACCAGCAGTACCATGGGCTGTTCAGGGCTGTGGCGTGCAGGGGAGAGTTGATGCTGCCTTGAACCATGGAAGCAATAAGAAAAGTGGTGAAGCATATCAGACTGAGAATATATTTTTAAGGCAGAGGCAAGAAAGTGTCAAGTATAGCATGAGGAACTGTAAGATTGGGATTGCCATAGACTGTGATGGGTAGAGAGGTTTTTTCCCCTTTTAGTTCCTTTAGTTTTATTTTGTTCTTTTTCATTTTAAACTTAAACACTTGACATACTGTAACTATTACTATCCTTTTGTTATTTTTTATTTCTTTTAATTTTTTAACAATTTTTATAATTTTTTCATTAATGTTTGAATACAGTTGTCTCCATTTTCCCACCACCAATTTCCCCCACCCCACCCACCCCCATCTCCCACCCTTAATCCTACCCTCCTTTGGCTATGTCCACAGGTGGAGTATTTTTTCAGTGGAGACAGCTGTGGCTCAGAGAGCTGAGGTAACTTATCCATAGTCACAGAGTGACCACACAGTATGCCCAGGACCCAAACACGGTGTTTCAGTTCTGAATTGAATGCTTTTCCTAAAACACTGCAGCACAGGATCAACAGTGCTACCCAGTAGATGACTGATGAGAATTTACTTTTCTGTGACCCACTCTAAGTCAAGTTTTAAACACAAACTTTCAAAGTCTAAGATTTGGGGAATCTTCTGTAAAAGGGAAGAAGAGTTTAATTTTAAATTAACTTGAAAAAAGCCAAGAGGTTTTTTTCGCCATAAAAAATAAAACAACAGTGAGGTGAGCCTCAGGCCAGCATGCTGATTGCATCAGAGAGACGAAGATGAAAAGAGGAGAGAGGAAAACGGGCATGAGCCCTAAGTCAGCACGTTAAAGGGGCCGGCCTGAGAGCCTCGTATTATCAGACGTTAGTCAGAGAGGAACGTTCTTTTGCTGGCTCAGAAAAAATCTGAAATAACACATTAATTTTAGGTCCTTTGATAATTTTTTTCCTGGAGATGTTTTGTTTTGATACATCCAACAACAGCCAAAGAGAAAGCCTCGGCATACAGACATAATAAAAACAGTTGATCCATAGTCACTCAGTATAAGTTCCACCGTCTTAGCCTCGCCCAGCCCAAACTGGCAGCTCACTCACGCTACAAAGACATCCTGGAGGATTTAAAGAGCAAGCCTAAATGTTTTTAAAGTTCTAGTTTCAGGACTTCCTCCTTCAGCTAATGGCTCTGAGGTCTGTTAAAACTCAGATGTTTCTGAGAAGGGAAATGTTTTGTAACTAATCAGGAGATAACTGAGTGCGTTAGAAAGGATTTACCAACAAAAACCAAATGGCATGACATGGGAAGCTCTTTCACCGCTTGGCAGGAGGCTGGCTTCCAGTGGTTTTAGAAATGAGGGTACCATTGTTTGGCTAAAGAAATGAAGCAGGGAACTGGATTGCATACTCGCCTACTCAACCAACAGGTGCTGTTCAAAAATAATAACATAATTATAAAAACTGAGACCTGATGGTGGAGTGGGGAAATGGTCTAAGTGAAATAAATTCCTCACCTTTTATTATGCAGCCAAAGGTATTATACAAAACTGATAAATCAATAAATACAAAGTCAATCACCAGAAAAACTTACGACAGAAATTGTTTCAGGTGGTTCTGGAGGGCATGGGAATAAGAAGGAGTTAAGGTAGTGGGGAGAAAATACTTTGAATTTATACTCTCCTGTACTGCTTGCCTTTAAAAAAATGCATGTACATATATTTCATTTACAAATTTAAATGGAATCAGTACCTTAAAATTTTATATGAACACTGCTCTGGAGATACATGGTGAGTAAGATATGCATGTTTCCTGCTGTCGCAGAAGCTTTTGTTCAAAACGGTCCTGAAGCAGGGGAAGAGTAAAAAATCTGAGGAACAATAAAGGAGAAACTGAAGCAGAATTTTATTTTCCTTTTGGGGGGAAATATAAGTCTCTTTCCTTGCTAGTGGCTCATTCCTCTGTCATGGATTAAATTAAAAGAAAGAAAGTACATAAATGTTCCCAAATGGTAGACATTTTAAAACTACATAAAGGCAAGTTATGCCTGGCTCCACCATCATCTTTACCATGTTCCTCCCACGTTCCTTCTCTCTTTCCTGAAAAGATCAACTTCGGTTTTCCTCAGTGGGAATTCACCCACAGAAGATGTGCAGAAAGAATAGATACAGGAGAGGAAGTCAGTTCTTTCTCACATTTCCCTCTGACTCTAGAACTCTGACCCGGCTGTATACTTACCATATTCCCTATCTGGATCATAAGGAAGAATGCTTCCAAAATTAAACTGCCAGAAGCAAAGAAGTTAATAAATTTAAATATGTTAAAGGTGAATCATTCACATCACTTCAGACTTCAAACATGGAATCATTAAAACCATTAGTGTTTGAGTTCTGTCGTCCAAAAGCTGGGGGTGTCAGGCTACCTTGGTGTTTAATAGTTCTGGTAACTCTTTCTTCACGTACTTGTGTTAAGCGTATCAAGACTTTCTTAGGCTGTATTGAAAGATTCTTGATTTGGTCAGTTTCCTAGAAAAACCTTTTCAATGTTGTGGCCCACAGTTACTACAAACCAAGGATAATCATCCTAATTTTGCAATTAGAACTCAGGACTTTTGCTGATAATAACACTTGTTGACATTTGCACCCAAGCACCCATGCTCCGAGTTCAACAAAACTTAATTAGTATGTATGGTGTGCCAAAATTATAATTAGGTGTAAGGATCCTAGGATGAAATAACAAGTCTTTACTTTTAAGGAGTGCATAATTTTGCTAAAATCAAAATAAAGCATAATAAATGCTTTAATGAAGTTTTAATTGGGATAATATTTTGCATCTTTTCAAATATGGAAATCCATCTGCATTGCTACTCCTCTCTTTATAGATGAGGGAGAGAAAAAGGATTAGATGCCAACTGGAAATGAATATGCTATAGGAAAGGCTACTTCATAAAGGAAAAGAAAGCAGAAAGCCTGCATCGCCCACCTAGGAGGATTGTGGGAAGACATGAGGATGTCGGATGAAGAGGTCATATTCACATCATTGTTTTTTATCACTATCTCCCACCTTAAAAAAGAAGCTTGGTTTGGGTGGCAGATATAGAAATATCAGTATAGTTATGGAGACATCAGGAATAAAGGTAACCAGGAGATATTACATGCCTCTAGGAGAAACCAGCATTGAACTTGAGGAAGGACCCTCTCATGCTACCAACAATTTATGCTGTAGTTCTTTTTCCCCGGCCTTCCCAAAGGGTCCACAGCTATTTATCTAGTGACTGTATTGAAGAAGTGAAAATAACCAAGTTTGGGGGGAAATCATTGGACACTGACTGTCCTGACATTATTTCCTGACACCCAAAGACACAGTGGCTCACCAGTTAGAAGGGGGCAAATCAAGGCCAGAGGATCAATGTAGTTTGGGCCCAGGTGTGTCTCACAATGGGCCAGTGGGTCCCCCAAACTATCTCATGGTTATTTTCAAAATTCCAGAAAGTGTAGTTGGAATATACATACTCAACAGATGGCACTACCTCCGTATTGGTTCTCTGACTCATCAACTTAGGGCTGCTATGATAGGAAAGGCTAACTGGAAACCCTTAGAAGTTTTCCTTTATTTACTAGAATATTAAACCAAAAGCAATACCATATTCCTGGAAGGTCTTTGGAGATTCGAACCATCATCAAGGACTTGAATGGTGCAGAGATGGTGATTCCTAACACATCCGTATTTAAATAACATGTTGAGCATGTGAATAAGATAGATGAGTTCTGAAGAATGGCAGTGCATAATTATAAACTTAATCAGGCGGTAACTCACATTGAACTTTATGTTACAAATGTAAAGGTTTTTTGTTTTTGTTTTGTTTGGGGTTTTTTGCTGGAACAAATCAGTACATTCTTTGGCACCTGGTATACAGTTATTGATTTGCTGAATGTATATTTGCTTGTTAGTAAAGAGTACCAGAAGCTTTTGCTTTCAGCTTGAAGGGTTGCCAATACACACTCACCGTCCTACCACTGTTCAGGACAGTATTAAATCGTACCTTAGTCCACAGGACTTGTTCACTGCAAAACAAACAATCTCCAAATACACTGAAGACAAGCTGATTGAATATGGTGGGTAAGAAGTAGCAATTACTGTGGAAAACTTGGTAAGACGCATATGTGCTAGAAGATGAGAAAAAGAACCCACAAAAGCGCAGGGACCTACAACAAAGTTGCTGGTACAAACCCTTCTGCCGCCATAAACAATTATAAAACTGGACAAAATATGTGGCACAACAGTCAGTGTTCAGACATCTGGACAACAGGTAGCAGACCGGGATCTCTAAGAGAAGGAAACAACCAATATAAGACCTAGGGTCGCCCTGGATTTCTCTCCAGCCTGCAACACAGAGTGCAGTGGTCTTGCTGAGTTGAGGAGACAGAATGTAAACTTGAAGAGAATGAGGCGGCTGGAATTTGTGGGGCTAAGTACCCGAGAGAAGGAAGTTATGCAGACAGAACTTGCTCTAGGAACTTAGCAACACGTCCCCTGAGTCTTTTGCTGATTAATAAGCTGTACACGTATAAAGCAAATCTGCATGAAACCAGGCAAAAATAAACTATTGGAGTGCTATAGGATTAACAATTCCAAATGCTTACACAGAGTAGAAAGTCATTTATGTTTTGACCAGTCAGAGAAGAGAGACCTTACTGAATACTGGGAGCATTCAGTAGGGATTCCAGAAGAGTCACTTGTTTATGGAAAGGTATGGCTATTCCAGGCCCACCCTAAAAAAAAAGTTAACAAAGGAACCTAAAAAAGATTAGCCAGGTCCACAAGTAACTTACATGCCTGCCAGGCAAAGACTGATAAACTTTTTAAAAAGGTAACCCATCCTTCAACAGCAGAATATTCCATTTCTGGCATCCAATAAAAAAGAAGCAGGGAAAAATGACCTATCACCAAGAAAAATATCAGTCAAGAGAAATAGAACCAGAGCTGATGGAATTAACGGGCAATGACTTCAAAATAGCTAATTTGAAAAAATATATGCACCCATAGCTTCCTTACAGCATTATTTACAATAGCCTGGATTTGGAACCAGACCAAGTGTGCATCAGTAAATGAGTAGATAAAAAAAAAAGCTGTGTACATTTACACAATGGAACACTATTTTGTTGTAAAAATAAAAATAGAAAATCTTACCTTTTGAGATAGCATGGATAGAACTGGAGAGTGTTACGCTAAGTGAAATAAGACAAAGAAAGACAAATACCATATGGTCTCACCTACATGTGGAATCTAATGAACAAAGTACACAAACAAAACAGAGATAGACTCATAGACAGAAAGGGAAGACGGACAGCTGTCAGGGAGGAAAGGGCTAGATGCAAAAGGTGAAGGGACTAAGAAAAGAAAAACTCATAGACACAAATGACAGAATGGTAATGCCCAGAGGGAAAGGGGAATGGGTTTAGGCAGTAGAGTGTAAAGGGGGGAAAGAAGGAGACTTGATCTTGTATGGTGAACAATATAATATATAGATGAAGTACCATAGAATTGTACACCTGAAACCTATATATTTTTTAACCAATGTCACCCCAATAAATTTAATAAATTTTTTTAAAAGCTGAACTCACAGGAAATAAAAAACCATTCTCTGAATTTTCATTTCTTAGAAATTAAGTGAAACTTTGAAGTAAAATTTACCAATATATTGGGAGATTATAACATACACATTAGTAAAATATATAACAATGATAACAAAAAATGGGGAAAATGGAAGTATACATGTTTAAGTTTCCTAAATTATACATGAAGTAGTGTAATAGTCTTTAAAGGTAGATGTGACAAATTACCAATGCATATTTAAACCCATGGGCAATCACTAATAAAACAAATAAAGCAAAGGGAAGCCAGTAAAAGAAACTTAAAAAGAATACCAAAAATTTTAATTCAAAAGAAGGTAAGAAAAGGTATTTTAAGTGTCACAGGTTTGATTCCCAGTCAGGGTACATGCCTGGGTTGAAGGCCATGACCCCTAGCAACTGCACATTGATGTTTCTCTCTCTCTCTATCTCCCTCCCCTCCCTCTCTAAAAATAAATAAAAATTTAAAAATCTTTTTTTTTAAAAAAAGAAAAGATATTTTTAAAAAGTAGCAAACAAAAAAAGAGATAGCATTATGAGAGAGTTAACCTAACCATATTATTAATTATGTTAAATGTAAATGTGTTGAATGTAGCAACTGAAAAGCAGAATTGTGAAATTAAAAAACAAGACCTAACTATATGTTGTTTATATGAAACTCACTTAAAATATAAAGATGCAGGTAGATCTGAAGTAAAAGAATGTTAAATGATATGCTGTAAAACCACTAATCATAAGAAAGCCATAGTGGTTATATTAGATAAATTGGACATGAAATATTACCAGAGATAAAGAAGGACATTTAATAATAATAAGTGAGCCAATTTATAAAGAGAATTCAACAATTCAAATACACATGTAACTGATTTTGGAACTTTAAAATGTTCCAAAACTGATGTAAACAGAGAGAGAGAAACATCAATGTGCGGTTGCTGGGGGTCATGGCCTGCAACCCTTACATGAAGCAAAAACTGATAACTGAAGTAGACAGATCAACAATTATAACTGGGGATTTCAGCAATCCTCACTCAGCAAGTGACAAAGCAGATGGACAGAAAAACAGTGAGAATATATAAAACTTTAACAACACTGTCAACCTATTTAACTAAATTAGCACTTATGTAACACTAGATCCAATGGTGGCAGAACACATGTCCATAGCAAGTAGATGTGTAATAATTGCTGAGACAGATCAAGTTTTGTGTCACTAATTAATTCTCAATAATATAATTAAAATTATTGAAATCCTGTGTTCTTCAACCACAATGAAATAAACAAAAGATCAATAACAGGAAGAATAGTTTCATATCTACTAGAAAAACTAAATTTGAAATTAAAACTTTTTCAACAAAGAAAATTCCAAGCCCAGCTTGTTTCAGTGGTGAAATCTATCAAATATATAAAGGTTAGGGTTACATCTTCCTTCATATTGCATGAGGCCAGGATTCTCTGACACTAAAACCAAAGGCATTATACAAAAAGAAATTCAAGTCCCATATTCCATATGAACAAAGACAAAAAGTTTCTTAACCAATTATTAATACATATGATAGATAAATATTTAAAGAGGTTAATACTCATGGCCAAATGGGGTATATCTCAAGAATACAAGGTTGGTTTAACTCTTGAAATTTAATCAATGTAATTCACATGTTAACAGAATAAATGAAGTAGAGGAGCATTTGAAAAAAAATTCAAAATCCATTCATTACAGTAACTCTCAGCAAGTTAGGCGTAGAAGCCAAATTCATCCACCTGATAAAGGGCATCCACCAAAAACAAAAACAAAAAAAACTATTACTAAAATCAACATAATGGTAAAAGAATAAATCCTTTGCCTGATTAGTACTGTATTAGAGGTCCCAGCTTTGCAATAGGCAAGGAAAAAGAATGAAAGTCATAAATACTGGAAGAGAAACTTGAAATGTCTTTATTTGAATGATTGTGTATATAAAAATTATAAGGAATAAAAAATGGTTACAAGTGGTTTTAGCAAGGTTTCAGTATACAAACTGAACACACAAAAACCAATTGTATTTCTTTCTTTCTTTCTTTCTTTCTTTCTTTCTTTCTTTCTTTCTTTCTTTCTTTCTTTCTTTCTTTCTTTTCAGAGAGGGAAGAAAGGGAGATAGAGAGAGAGAGAGAAACATCAATGTGCGGTTGCTGGGGGTCATGGCCTGCAACCCAGGAATGTACCCTGACTGGGAATCAAACCTGCAACATTTTGGTTCATAACCCTAGCTCAATCCACTGAGCTATGCCAACCAGGGCCCCAATTGTATTTCTATATATTTTAATAAACATAATACTTAAAAATGAAATAAAAATATTATTTATCATAGTATCAAACACATTAAATACTTAGGATAAATTCAATAAAATGTGCAGATCCTTTGCACACTGAAAGGTGTAAAACAAGTTTGAAAGAAGTTAAAGAAGACCTAAATAAATAGATATATCATGTTTATGAATTAGAAGACTCAATATTGGTAAGATGGCATTCTCCCCAAACAAATTTTTCAGATATAATATAATCTTAATCAAAACCCCAGATGGAAGGCTTTTTTGCAGATATTAATTATCTGGCTGTAAAATTTATTGGAAATTTGAAAGAAAGTATGCCAGGCAAAGCAATTTTGAAAATGAAAGAACAAGGTGAGGGTCTCATACTACCTGATTTCAAGATTTATTATAAAGCTAAAATAATTAAAAGAAAACTTGTAGTATTGGCAAATGGTTAAACATATAGACAGAGCAATGAGAGAGAATAAAAAGTTCAGAAGTAGATCTCAGTATAGACATGGTCAACTGAGTTTTGACAAAGTAACCAAAATAATTCAACAAATAAAGGGTATTCTCCTCATCTTTTGTCTTCATCATATACAAAATTAACTCAAAATAGGTCATAGACCAAATGATAGAAACTAAAACTGAAGTGTTCCAAAAGAAATCCTAAAGAAATCTTTGCAACTGTGGAATAAGCAAATATATCTCAGAAAAGTCACACAAAGCACTAACCATAAAAATAAGTTGTATTTCATCAAACTTTAAAACTTGCCTTTGAAAGACACTGTTAAAACATTAAAAAGATAAGTCATGTACTGGGGAAAAACACCTGAAGTACAAAGGACTTAAGTCCAAAATATACTAGAAATTCTTGCAACTCAAAATGATTTTTTAAATAGCCAAAAGATTTGGAAAAAAATACATCATGTAAGAAGTTACATAGATGGCCCCGTCTGGTATAGTTCAGGTGGCTGGCTCATCCTCTCACAGACCAAAGGGCCCAGGGTTCAATTCCTGGTCAGGGCACATACACAGGTTGCAGGTTGGATGCTGGGTCAGGGCCTATACAAGAAGGCAACCAATTGATGTTTCTCTCTCACTTCAGTGTTTCTCTCTCTCTCTCTCTCTCTCTCTCTCTCTCCCCCCACCCCCACCCTCCTGCCCCGCTATTCTCTGAAGGCAATGAACAAATGTCCTCGGGTGAAGATAAAAAAATAAATAAATAAAACAAAAGAGAAGAAGTTATATTATAAATTATCAGTAAGTGCATGAAAAGATACCCACTATCATTAGTTATTAGGGAAATAAAAATGAAAACCATAAAACACTATTTTATAATTACTGATGCTAAAATTAAAGAGACTGACAATAGCAAATTTTGACTAGAAAAGGAAGGAAATGAAACCCTCATATTTTGCTAATGGAAGTGAAAATTGTACAGTCGGTTTGGAAAGGTGTTTAACAGTTTCATAAAAAGTTAAACATGCACTTTCATGATACCCAGCCATTCCAAATAAGGATTTATTTACCAACAATGTATACACACATGTTTAAAGAAGCTTTATTCAAAATATCCAAAACTTTGAAACCCAAATGTTTATCAAATGCTAACTGAATATACTAATCGGTACATTTATACAATAAAATAAAAAGGAACTACTCAGCAATTAAAAGGATCTATTGATACAAGCAACAATGTAGAAGAATCTGGGAAACCTTCTGATGAGTGAAAGTCAGTTATGAAGAAGGGCATAGTGTATGATTGTGTGTATGTGAAACTCTGAAACAGGGAACACTGATTTATTGTGACTGAAAGAAGATTACAGTCTGGACCCAGGGGGGAGGAACTGTCAACTGCAAAGGGACACAGGAGCATTTTTTCAAGTGATGGAAATGTTCTGTCTCTTGATTGTGGAGGTGCTGACTCACGTGCACACATTTGTCAAAACTCACCGACTGTACAGTAAAATGGGTACATTTTATTACATGTAATTATACCTCAATAAAGTTCCTTTCTTTAAAAAAAATCTGCCCTGGCTGGCGTAGCTCAGTGGATTGAGTGTGGGCTTCGAACCAAAGTGTTGCAGGTTCGATTCCCAGCCAGGGTACATGCCTGGGTTGCAGGCCATAACCCCCAGCAACCGCACATTGATGTTTCTCTCTCTCTCTCTATCTCCCTCCCTTCCCTCTCTAAAAATAAATAAATAAAATCTTTGAAAAAAAAATCTGAGTGTACCATCTCAGTGACATCTTCAGAGGTCTGAGGTAAAGAAAAGCTGCCCTCGTTAGTCCTGATAATTTCTAAGAAAGAGGCCCACCTGGCTGCCCTTCAGGACCGGTCAGTGACTTATTCTCTGATTCTCTATCTCCCTGCCGGAAATTAACTTTCCCAGCAGCTCCTCTCACGATTGTATGAAGTCTGATTCCTATAACAACTCCCTGATTTAACAACATGCATAGTTTCCCTGCTACTCTAAATGATTTCCTCGACAGGAACAATGTTCATGTTACACATGGGAAAATATAAGAGCCAATGAGCTCATCGTTTTTGCTCCCAGGAACTACACATGAAAACTCACCACCTCAGGGAGCCTTTAATTACCCACTCTATTAGTTTTCTGTTGCTCTGTACCAAGTTGCCACAAACTCATTGGCTTAAACCAATACTCTTTATTATCCCTCAGTTTCTGTGGGACAAGAGTAAGGGACACTTCAGAGGGCTCTTCTGCTCAGTCTCATAAAGCTGAAATCCAAGTGTCTGCTGAGACGATGATCTCATCTGATGCTCAGGGTCCTCATCTGAGTTCACTGGCAGTTAACAAAATTCAACTCCTTGCTGTAGCAGGACTGATGCCTCCTCTTTCTTGCTGGCTGTCAGCTGGAGGCTGTTCTAAAACCTGGAGGGCACCTTTAGTTTCTTGTCACATGACCCTCTCTGCACCATAGCCATTTGCTTCTTCAAGGCCAGCAGTTAGCATCTCTTGCCTCAAATCCCTTAAGCCAGTTTATTACGGAGCCTTAACTAATATAACACTATCACAGGAAGGACTATCCCATTATCTTTGTGTGCACTATAACCTCA
The DNA here is from genome assembly GCF_004126475.2 of Phyllostomus discolor. Lineage (NCBI taxonomy): Eukaryota > Metazoa > Chordata > Mammalia > Chiroptera > Phyllostomidae > Phyllostomus > Phyllostomus discolor. The sequence continues at coordinate 179,088,022 of NC_040904.2, forward strand.
TCAAGGAGGTGACTATCCCATCATAGTTACAGGCCCCGCCCACACTCACTCTATTATCTCAGCATTTTGTCCACCTGGGGGATCACAAAAGATATGGGCATGGAAGAGGAATAAAACTTGGACAGATGAAGAGGAAAGAGAAATGAATTTCAAGCAAGGGAATAATGTAAGATTTTAAATGTATGTTCCAGGGCTGAGAGAGGAAGAAGTTGGTATATTAAAGCGATAAACCAAATGAAACAGGGCATTTGTGCTGAAGATCATGAGAAGCAGGATTATAATAGGAGAATAGGGTCAGGTCTTGAGAGTTTTTACCACTATACACATAAATATGGGCTTCAACAGAAAATCAGAAGGGAAATGATATAAACAAAAGTTGTAGTTTAGGATGATAAGACAAATGAACAAAATTCAGAAACCATTAGTATAGCTAGACACCACCTAAGTCAGACCCCAGGTGGCGGGCCTTCAGTTCACTGTGGGAGTCGAAAGGAAAGGGAAAATCTGAACGACCGACCGTTGAAGGACAATCCGTGATGTACTTGTCCCTTTTATACACAGTCTTTCCCGACACACACTGTCCTTGGTCGTGTGCCCTTGCATGCCGTTTTTAGCCTTATCTTCTGAGAAACAGTGCCTGTGTATGCCATCAAGTTAGATAATTAGTAATAATTACTAATTAGTAATTATGAAAATGTAATTAGTAAAAGTGCTGCCCTGGCTGGGCGGCTCAGGCAGTTGGAGCATCCCCCAGTAACCAAGAGGTTGTGGGTTCCATTCCTGGTCAGGACACAAACCTAGGCTGCAGGTTCAGCCCCCGGTCTGGGAGCATACAACCAATCAGTGCTTCTCTCTCACATTGATGTTTCTCTCTCCCTTCCTCTCTCTCTGCCTTTCTCTCTAGAAGCAATGAAAAAGTGCCCTCAGGTGAGGAGGATGATAATAATAATAATAATAACAATAATGCCTACCATTTTAGGGAGTCATTTACTGTTCACAACAACCCCATGAGGCAGGTACCATTTTAGCTCCTTTGTATGGAGAAACAGAAGGGTAGACAGGTTGAACTCACATAGCTTGTCAGTATGAAAGTTCTAAATTGAATCTAGGCATTTCTCCCTCTTCACATGACAATATAGTAACACCTCCATAAACTATTAAGTTTGCTCAGTTTGTGTGTACAAGGTAGTGTAAAGACGTGTTTTACTCATGATAGCTGCAGTCGTTTCAAGCGAGAATTGGATCCAAAGGATGCCATCTGGGGGAGGTCAAAAAGCATAAAGCTGTTCTAATGACTAAATAGAAAATAGAAAATAGTTATCCTGGTGATTTAAACTTATACTATCTTAATGATATTATAGAAGTTTATGACACAATCTTCATTAAAAAACAACAAGCCGGATGCCCGCTGACTCATGGCAATCCCTCAGTAAATATCAGTTCCCCTTCCTCTTATCCCCATTTTTAATCTTTTCTGTTAGTTACTCCTGTTGTATATTAATAAATTAAAATATAGGGACCAGTTTAATGCTGTTTTAAGGAAGATTCCATGTCATTTGGGGAGAAAGGCAAAGCAATAATGCCATCAGACTCCTGCGTCCTCAAAAGGCTGCAGGAAAGGAACCAGGAGAAGAACATACATTTTTAGGAAAAGGGGAGAACTCATGGAGATGAACTTTGGGGAAACAGAAAGCTTATGGCAAGAGAGGGCAATGCCTGGGCTCACCACCAACCACCTTTCATGACGACCAACTCTGGGGTTGGATGTGCCCAGATGATTACATTGGCTCTGCGTGTTGGGGTACCAGAGGACCAAAACCTGTGGTTGTGCTGCAGACTGAACTGCCTTTTGGAAATCAACTTTTCTCCCTAATGAACTTTACATCCGTTGAGCCCCAACCACAGCTGAAGGAGACCCCTCTACTGGCTCGCCAGCTAACAAGTGTAGACTTAGCCTCTGGGCCCCATAAATCCAGGCATACATCAGTTCATCAACAAACACCCGGCCAGCACACGTGCTCCATCAGTTAAAAAGCATTAGGCAAGGGACCCATTAGAAAGTTCAACATGATTAGTAGCTACCACGGTTTTCATAGCCACTTTTAACATCTCCATTATTTCAACTAAGACCTCTGGTTATTATTAAAAGAAGTTTTTATTAAAAGAAAGGGGCAGAAGAAGAAAAAAAAGACATAAACTTGCTTCTCAGGCAGGTTAATACAAGCTCTTCCTCAGCTCTGTGTTCTTGACCTAAGGAACATTCTCAGAGGAAAAGCAAAGGAGTTTTGGGTTGTATGGAAAATTTGACTCAAACCAAAATCCCAGCCAATACCACAAAATGGATTGGAGTCAAATCAGATAAATAGAAAAAGAAAAGAATACAAAATATGTTTGAATGACAGTATCAAAAAGGTTAAAAATCTTAACAAGAACCCGATTCAAAACATCCAGACCACAGGTAGCTTGATCCCAGCATAAGGCACTTTTAAGTACTGATTAAATGATGTTTCCTTTCCTATGCCCATAGAAATGTAATCAAAAGTTCACAAACGTATACGTTCCTCTTAGGTTAGGTTTCTGTAACTACCAAAAATACTGTTTGAGAAATCACCCAAACCCCCCAGTGTATTATTTATGTAACCTAGATATCTCACAAAAACAAAATGTACAAGACTCTAGTGCCAGTTAGCATGTGAAAATATTTGGCAACAATCTGTTTTTACTTCTTTGATAAACGGCATTGTCTTTTTGTTATAATGGAAAAGGATTAGTAAGGCTTACCAAATAAACAGCAGCTTCCTCAAAGAAATTGACCCTTGTATTTTATAAAAACCAAGAAGTCAATTCTGAATAGAATATGGGGGTCTTTGACAGACTAATGAAGGGCAACCTTCAAGGTCTGTAACCACAAAAAGCTCTGGGTCAGATGAGGATTTGGGCTAGAGATACATTTTGATACTTTCTATTTTAAGCACCCCAAAATTTAGATGCTTTATACACAGTTAATTCACTTTTTTATAAAAAAAAAAACATCTCTAGTCTGCAAAATTGTGTTCTTCCAGGACTTTTTGCCTGTGTTTGGCCTGGAAATAAAAATATTTATAATAATATATCTTGAAATGCAGAGGTGTGCCCAAATGAATAATAATAAAAAAAATGGAACCAGACGCTTGCAGACCTCAAAAAGTGTTTGATTTAGTGAGTGCTTTGCTTGAGCACTCAAAGGGTGGAGGTAAGATACATTTTGTAAAATCCAGATAAGTTTTCCTTATTCTTTGCTGAAACGTGGTTGGTATTTTCCAAACAAATTTAATTATATATTGAATAAGTAAAGGAAAAGGAAAAAGATAAAGGTGAGCACAGTTGAGAATTCAACTTTGGTGGGGGGAAAGTCAAAGTACTTAAGAATTAGAAGCTAGACATTTCAAACACACCTCAGCTCTTGTACTGTCTGGGGTTACATCACCTGTTTGATTTCAGACCAGAGCCTCAATTACAGTATTGCTCTTTTTTTTCAACAAAGTCCTCATTTGAATCAGCTTTTCTTTATCATTCCATGAGTAACCTGCTTTCTTGACCACTAAAATCTGGTCTGAGCTCCTAAAATCAACATCCAAATCCATTAATCCAGAAAACCCATAACTGATGCCAACACAGGGTTATATCATTAGGTGATAAGCCTTCAACTTTATTTTCTTCCGTCATTCATAATGAGGAAGTTCTGGCTTCCGAGATAATTAAAGGTCGGAAGATTTATAAGTAGGTTTGCTTTGCCACTTTTTTCCCACATGGTTTCTTTTCAGTTTCTCTTCCCTTAATAACTGGCTTAACACCTTTATATAATAAAAAGGTCAGATATAGACTCCACACAAAGTACTCATAACAGCTGGCAGCCTACCCCACTGCTATTAGCCATCACATAGAGCTGGGTAGAAGTGTCGGAGCATGTATGAAGAACAAAGAGACAAAGGAGCATCTCTAGGAGCTCATCCGTGAGAGAGCAAAGAGAGGAACAGGGACAGAAAGTCAAGGCTTGAGGGGAGATACACTGCCTTGAAATGGCAGCATAGTTCCTTTTGAAGTAGGGGCCAGGCTTCTGTGCAAAACCAGGAAGTCATCCTAAAGAAATGGATGCTTATGGGAGTCAAGTCATGTAGTTTGGAGGAGAGGTCTAGACACACATCTAGCTCAGAACATGGCTTTGCTGCTTATTCCTATTTTTCAGGATCAATGGTAATTCACTACACCCACGTAAAAACTATAACCATCTATATAAGTTTAAGGAGACCAATATGAATGTAAAAACCAGACTTGTGAATGTACGGACACAATTAGTTAACTACAGCTCTTATTACATATATTAGGTTGAAGTATAAGAAAGCACTAATAATTTGACCATTTTGGCTTATAAAAATGCAATTTCATATGGTTCTATCTATGTCTAAAAATAGAAGTGTAAAGATTTCCTTTGGCTTCAAAATTAGTCTAATCTTGTGGATTTTTCAGATTCAGTGCATTTAAAAGCCAAACACTAAGTTATTTGTGTTTCTCCTTTTCCTAGAGTATCTCTATCTCTTGCTCATTTTCATGGATATCAAGTGTTTCATAAATATCTGACCCTACATGCCAAGTTGTGGGAAGATTTAACTCTCAACTTAGTGTGAAATCAAGGAAGCAATCTCTAGTTAAGTCAGTAAATGCTTCACAGAAAATACTCCTTGTTCTATGGCCATATTCTGTATATTGTGTCCTAGCCAATTTGCCAGCAAATATTAGTTCTCTTTCAAAGAAAGACTGAGGGAAAAAACTTCTCAACTCTGAAAAAGCAACGACGAGTATCCTCCTGTTGTTGGGGGAAATTGGATGTGCTCAGCAGCACCTTTCTGAGGAGTCGGACCACGTGAACAAGGAGTTCCCTCCTTGCTCTGAATTCTGCTTTTCCACTTCTGTACGTATGATTGTTAACACTCATGGAATTGTTAGGGTGGGCTAATGAGTCAACATAAGGCCTTGGGCTGAATTTGCCCCAAACCTTTAAAAGCACACAAATATGAACCAATAAACCTAAATTATAGCATACTGTACATTGCTGTAGGAAACTTCCTATTATCACTACCTTTATATAAATGGTGGCTCACTGTGTAAATAGGAGACAAACCACTTAATAATGTCCGGCCCCGTGAACTTTTCCCCAACTTCAAAATGAAGTTGTTACTCTCCCTTCAACAGAAGTTTAGAATATATCAAATCTAACAAGAATGAGTTACCAGGGAAAAAAGGCTATGTTATCAATATTCTAACAATGTCAGATCGAATGGTTCCAAGCATTTTATTTTCTACTGTGTGCCTTGATAGAGGTTCTTTTCAATGGGTGGCCAGAGAGCGACTGTAAGATATTTCTGTTCTGAGACTGCATGAACAAATTTTTTTCTTTAAGAAAAAAGAATTTCATAGTAACTTTAAGGTAACATTCTCAGGGGGGAAAATTCCAAATTCAGTATTGCAAATTGCCAAGAACTGGGGTCAAGTCTTGATGCTTCCACTGATATGCTCTGGAATTGGAAACAAGTCGATTTCACCTCCCTCAAGGTCTTGAAATAAATGTTTTATCTGGATCACCTACGTCACAGTAATCAAGGCTTCCTAAGAATAAAGTGGAATTATATGGCATCTTAGATTCCTTCCAAAGGTGGTGTCACTATTTCTTTCTCCTTAATTATTTGATGATATTGCCAACTTTCCCCCAAGGCATCATATTTATTCCAACAAACTCTTATTTAGAAAGCTCCCATTACAGTGACCCTGTACACTTTATCTGGATTGGCAAATTTAAGCCCCATCCACTAATTTATGTTTTATTAAAACTGGTTCAGTTGAGGGAGAATATCTAAAAGTACTGTAACTAAATTCATTGAAGGCAAACAGCAAATTGAAAGCTACACCAAATCCCACTTTTAAGAATGGATATGTGTGTGAGGGTAAATGAGTCCGTATATGGTTGCACAAAGTCAGGGACGTAGCCATGGTGAGAATCAGGCATGCCCTCCATGGCCAGCGTGCTGGCCAGGACAACTGTATGGTGGAGGGGTATACTCCGTGATGAGTCCAAAGGGGCTGGCAAAGGTAAAGCTCATGCCAACATAGGACTGATCATTCCATTTCATGTCTCAGCAACAACTCGTCATAATGAGGCAGAAAAAGGTACGTCTCACCCTCTGTAGGTTTGGACGATGCACTTAAATTAGATACAATGAGCCGTAATGCAAGAGAAAAGAACTGGGGAATCTGTTTAAAAAGATGGGCAAGCATTCTTAAAAAGGAAAAGGATGGGAGTGGGAAAGGATGAAGGGAATTTGGGAAGCACAAAGAGGAAAGGGAAAATACAGAGAAAATACATGTAAACAAAATTTTACAGAGACGGGAAAAGTAGATTCTTTTGGAAAAAGATGATGAATGAATAAAGAAAACTCTTCTACCTTCTAAGCCTGAAAATCAAACACTAACTTTAGTCACTATGTATAGGAATAATAAAAGCCTTCCACAGTCCAAATGGGCTCTTTTACTTAGTCATTTTTTTTTACAACATGTAATGAGAAACTCATTCTCACTTAACAGAGGGTCTCACCAACACTAGTGCCTGGCTTCAGTAGTTACTCTTATTCTTTTCAGACACAAACATAATGATAGATGAGAAATAGAGCATCTCCTAGACACTTCCAGACCTGGGAGCTCAGGAACAAGCTGAGTCATTGTCATTTTCCATCATTTTGGCCTTGAATTCCAATTTCTTTGCTGAGAATCATGGGACCTGATGCCCTGTTTCAGGAAACACCTTTAGTCAGATACTTCTTTAATCAGCAAACACTTGCAGTGACTTGGAGCTAGCCCCTTGCTAGCAGGGTCAACAATTCACAATAAACTCCTACTTGCTTTCAAATAATGTAGAAAAAATAATGCTACGTACAAATAAACAAATAAAATAATTTGTTTCTCTAAATATAGAGTAGAGACATCTGTGTCTATATACTTATCTTTCTCCATATGTATGTATGTAGAGATAGGTATATATAAAGAGAGACACAGAGAGAATAATAAACCAAACAAGACAAAATATAAACCAGTGAATCTGGATAGAGGGTATATATGAGTTCCTTGTGCTATTTCTTGCAAGTATTCTATAATTTTGAAATTTTAAAAAAGTAAAAAGTCACAAAAAGTTAACACAGTGTAGAGGAACTAACCAGTTTCTTAAACACATAGCTCATTGTATTATTAAACACTCCTGAGTACCCTGACATCAAAGTTTTCATCTACCCATTAACAGGATATGTAGTGAGAGAAACAGGAAAGCAAAGACTCTAGTGTATGCTCTTAAAGTTTCCTGTTCACTTTCAACAGCAGTTGTGTACCCTGTCATCACTTGAGGCTGCCATTCTATACCTTAAAAGTCTTAAGATTCAAACAAAAACCCTTTGTTCCCAGTCCTAGCAAGCTTGACTCAAGGTATTGACAGCTTCTGAGGACCACAAAACCAAGGCAAGGAGGAAGTAAACCTAGTGCTCTCCAGATAGCTGTATGTATTCCAATAACTGAAGAGGCCAGGAGAGTGTGACTTTCAGCCTAGTATAGCAGTTCTCATTCTTCCGTGGGCACTGTGAGCACGGGGGGAACTTCCTGATTTCTCCCAGCAGTTCTGAAGGATCCTCCCAAGCCCTTAGGGACATGATGCTTAATTATCTTACAGAAAACCAGTAATGGTATTTTGTGGTCATGGACAGATTACCCACACACGCACCGATACACATCCTCTCACGAAAATGAGTTTCTGAGGCTGCATGACTCATGTCTTCTATTCAGATAGGGAGTATATTATGTTTGGCTGGGACACAAAAACAGGTAGCTTAACTAGTAGCATGAGCATGTGGCCTTTGTCCATAGCCCAAAGGAGATCACCTGTGGGGCCCTCAGTGGAATTTCCACTCCCTGTCCAAGTCAAAGCATAACTGAAAAAAGATGTTGTTGTTCTCCAGGTGTTTCTTTGAGTTGGCCAACTTCCGCCTTCTCCATTGTGTTTCATAGGAATGGGAGGTTTGAAACGGAGTGATGATTCGTGAGGTTATTGCAAAAAAAGTTTGGATGGGAAATGGCGCCCAACCAGACCGACTAGAGATCTCTTTCTGAGGACACTTAGCAGCTCTTGTTCTTTTTTTAATTAAAGAATTGTTCCTTTTAAAGAATGCTCAGATCTTCATGAGCTGCCAGGTTGGATATAACTAATCTGCCTACCCCCTACCCCGCCTTCCCACCCCCTCCAAGCTTATCCATGTCTATTGGTGCCATCCAAACCCCTTCAAACTGCACTTCTGGGAAGTCTCTACAGATGAACTTCACTTAATCCTATTCACTACTCTCCTTTCTATTCTCTCACTACTTAAAACATAGGTTTATTTTTCCTCACAAGATATGTATTCTTGAAAATTTAAATGTAAATGTAATTTGTAACACTTTGGCCATGATTCCACTTCTGGGGATTTATCTGAAGAAACTCAAAACACCAATTCAAAGAATATGTGCACCCGTATGTTCATTGCAGTGTTATTTACAATAGCCAAGATTTGGAAGCAGCCCAAGTGTCCAACAGTAGAATAATGGATAAAAAGGTCATGATATATTTACACAATGGAATACTTGTTGGCCATAAAAAAAAAAGAAGGAAATCTTACCCTTTGTGACAGCATGAATAGAGTTGGGGGATAGATCTGGAGGGCATTACACTAAGTGAAATAAGTCAGCCAGAGGAAGACAAGTACCATATGATTTCACTCATATGTTAACTCTAATGAACAAAATGAACTAGAGAGCAAAATAGAGACAGACTCATAGATAGAGGCAGACTCATAGGTTGACAGCTGATGGGGTGAGGGGGTTGGGTGAGGGTGGTAGAGGCATTGAGCAAAAAAGAAAAAAAGAAGAAATTCATGGACAGGGACCACAGGGTGGTGAATGCCAGGCAGTGGGGGGGATGGGAGGAGCTGGAGAAGGGTATAGGAGGAATGAATCAATAGTGAAAGACTGAGACTTGGGGTGGTGAACACCCAGTACAGTGTACAGATAATGTGTTGTGGAATTATGCACTTGAAACCTGTATAATTTTGTTAACCAATGTCACCCCAATAAACTCAATCAAAAGCAAAAAACTTCACTATGTATCAATTAGATCTTGGTTGAAAGCAATAGAAATACATTCTGACTTAAGCAGAAAACAATTATTAGAAGTGTGTATAACTTAGATGATAGTCAACAGGAGGACTAGAGAACAAAAGCTTAGGGAAAAAAAGACAAGAACTAAAAGACATAGGAACCATAGACCAATCCACATGAAAAACCTACATGAGCCATTGCCACTGACCCCGCCACCATGGCCACAGCGGGCACCACTACACTGAACAATAGCAACTGCTGTCCTGGGAATGGTTTCCAAACTGTATCTGTGTCTTAGCAACACTCCCCAAAATTCAGAGTCCCACGTGGGAGCAGTCAAGCGGCTGAAACTAGGTCACATGCTTCACCCCTAGTTATCTCCCCTTTCATCAAAAAGGGTTCAGATTCTCAGGAACAAAAACAAATGCCAACATTTGTTTTAAAACTTCAAGGGACCTAAAATTGAGAAACTGTATTTCTAATTTATTCGCAAATTGAAAAAAGTCTTATTTTAAAACACTTGTCCCCTTGATTAAAGTCTCTTCTAAAGTTATATTTTGGGCACACCAGAGTTATTCATTACATCCCCTATCTCTGTAATGGCATTTATTCTCTTCTGTGCTCACTCTGAAAAAGAGAGAAAATTATTTGCAAATCTTGGTCTTAGCTTACTAAAGTATTGGTAAATTTTTGTCCATTTTTCATGATCTCATAAGAACGGGGACACATGTATCTGATCAGAAAGGATGCTAACTGATCACTCCTTCTGCTCTGCTTTGAGCAGGGGGTACAGGACTACCGTGTTTTTTAAGGCAATGGTCCCAACCTTCTTGGTACCAGGGACCAGTTTCATGGAAGACAATTTTTCCATGAACAATTTTTCCATGAACCAGGGTGCGGGGGATGGTTTCAGGATGATTCAAGCACATTACATTCAAGCTCACCTCCTGCTGTGTGGCCTGGTTCCTAACAGGCCTGGACTGGTACCCAGCCCTTGCCCAGAGGTTGGGGTCCCCTGTTTTAAGGCATCTCCTCCTCTGTCAAGTAGAAGTGAAAGCTGAAGCTGTTTGCTGGTTACCGTCGCCTGTCATTAAAGATTTACAATGAATCTTGAAGAGAAATAATAATGCATTTCATTTAAACCATGGCAGAATATCTCCTCATATATACAGATAAGGTCTCAAAATGCCTTAGGCAAGTTTTCAAGGGCTGGTTTTCAAGTTGCCAAATGAAGGCAGAGCTTCTAGGAGAGAAGCAAGCCTCCTTTTATTGCGCTTCACAGGCAATGCATGTTTTACACGTTGAAAGTGTGTGGCAAACCTGTGTCTATCAGAGCGTGTGTTCATTTCATGTGTCTGTGTCGCACTTTAGTAATTCTCACAATCTTTCAAACTTTTTCATTATTATTATTATTTATATTTATTATGGTGATCTATGATCCATGATCTTGATGTTACTATTGTAATTGTTTTGGGGTTCTACACACCATGCCCATATGGCGTGTGAGCGTGTTCTACTTGCTCCGCTGTCTGGTTGTTCTCCATAAAACAAGATTAAAATGAGGCCAATTCATAACCCTCCAAGTGTTCGTGTAAAAGGAAGAGTCTCACGTCTCTCACTTTAAATCAAAATCTAGAAATTGTTAGGCTTGGTAAGGAAAACATTTCAAAAGACACGCCAACAGTTAGCCAAGTCGTGAATGCAAAGGAAAAGTTCTTGAAGGAAATTAAGAATGCTACTCCAGCAAACACACAAATGATAAGAAAGTGAAACAGCCGTATTGCTGATATGCAGAAAATTTTAGTGGTCTGGAGAGAAGATCAAACCCGCCACAATATTCCCTTAAGCCAAAGCCTAATGTAGAGCAAGGCCCTCACTCTTCAATTCTGTGCAGGCTGAGAGAGGTGGGAAAGCTGCAGAAGAAAATTTTGAAGCCAGCGGAGGTTGGATCGTGAGGTTTAAGAAGCCACCTCTAAAACACAACAGTGCGAGGTGAAGCAGTGAAGGTTGGTGTAGGAGCTACAGCAGGTTATCCAAAACATCTAGTTAAGATAATTAATGAATGTGACCACACTAGACAACAGATTTTCCATGTACACTAAACAGCCTTTTATTGGAAGAAGTTGCCATCTAACACTTTTATAGCTGAAGAGTGGAAGTCACTGCCTGGCTTCAAAGCTTCAAAGGACCGGCTAACTCTCCTGTGAGGGACTAAAGCAAAGGGTGACTTCAAGGTGGAGCCATAGCTCCTTTACCATTCTGAAAATGCTGGGGCCCTTCAGAATTATGCTGAACCTACTCTGCCTGTGCTCCACACGTGGAACAACAGAGCCCAAAAGACAGCACGTCTGTTTACAGCATGGTTTATGAATATTTAAAGCCCACTGTTGAGAACTACAGCTCAGGAAAGAGGATTCCTTTCTAAATATTTCTGCTCATTGACAATGTAGCTGGTCACCCAAAGGCTTTGATGGAAATGCACATGAGATTAATGTTGTTTTTGTGCCTAACACATCAGCCATTCTGCAGCCCATAGATTAAGGAGTAATTTTAACTTTTGTGTCTTATTAGTTAAGAAATACATGTGCTGCACTAATTTTTAAAACATGTAATACCTGACTATTAGTCAGGGATGCTGACCTCTTTTCCCTTAGACTGTCTAATTTAAAAAAAAAAAACAGCAAAAAACAAAAAATGAGAACTGGCAACACAACAATAACCATCTGGAGTTAATGAGTCAGATTATACCTATTTGTTTTGTCAGATTGGCAAAAAAATAATACGTTTTCTGCTGTTCTGCAGAATTTCAATAATTAGTTTAGGTGTGCCATAAATTCTAAAAGATTGAAAATCGCTGATGTGGAGTATGTATGTGTACTCAGGATTGCTTTTATTATGAAAAGGTGTTGAATTATAGTAAATTTGCTTACCATCTTGATGTAATTAACTTTTTTCTATCTCTTAATGTATTATTTACAGCAAGTTACATTTAACAATTTTTCTTCCAAAGAACAAGTATTATAATAATTCTGAAATAAATTCTATTTGTTCTTCTTTAAAAAAGAAAGAAATACATTTCCTAGAGCTATAGCTGCCATAGACAGTTATCCCTCTGGTGGATGTGGGCAAAGTAAATTGAAAACTTTCTGGAAAGGACTCACCATTCTAGATGCCATTAAGAACATTCGTGATTCATGGAAAGAAGTCAAAATATCAACAGGAGTTTGGAAGAAGTTTGCAGGAAGTTGACTCCAATCTTCATGGAGGACTTTGAGAGATTCAACACCTCAGTGGAGGAAGTAATTTCAGATGTAGCGGAAATAGCAAGAGAACTAGAATTAGAACTAGAATTAGAAGTGGAGCCTGAAGGTGTGACTAAATTGCTGCAATCTCACCAAAAAAAAACTTGAATGAACAAAGAGCTGCTTCTTATGGATGAGCAAAGAAAGTGGTTTCTTGAGATGGAAACTATTCCTGGTGAAGATGTGGCAAAAATTGTTGAAGTGACAATAAATGATTTAGAATATGACATAAACTTAGTTGAAAAAGTAGCCACTGGCTTTGAGAGGATTAACTCCCATTTCTCACGTGGTACAGAGAAATCATTCGTGGAAAGAGGAGTCACTGATGTGGCAAACTTTATCGTTGTCTTATTTTAAGAAATATTTACCCCCAGCTGGCGTAGCTCAGTGGATTGAGCTCGGGCTTCGAACCAAAGTGTCGCAAGTTCGATTCCCAGTCAGGGTACATGCCTGGGTTGCAGGCCATGACCCCCAACAACCGCACATTGATGTCTCTCTCTCTCTCTATCTATCTCCCTCCCTTCCCTCTCTAAAAATAAATAAATAAAATCTTTAAAAAAAAAGAAATGTTTACAACCACCCCAACCTTCGGAAACCTCCACCCTGATGGGTCAGCAGCCACCAACATGAAGACAAGGCCCTCCATCCAGGTCAAGGCTTGCTGAGAGCTCAGGTAAGGATTAGCATTTTTTAGCAACAAAGTACTTTTAAATTAAGGTATGTACATTGAGTTTTTTTTTTTTTTAGACATAATGCTATTGCACACTTAATAAATTTTTAAATGCACTGGGAACATAACTTTTAAATACACTGGGAAACCGAAATTTCTTGTGACTTACTTTATGCAATATTTGCTTTCTTGTGGTGGTTTGGAACTGAACCCACAGTTTCGCCAAGGTTTGCCTGTATCGATTTTCCAATTGTCTGCCCTCCTTAAGGAGGCATCATAGAAACAGTATGTCTCCCCTAGGATCTAAAACATGCTTATGGAGTCAAAGATAGCTAACATATATTAAGTGTCTTCAGTGCTCCAAGTTTTGTCATGGATGCGTTCTGTATCATATTATCTAATCCTTACAATGATTCAAGGAAAAGAATAGTATGTTCTCTCTTCAGATGAGTACACTTAAGCTAAAATAACTACATTGCCCAAAGTCACATACAGTAAATAAGAAAGTTAGGTTTCAAATGCATACTCCCAGAACAGCTACTCTTTTCATTTGTACTATGATACCTTGAACCTGTACTCTGCATAACTGGGTATTGTACTTTATCTGGTCTCAGGTGTTTTCCTTCTAACCTCAAATTTCTATAACATGTAGCATTATTTTCTTTACCAGAATGGCCAGTGTGTCCATAGACACTGATAACTGTGGAAGCCAGAACAACTGTCACAATTGCCAATTTAGGTCAATTGCTGAAATAATCATACTTCTCACATTTATTCACAAGGTATGTTGTTTTATTCCCTCTTCTGTGTAGCCAGCTGTGCTATTCGGGTCCAGAAAAAGGGAAATCAGGCCATGCCTTCTAAATGTTATATGCTATTTGAAGTCCTGAGTGAGGTATGCAAATGTTTCCCCCTTTTTTACTGATTAGAAAAATATATCCATAATATAATTAATTTAAAAATATAACAATGTATAAGAACAAACTAAGTCATCCAAAATTGATGGGATTGTTTTAATTTGGTTAATATATCTGAATACAAGAATATCACAAGACTTGAGTCTACGTAAATGTTTTTAGTGTAGAGCAAATTCAAATTCCTCCAGGCTGGCTCCACCTAAGCAGGAGACGGGCCATGAGAGCTCATGAGAGCCTGGTATCAGAAACATAATATTCACTCAACAACTATTTGGCTAATTAATCTCACCTAATTTGATCCCCGGCGAAAGAGGCAAAATGACCGTGTTCATGATGAAAGACTAACATAAATCAAGCAGGAGTAGCAATTAGTTATCCTTTCTGCAGCTGAAGAGGATGCCAATAGAAGCCAGCCCAGCCTAACAACTGTTGCCAGAGATTCGTTCATCCACTCAACAAATATTTATTGAGTGCCTACTATATGCCAGGGCCTGGCAAGTCTTCTCGGTGCTGGGGATTTAGCAGTGAGCAAGACAGACAAATGAGAACAAAGTCCTGGTGTCTGAAATTTCCAAAAGAACTTGGAGTCTTTTTGTGCTTTCTAGATTTACACCAGGACTAGAGGAAAAAACTGCCCCACCAGCATTTGCCGGAAGTCAGTGCCTAGTGAGATGCTGTGTGACAATGTTGAAACTCACAGTATGGAGGGAGCAGGAACAAATTAGATTGACATACAGGTAAAAAGAGGCTCTGGGTTGGAAGACAGTTTAAATCCACGGATGCCGAGTTGGTGGTTGGGTTTTTTTTCCCTCTCACCTACTTATGGACTTGGATGTAGATGATGCAACATCCAAATGGAGAGGAACATCAGAAAGTGTAACTATGTCCCCCAACAGCCTTAGAGAACACTCTTTTCCATGGAGCTATTGCCTATGCCTCTTTCATGTGGGTGTCCTTAGGCATGCCTTACAATGACTTCTGGGTGTAGCAGGTTTCTCCCATTCCTGTCCAATACAACACACCTAAGTTAGCACATAAAGTTCTTGGTTTCAAAACATTGGATAGATCCCTCGGCCTTCCAATAATTCCTTTATTCTTTTCCATGACTGCCCAACATAGACAAGTTATGAAACTTTAATTTGGGAAAACCAGCGTCACCAAATCACACAGATGCATGTTTATAAATTGTTTGTCTCCACACCCATTAAGTTTCCCTTTATTTGTTGGTTTCGGTTGTTTGCATCTCTCTCGGCCCACCCAGTTTCCTGTTTGGGAGCACAGGCTGCAGGGTGGGACTAGATGCTCAAGTAGCAGGGTGGGGCTGGGTGCTCAGGTATGAAGACACTCAAAGGCACTGTGAGTTTTTGTCTGGTATCTCCTGTCTTCGGCACATGTTTCTCGTTGCTAACAAAGGACGTGGAAAATTTTCTCTTTTATGTCTGTATCCCAGTTCCTCTCCCACACTTGTGGAATGACTAACTTCATTGTTTGGGGTGGGGCTTATATGGAAGGACAAATAAAATGCAACCTCCTCCTCGCAGTATATAATCCACTAGTTTGAGCAATAAAGAGAAAGAAAAAGAGGCAATGACATAACCTAATATTGCATTCTAGCACTGTCATACTAGATCAGTGATTCTCGATGTTTTTACATTTGACCATTTTTTTAATTTAAAAAGCAATCATGAATAGATCACCCCTTCTCCCACCATTTGGTTATACTCTTGGTGTGTGTTATTTAAGAAAATACATAATGTGATGCTACTACTAGGTATTAAGAAATATTTAAATAAAGTATCATTTTCATTGACCATAAGAGCATCTACATACATTTGAAAAATAAAATGCATATATGTAGAAGATATTTTTAAGCCACAGGCTGTTTGGAACACCAATGGGTTTATAGATTCCTGATGATAGCACTCGGTTTTTCATAGATTGGGATCAATCCACAAGTTGAAAAGTTCAGAGTTGGGGAAGAAAGACTGCGCACCACTTGATTTGGACCAGAAGCAGTGTAGGCATCTGGAGGCCGCGAGCCTGACTGTGTCTGTGCCAGGTAGCTACATGCACTTGGGCATGTCGCTTATTTACTTTGGGCTACATTTTCTTCATCTGCAAAGTGCTGATGGTAAGATCTAATGATGTTAATGTGATTCTTAAATCAGATAATAAATATGAAGGTAAGGAGGCTAGATACTAAGGCCAAAGTTAGTCTTTCCCTTTCTATTCCTCTCAAACCTGGTACTACAGCATAGCACAGACAATATACACTTGCTTCATAAGGCCAAAAGTGAATGACATTTGCAAAAAGACTCAAGCCATACGGGTAGTGACATTTATCCACCACGGGTCCTGCTGAATTCACGCTGATGACCTATTCGTGAAACCCTTGGTATCTGTTTTCCAACTTATCACGCTGTTTCCCAGACAGAAGCTCTGCTAATCCCTAAGTCTCCTTATACGACATGCAATGTTGCTCTCTTAAGAACTGGCCTTTTTAGTTTTATAATGTATACAAAGATTTGCAAAGAATACAAATTCACAACAGAAATGAACTAAGAAAGTACCGCATTTGTAGAAGACATGGCACCGTTGAAATTCTAGCATTCTGCATCCCTTATGTAATCTATTATTCTCAGCAAGAATCGTGGGCTCAAGTCTATTTATTTTAACTCAGTTGTTCCCATGTCATCTGGTAAGATTTAACCATAACTGTGGCAGCTGCAGTCCAAATTATCATGCTGCCTGGAACAGGCTCATGGTGTGCTGCTCCATGATGACTATGTCTTTTTCCTCATAGCCAGCCCAAGAGTGCAGGTCCCCTCTAAGTATACACTCATATCCCAGGAAGAGTGAGCAAGGCAGCAGGGGGACAGGTAGCATCCCACAGAGCAGTACTCAGTGTGCTGCAGCTGCTCAGCCCTTACCCCAAGGGCAGCTAAAACATCCAGATCAAAGGGAGCTCAGAAAGAATGAAGGCACAACCCTAATTCAATACAGGAAAATTGCCATGACTGTAGTGCTTAGTTCATTCTTCCAAGACAACAACAACAAAAGAAGGAGAAAAAAAAGACCAAAGATCCCTAAGATCAGGCTCTGGCATCAGAAATTAGTGTGCCAAGGCAGAAGGCATACCCACTGGGGAAGGAGGTTCATTTTCCTAGATTAATCAGAGTACTTTGAGTCTGCTTTTATTTCCAAATGTACTACTGCCAAGGTACAACATAAGCCACTTAATTCCTTCCCACAGACTGGAATATTAGCTGTCATACAAAGCTAAACAATTTTAATAAAACCCCAGGAAAAGTGAAATCCATCGAAGGTGGGAGAGTTAAACCAAGAGACAGGTAGTGAGAAGCTGGTTTTGAGTCATCCCAGGATGCTGATGAAGAGCAGTTACCCCAGGTGGTTGCATGTTGACACCTGTCCCATGAGGTGGCTGGTAAATCTTTTTCTGTAATGGACAGAGAGCAAGGTGTAGCCACCACCATATGAGTCAAGACTGGTGATGACCAAAGTTCCTCTATGAAAAGACCGAAGATACAAAAGAGCTGTGAAAAAATATATACTTTTTACTATAGAAGTTTCTTTTTCAGGCTGGTTTTGGTTAATAAGAGGTCTAAAAGTAGTCAAAAGAGGCAGAAACATTTGCTTTAGAGGGCTTTTGATCCAAAATATCATGCCACAGTGGCTAATGTTGGGGGCCCTTTCCCTTTCATTAGTCACTCCCCAAACCCAAGACAAGTTTTCAGGAGGTTCATGTTAAAATGCTAGTATAGTTGCTTAGGAAGACAGCGTATGAATACCCATGATCACATCAGTTTACAGGAAGCCTGGTGATGGATCAAGGCTCTCAGCCTAGAGAGGAGTAAAGCCAGAGAGCGCCACGAGAAGAAGAATGTTTCCAAGGTGGAAAGCAATGCTCCCTGGAAAGGGAATTCCTGTGGGGAGGACTCCAGAAGGAGCCCTCCTCCTGCCCAGAGAGTGGGGAAGGGCTGGGGAGCAGGGGAAGAGCAACAAACTACAGAAGGAGCAAAGAGGACTCAAGCCTCCGGAGGAGATTGCACTGACTCTTCCTTTCACTCCAGAACAAGAAGGCAACAAGTAGGGCTGCAGTTCTACTCTGAACTCTAAGTCTGCAGTTGTCAGCTCTCATGGTTTCCACTGTGACATTAATCACTTTGGAAATACTGCCAACTCAGACTTAAATAATTCATTTAAAAAATTTCTTAACCAGCGAGGGAAAGTGGTGGTGGAAAAATGGAGATGACTGTATTTGAATATTAATTAAAACTTATTTTTAAAAATTTCTTAACCAAAAAGATAATAATGCATGGATTAAAGCTTTGTTTAACATATCACTTTAGACCGAAAGAAATGTATTCATAATCATACAGTGAGGTTATGATTAACCCTGAACTAACCCAGATCCAGTAATTTCTAGAGCTGCATTTTCTGTATATTATGCATACTGGTAAAATTGAAGGATTTAACTTGGAAAAAAGGATATGACTTGTTTTGGTTTTAAACTGAAAAGCTGCACAACTTGTTTCTAGTTTCACGTATGTCTGCCTCTCATTCAACATTGTAGAGCAAAATCAAATTAGAATAAGATTCATATTTACTATATTTTTGGAGATTATTTTTCAACCTGCATTGAATCTGTTTTTATTGACATTTATCCTTTCTACCATCGGTGTGTTTCTTTGTACACAATTTCTAAATAAGTTGAACCAGGAAACTGATGCTAATTTTCACCATTTCCTGGTGAACACATCCATCGGTACTGGTACTAGGTCAGGGCCCTGTCTTTTCCAGCAAGGGAGCTCTGCACTGCAGCTCCAGTCTTCTGTACCGAATGGACTGTGTGGTTCCTCTCAGCTCTGCTTCTCATGAGAGTTTATTGGCATTGTGTATCTTGAGTGAAAGCAAATATCCGAAATGACTTCCAATTGTGAATTCCTCTTCTCACTGGGGCAGAGAAAGGGTGTGTGAAGAACATAGATTCTTGAGGCTTTTTCTCTCTCCAAGTTTTATGGTTGCTCTCTGGAAGAGAGGGAAGTTGGGATGAGAAAGAGAAAGTAGGGGCACTGGAAGCAGCTATCACCACTGCTGACGCCTCATGCTCAGAGCTTCTGGGTTAGGCCTGGCATCGGTGAGGTACAATAAGGCTTCCCAGTAATGCACAACAAAGCTCCAATTGCTCCATCCTTCCACCTGACCAGCCCTCGCCCAAGGCTCCTGATACAAAAGTATCCTTAGAGCCAAAGTCACTCCACTTTCTGGCAACTTTAACTGCCCAACATCCAATTGTTATAGGCATTTCTATTAATTTGCATAAGATAGCCCAAGGTAAGATTCTTATCTAAACCCTGCCCTGAATTCATTAGTCAAGTCATTCTTAAAGGACTCTGCCCTTTAAAAAGATTAGTGCCTCTTGATTAGATCTGAAAATAGGAAAAGTGCATAACTTAACAGAACAATGAGGATTGTTTCTAGTGAGTCTAGAAAAGAGTTCTTCCAAAAGTACCCGAAGTCTTTAGTGTGGGGTGCAGGAATGCCATCTGATCCAAACTCCTACTCATGGAGTGAATCTTCTCTACTTCATCCCCCAACAGATGGCCAGTCTCCACTTTAATATTTTCAGTGCAGAACACATACAACCCACATGTTTGCAGAATGACTCACTTCTGTTTTTCAACAGCTTCAAAGTTTAGGTTTGTGTTCATATCATCCAGTTGTCTCCCTCTCTATATTTTCATTCATCTGATTGTTTATTCTCCTACTCAAAATAGTCATTACCCTCTCATGGCTCCGGAACAAATGCAATGTCTTAGCACAGCACCCTCAGAACGTTACAAACTATTTGCATCTCATCTTTTCCCTACCCAAACCTACCTACATCTACTCCCCACTTGAACCATTTATTCAACAAATACATTGAACACTCTGTTGGGTACTGCAGTGTTTGCTGGCACTAAAAGATGAAAAAGCAGTCTCTTGAACTTCAAGCTCATAGGAGCTCTTTCCAAGTGTCCTGAGCATTAACAACCCCAAGCTCTTAACTGTTTCTCAAAGACATCAGATCTTTTCACACCACTGTGGACAGTTCTCCCTTCTTGAGATGTCCTTTCCTCCTTACTCCTGCTAGCAGAAATTTTGCATGTCAGCACCACCCCTTATGGGAGCCCTTCTCCAACACTGAAGTCAGAACTGAGGACTCCTTTAGCTGTATTCCCACAGCACTTAACTTCTAGAAAGTAAGGGCCAAAACCATATCCCTCTTCACTAATTTATCTCTATTATCTGCACAGTGTCTGATGCCAGATCAGCACTAAGCAATTGTTTGCTGAATAATTGATTGTGATGAAAAAAATGAGTGGACAAATCTCCATAGCGGCACTTGCCAGAGTCTAATCTGTTTTAGCATTGAACATGTGTGTGTCTTCCTCACCAGGCTGTTTCTCGTCCGCAAAGACCACCCTCTGCTCCTCTGTGTCCTCCGTCTCTAGCACATCATGAGCACTAAAGCAACACATGGGAACTAATCCACTCAGTGCATAACACTGAACGACCGATACACATGCACGACGCTGTCAGGCCCAGGTGTTCTTCGTACAACACTGAGGACTTGCTGGAAGAAAGTTTACGATCTAATAGAGAGGATAAGATGCTCACAAATATAATCATTTATATGTCAAACTGGCTTGCCATTAATTTTTTGATGAGTCATTAGAAGAATGTCTAAACTTCTTAATTTTTACAAAATTCCAAGTTAAAGCAACTTTTATTTAAATGAGAGCTGGTGTTTAAGTGTCAACTTATACTATGTGCCGTGTCCTGTTCTCAGCACTTTTTTGTGTCTTCTCATATTCTCCTTACAGCAGCCTCTGTGGTACATGCTATTATCAGCCTCCTAGAGGCAGAGAGAAATTAAGTGACTTTCCCAAAGTCACACACAAAGTAAGTTGCAGAGGCAGGATTTGAACTCAACTCGTACACTTGACCACGTACATGGTCTTTTTGGCAAAAGAAACGCAACTCCCCTTAGGCAATACATAGACAGTCTTCTGATATTTAGAATAGAAGTCACTGTTTTGGAGATTTGTAGCAATATCTAGTTACTAATTTTCCCAACTACATGAGGACATTCACATTGATACCTCCTATGTGAATAGCCTTGAAGATACTAGAGCAGACTGTGAGATTGGGGGACATATAAATATACCAATGGGAGAAATCTAACTAACTTAAGAAAAGATGAAAATTTATTGGAAAAATATGGAATATCTCTGAGCATGAAAAGGGAAGTTGAAAATCAGATTTCAGAATCCACAGGACTCACGGTAGCTCTTTGGCTCCAGGAAGCAAACACAAAAGGTGTTTTTTGTTGGTCAGGGAGGGTCAAACATTTTGTTTGGTTATATACCAACAGGGCAGAAACCATTGAGAGTGGGGCTGTTCTCCGAACCACAGTGAATATGCTGTTACCAGAAAAAGAGAGAGAGAGAGAGAGAGAGAGAGAGAGAGAGATGGCATGAGGCAGGAATGTGATCGCTGCCCACTCCAGTAAGTGCAGAATGTAGAAGACGCAAAGGGGTGCAAGCTATAGGAGTTGGCAAATTTTCAGAATAAAATTGCTCAGAAATTTCTAGAATCCTGATTGAAATATGGACACATTAATATACGAGAGCTCTACAACAGGGTGCAGACCCTATACAAGTGGGGATCTAGTTACGAGCAAATCTACCACGTGTCACTTCACATAAGTGCCCCACGTGGCAGTACAGCTGAGAGATCATCTCTAGACCAGCCGTTTCCATCCTGCGGGGGCAGAAGGGCTGCCATAAAGCAGGGAAGACAGTGAGGAAGGGTGTGGAAGCTCACACCGGCCCACCCTGTTCTTGTCACCGTCCCACCATCCCTTCTTTTCTTGTTATAGCGTCACCGATGCCTCCATTTTATATACCAGCGCCCCCACCATGCTTTCTTCCCCGGACCATTTTCCCTTTCCGTGCAGAAATGATCAAGAAAAGCCACCATGAATGGGACAGCTGAATGACTTAATTCCTTTGTGCATACAAGCCCTAAATTTAGCCTCTCTTGACAAACCTTCTTACCCAAATCATGTCGGGGGAATTGGTGGTAGAGGAGGAGAAAGAATAGGATCTGAGACCGGAAGGGACCGAGGGAGCAGGCCTTTTCACTGGCAGTTCTGAAGCTGGAGCAGGCAGCTGACATGAGGACAAAGCTCCTTCAAATGAGCAATCCAATTCATAATGCAGTTCACAGATGGGTTTTAATAACAAGGCTGAGCCATCTGGTAGCTTCCTATTTTAGCTAATTATTCCTGGTAAGTGCTAAGCTTTTAAAATTATTGTTTAAGGTTTTTTTTTCTTTCTTTCTCTTTGTCACCCTCCCTCTATATTTTGGTTTCCCTGGGTAAATCCTTGCCCTAGTTACTTTTCTGGGGAAAGCCTGGCTTGAATACTATTCTTAGCAGAAAAGCCTCTAAGAAAACATCAAAAACCCTTCCTTTAACATTCTTATTCTCTAAGTTTTCCATCAAAAGGCACTCTCTTAAACAAAGTTAATTAACTGCACACCCCAGGGGTCTAGGGCTTTAGCCCAAACAGCATCACTGGAAGTCTCGTGTGTGCTATACCTTCAAATTTCCACCAAACTTGCTTTCCCCCCTTATTATGTAAGTGCCTTATTGGAATTTAAAATGGTTCGATTATTAAGTAAAATTGAATCTCTAGGAAGGTACATTGAATTGTCCTGTGACACCACATACCCTTCACAACACTACCACATTGCAAGAGCAGAGCAAGGAAAATGAATTTAGGAATGAAGAGAAGAACAGAAGACAGAGGCCCTGGTCAGGTGGTAGGTAGCAGTGGAAAGAAAGAAGCACATTCGTGAATCCCTGAAGAGCTAATGAAGGTATCTAGGAAGCAGCTTAGAACCAAGCAGCATCATTGGGAAATTATATCAACCTGAGGCCTTCGTTCCTAAGGTTTCCTCAACCTTATTCTTCACTCCATGGACCTTAACCTTCATCCATTCCCAGCCCTGGGCCCTGAAGAGTTATCCACCCATTTTGCCCAGCCCAGCAAAAAGGAGATAAGGAATATGTGACCCCGATACTCCAAACTATAACTCTGAATTCTTTGAAAAATTGTGAATTTCAGAGCTTGGCTCATCTTGATTTAAATCCCAACTCCTCCCATCAGAAGCTGTGTAATTTGGGGCACAATGGCTTCAATTTTCTTGGTAACGGGGCCATAATATTTATCTCATAGGACTCTTCTAAAGGTAACTTGAGGTTAAGCACACAAAATGATAATTGATTTATACATTTATGAAATGTCCAACATGCAAAAAAAAAACAAAACTTATTTCATGTAACTAATCTGATATCCCAAATAAGTTTTCACTCTGCTGGGGGACGGGGGGTGGGGGGTGAAATGAAGAGAAATGAACAGGACACATTTGTCAAGTGACAGTAACTTTGTGCCTTCTAGGTATCTTGAATCTGTGTCCAGCTCCTTGGTTTTTACCACTCTCCACAGCAGAATGTTGGGGCAAGCCCCTGGAATGGTCACACTGGAGATCTGGAGCTTGCTGAGGGCCAGCAGGTAAGCCTTCGGTTTGGCTCAAGAGAGGAGCAGTGATGGCTGTCTCATGTCACACCAGTGTGGCATGATTGTCTCCTTGCTGGAGTTCGAAACAGCGAGCAGAATAAAACGGCCTCCCTTCTTCTAGCTTTTCCTTTAATCCATCCAAATCTTTCCTCGGTCTTTAACATCCAAGTCTAACAACTCGCCTCCCCTCCTGTCTGGCTTCACGGCTCTGCACTCCACCCCTCCTCAAGCAGAAGTGCCTCTTCCACGGCACTCTGAGCTCTCTCCAGCTCTGGCTCACAGCGCCCTGAAGGTCTGACTCTTGTAGGCATGTGGCTATGGCATGAGTGGTTAACAAATTTAAGAATCTGTCCTCTGGATAAATTCTAGATTTCAAGACTATTGTTCCAAAAATTCTATTCCAGTTATCAAAAACCGAATACAGACTCTTTGCATTCCTGCGGTAACAGTCCTAACCCCCTGATACAAATGGATGCCTCCAGCAAACCAGAGAGAAATACAAACAAGAAAAGCACACTTATAGATTTAAAAATATATTTTTTTCTCATGACACTATTTCTTTTCCCATCAAGGCAGTGTTTTAGTTGGTAAGGACGTTACATAGCACTATACTACCAATACCATACTTGGTGTGATGGGAGTTAAACAGGTTCCATAGGCTTGCCTAGGAGTGTAATCATTATAAATAACATTATTGCTATGGGAAAATTTCTTGAGAGTGCCTAATAACTGACTTCCAAATGAATTTTTGGAACATAGCTGGTTTGTAAGTTGAGAATGGACAATATTCCATTTTAATACCAGAAACTTCCCCGAGTTACACAAACTGAAACCTAAGGAGGATGATTATCTTGGACTTGAAAAATTAATATTTCTAGTTTCTCTGTTTTTATAACTTACTTCCTTAGCTTTTTAGCACAAATATAATAGATCAGAGAGGCCAAATCTGAACTATAAACTTGGGGCTGTGGTAAATTAAATGTATTTGCTTTGTTCTGCAGATGTTAAACAAAATTTCCACAAAATTTGAAAGGTGGAGTTAATTCAGACTTAGACGAATCTAATGAGCATCTGTTTTGATTTTTCTAACCATTGATCTGATTTTCTTTTAACTTGATACTGGTTGGTTTACACAAGTCCATGTGATAATTGCAAATAGCCAAAGGTGAAGTCATTCCAGAACCCCCAAAACAGTTTTTTTTCTTAAAATGTCAAATGATTCTTTAAAGACATTTAACAGTTTTGTATGAGTGCAGAGGATGTAATACATGAATAGATGTACATTTTACTTCTACAAATGTATCTATACTCAAATATATAATATAAAAAAATTGAAAAGTTGAGCATTACTTTCTGTGAAGGGAAGAAGTTTCTGTAACAAAAATATAGAACATGATAAATCACGTCCCTTGCAAAATTCACACGATGAGGCCCTAAACCCCAGTACCTCAGAATGCGACAGTATTTGAAGGTAGAGGCTTTAAAGACTGGTAACTAAGTTAAAATTAGATCATTGTGGTGGGCCCTAATCCAATATGACTGATGTCCTTATAAGAAGAGGAAATTTGGACACACACACACACACGCATGGAGGGAAGACCCTGGGAAGACGTAGGGAGAAGGAAGGCAGACATCTATGAGCCAAGGACCGAGGCCTCAGGAGAAACCAAACCTGCTGATACCTTAATCTTGGACTTCCAGCCTCCAGAATCATGTGAAAATAAATTTCTGTTGTTTAAGTCACCTAGTCTGTGGTACTTTGTTATAGCCCTAGCTAATACACTCCACAAACTAAAATTCTGTCTAGAGGTATAAAAGACAATTTAGGTTATTCAATGAACTAGATATTTTAAACTGTATTGACAGATCATGGGTTTTCAAAATAGGCCATATTTGGGGGGTTCTACCAATGCTTGAGTTTTACTTTATATTTTAAATATTTTCAAATTATAAGAGAAATACTCAAATATACTGGATATCAAAATATGACCTATTTCAGACCTTCATTCCATTACCTTGCACCACCACATCATACCGACACTGTAGACTTCCCAGAATGAAGCTTCCCCCCACTCCATTGTGTGTACGTTTTCATTAACCACAAATATTATCAGAGATGCTGCAGGTGTGAACTAGTTTTTTTCTAATGCAGTCCCGAATAAATTGTCTATATTTGGTAGTAATTCTTTTAATTTTGCTCCATTAAATAAGGATTAGTAAACTATCAAAAAGTTATATAATCCCATAAGAAAACCTGAAGATTAGTAGGAAGAAACATTCCCATAGTCTCACCCCATAATTATATGAGTGATTTTTCTGTAGCTTCTTGTTTTACAATCATTTTTACATTATTAGAGTATTCAGCCATTACATAAACTGATAATTAAAAATAAGAAATGCATAATTCCTGAAAGTAGAGTTGATATGTTTTATGCTTATTATAAAGCATTCCAAAAATGCAGAAAATAATGAAAATAAAAACCACTCAGAATCCATCCCCCCTCCCCCTGCACACAGTACAACTGCATGTATTGCATAAAGTTACGAGTATATTACTTTTGTACAGAGAGCTGAGCAGAAGTACTCCACATTCCATAAATGTCAGGTCAGGCCCCAGCACATCCATCCAGTGTGTGTCTGCCATAGTATACATAGCAACCAAATGTCCAGAGGGAAGAGACTACCATGGCCTGTTGAGTCACAGTGGCATCATGTGAGAGAGAGCTGGGCACATATTGTAAGCTCTCTTTTATGATTCATATATGCATCATAAGAAAAGGAAGCAGCTGATAGATATTATTAGCAGTTACATTTTGAAACAAAAATGACCTGTTAATCCTCTTTCAAACATTGGCGTCAGTTTAATGAAAGAGAATCCTGGGATCATGAGAACTTTTTAGAAAAACTGATACTATTTGCAACTCAGGATCTCCTTAACATGGAAGATAATTGGATGGTGATGCCAATGTGCAGCAATATTCTATAAGCCTTCATCTCAATTTTTCTTGTTTTTAATGTATAGTCCCATTACTACCCTTAACTGACCTTACAGTAAAGAAATAGTGTAAATGTAAACTTGTAAAGCAATTATACACTAATTCAACACTGGTTCTGACCCTTATTTCAACGTAAGATTTTATTTGAATGAAATATCTGAAAACCACTGTCATGGAGGCATCAGTAAAGAAACTGGGATGTTTAGTCTGAATGAGAAAAATTTAAAGGGAGACATCTGAGCTGCCTTCATGTATCTGACCGAGGAGCAGTCTCTACCGGTTATTGCAGAAAGCAGGAGGAGTGTGAACTGCTAACTCTGCAGATGGATAGGTCTCCACATGATATAAGAAAGAACTTTTCCCCAATGAGTTCTTCTAAAAAAGTAAAGGGTTGCCTCTGGAACACCCAAAGACCCTGGCATGGGAGGTCTTTGGGCAAACGTTGGGCCTGTACGGCGTCCTGACACAGGGAGTCCTCCTTTGGAAAAGGAAGATTAACTCCAATTCATAGTTCAGAATCCAAGCAGGAACAACACTTGGAAAAGAAAACAAGCACACTGGCCCTCCTCTTTGGGGGATTTGGGAGAAAACCCTTGGATTTTCTGCACCCTTAATCACATAAACCAGGAGATTAAAGTCACACAGAGCCAGAGTGCTCTGCTGGATGCAACAGAGTTCTACAGCACAGAGCAACTTCGGGAAAGCTCCCTCCTTACGTGGGATAAAGTGGTGCTTGGAGGCACTAAGCTTCAGGAATTGGGTTTGTGAGGTAGGAAAGAGAAGGGAAGGGATTCAAAAAATTATACCCTGAAAAGGGAAAATAGTAATTTTGAGTTGACTTACATAAGAACATTTTACATGTTCAGGTTTAGGCAACTGAAAAGAGAAGCGGGGAAGCCTTGTCCGTGAGGATGCTCCCAAGTCCACCCTAACATTAATGGCTTAGTCGAGCTCTTGAATATTTACTCCGGGAAAAAGCTGAGGCATGCCCACTGCACACTGTGACTTACTATTGAACTCGTAGTATAACATGATAATTAGCAGAGCACCCTCTGAAGCCAACTTCCTGGGTTCAGTTCTTGCCTAGATGTTGAGTGGGACCAGGTAGTCCTGGTTTGCCAGAGATTTTTCTGATTTCAGCACCGAAAGTCCCAATTCTTGAGATTCCCCTCAGTCCTGAGCAATCCGGGACAATTAGTCACTCTAGCTCCACAACTGGCTGGTTGGGAAGACTTGCCTAAATTCTGTGGGGGAGATAAAAGCACCTATCTCAACAGTGCTAGGAGGAGTGAATGAGTAGCAAACACAAAGTGATAGAACCATATCTCTACATGCTTACATGCAGTAAACAGGAGGGATTTTTATTATCAGCGGTCAAGCCCTGCTGAGCAAGCAATGTGACCCTAGGTGACTGTATCAGTTCCACATACATACTCTTTTGCAACTACTTAAAATAAATTCTTCCTGGTTTGTATCACGGTCCCACCAATGGCTGAATTACCACCCCTAAAAAAGTGGATCTCTCCATTTTATATTAATCTATTGATCAACCATTTAAATATCTATATTTTAACCTATGCATCAATCATTTAAAACCACATATTTAAATCCATGTATAAACTGCACACATACATTGTTCAAACCCACACACAGCTCAGAGGACTATACTCTTCAGTAAGTTTACAAAAGTGCTTTCTCCTTAGTGGATGCAATGGACCCTAGAACCACCTAGAGCATCCTGAGCAGGGTTTTGGAAAGAACAGAGAAAGGAAAGCAGAGACAGAACAGATTATTCAGCTGGTGAATCAGAGCGGAGGTGAATGACACCTATGCCAATGCTGACGGCAGTGGAAACTCGGCAAAGGGCTTCCGTGAGGTGCTCATTTGTCATCATTTATGTAACTTTTTGACGTTCTACACACAGAAAAGAAGATAAAAATGTAGAGCATAGGTAAAATGATCACAGGAGCATGTAATTCACCAAAAAAGACTCCTTGTTTCTAAATATATTTAAAACCAATAGGCAGATACAACTATACTGAAAAAAGAGATAAAGGGAGAAAGAAAAAGGTAGAGTATAATTCTTAAGTAGTGCCAGGCAGGAACTCCCCTTTCCACCGTGGAGAGTGCTCCCAGCATATTCAGGGCGAAAGACCGAAAGTGGAAGAAAACACACCTTGCCCAGATCATCCAGGGCATCTCTTCGGCTTTGATGTGACAGCACCAGACTCACTGCCATCATGCCATTATTTCTGCCCAACAGAAGTGGGCTGGCTGATCTTTCAGCATCTTTCCAGGGAAAAAAGGGGGGGCAGGGAGGAGGGAGGGAGTTTCCTGATTCAGAGCTAAAATAAAGCAGCTTAAGAAAGGTCAGTGGAGAGTCAAATGTGTGTGAACAGGATGATACGAAGCACATTAGCGGATACACTGGGTCCTGCCTTCTGCCTTATATAAGCAGTTGGCAGGGGCATGAGTGACAGGGGGGACAAGAAGTCTGCTGGGCTTTTAATGTGTTTTTTTTTCTTGAAATTATCCAGAGGTAACAGACCACATGAATTTTGTCCACTTGTGGAATGGTTAACATTTATTCATCCTAGAGATTGGTTTAGACAAAATAAGGCCTTAGTCAACTGGAGCCTAAATTACTACAACCTTTAATTAACATTTTTCCTTTTCATTTCGCCTCAGTGAGAAATGAAGTGAATCACAAGAAAGTAATTTGACATGCGGAAGTTATCCTTTTAACCAACCAATTCTAAGGTGTAATTGGATGTTAATAAAAATTACTTTCTGGCTCATCTTCTTCATCTTTTATATTTATGATCCGATAAAGAGTGTGAATTTACACTCACAACAATTACCCTTAAGCATAGAGTGGTGGTATGTGGTGTTCAGAATGACTTCTACTAAAGAGTTTTTAGACAAGCTGCAATCAAAGAGAATACGAGCCTTTCAGAATCCGAAGGAACCTTAGAGACAGGGTTCGCTTCTCATCCAGTTCCAGCCCCTTTTGCTTCCGAGCATGTCCAGGTTTGGGTAACAACCCATTTGTTCATCATATTAGATCATGCACCACAGTGATTTTAAAACAATTTCAGCAGCAGAATCCTTTTTAAAAACTAATTCTTACACAGAGCTCTGATGTATAGGCAGGGTAACTAGCTGTCTATATACCAGACATTCCAGGCTGACCAGAACAATGGACAGGTTTTGGGATGAAGGACATTCCATGTGCCTAAACTAGGACAGTTTCAGGCCAACCAGCAGAGTGGTCACCCCGTTAGGAAATAACAAAAGTTCTTTTGCCAGTGTAAATGCATTTTTATTAACTACAAATTCATAATATGCATTTATTATTAAGCCAATCAATGAAAACATTGAGGCCATTTCAATGCACACAAAAAAGAAAAAATAACATGGAGAGCAATAGTTTCATCTTACACAAGCCTCAGAATGTAGTTTTATCTCTCTGTTTGTTTTCAGTTTAATACTCCTGAGGAAATTCTGGTTCACGTGAATAAATAGTTGTGAATGATAGTCTGTTGTTGCTGCTATTATAATAGTCCCTCTTAGTAGCTCAGGTTGGCTTCTCATCAGACTGTTCCAGAAGCTTATAAGAAGAAAAACAAAACATGTTTTAATGTCAAATCACTAACAATTACCTAAAATACTGTTTAATGACAAACACAAAAGTCAGACCAGAAGCATCCAAAACACAAGAAGGGCATCAAAATCATGTCAGGACACGTGTCACAACACGGCATGACGCACATCCCCTTGCTCCACTGCCCTGGCCTCAGACTCTGCAGAGCCTGCCCCCCGCTGGCCTTCTGGTCATTTCCCTGAGATTCTGGAGCGTGTGCTGCGGGTCTGCCCTGGGAGCACATGGGCAGGCCTGGATCTGAGCAAACACTAGCATTCTTCATCAACAGTAAGACAGCCACAAAGTCTGCCAGAAAAAAAAAAAAACACCTGTCCCAATATTTTCATGGAAAAAACTCAAAACAGGTCGCACAAACTAAAAGGTAGTCGTTGTCGGCGTGTTGAATATTGACACGTATCTCATTTTTGTTTGCATGCTATTTTCTAAAGATTTTTATTTACTTATTTTTAGACAGAGGGGAAGAAAGGGCGAAAGAGAGAGACAAACACAGATGTGAGAAAGAAACATCGATCGGTTGCCCCTCCTAGGCATCCCGACCAGGCAACCCACAGTCCAGGCACGTGCCCTGACAGGGACGTGAACGGGCGACCTTTCACTTCGCAGGATGACGCCCAACCAACGGAGCCACACCAGACAGGGCTGTGTCTTATTCTTAATCATCAATAACACACTTTAAGATAATATTCAATGATGTATTTGCAGGACTGGGTTCCACAAAAACCAACAGTAACCATGACAGGGAACCCTTCTCTACAGAGAACTTCCTGTGTGCCAGGCTTTCAATGTTAAGTCACTTAACGCTCACACGAACCAGGTGAGACAGCCTGTACCCTCATTTTACTAAAATGGGGTGCT
Source organism: Phyllostomus discolor (assembly GCF_004126475.2). Taxonomy (NCBI): domain Eukaryota; kingdom Metazoa; phylum Chordata; class Mammalia; order Chiroptera; family Phyllostomidae; genus Phyllostomus; species Phyllostomus discolor. The sequence continues at coordinate 179,119,277 of NC_040904.2, forward strand.
GGGATAAGTGATTTCCTGAAAGTCACAAAGACGTCAAGTGACAGCCAGACTTGAGCTCAGACAGGCTCGTTCCAGAATCTGTGTTCCTAGCCACCAAACTTAAAGTACCAGTCACTTCAGTTTTGAAACCCCACTCTGGTGTATTTTATAGACCCAGAAAACCTGCTCCTTAGAAGGTAAGGGACTGGGCCAAGGCCATGCAACCTGTAAGGAGTAGAAGTTCTGGGATCCGCCTTCCTGATGCCCATTCCAGAGTTCTCTCCGCCATACCGTGGGCTCTTCAGAGGTCTCTGTCTAACCCAGGTTGCACAGACATTAATAACAGGTCACTGTGTCATCTAGCTCATGTCACTAGTTTGGGAAGACTTTATGAATTAGTGATTTTACCCCTTTACAACCATTTGCTCATCAGGACACACGGCTGCACAGAGGACACACAGCCTTAATGGGCAGCTACAGAGCAAGTGAGTGAGGTCCTGGTTCCATTACAAAGAATAAAGAAAGCCCCTTTCCTTGTACAGATTATCTCAGCTACAAAGGATCTAAGAGTCTGTTTACAATTACACAAATATTGCCTGTTTTGTTCCTGGTGGGCCTCTTTCAAACAGCACAAGCAAGCCACGAAAGCCCAGAGGGTAGCCCCTTCCCTCTCTGAGCATTAAGCAACTCTACTAACTTCTAGAGAGCTCAAACTACTCCTCTTCTCACCCATAGCTACAGGGAAAGACCAACTGTCAATCTGGTGCATAGCACTGGATTACCTGTCACACACACCCAAAGAAGAGATGGATGGAAAATCACGACCACTTTAACATCTACATGCCATTCCCTACTTCATGTGTTACTATATAAAATTTGATTATAAAGTGGTTACTTTAATTTCTAATACTTTCCAAAGAAACATTACAAATGGTGGTGAGATTCCCAAACCATCTTCTTTCCCTAATGTATTTGATACACATGTATCAAATACATATAGCTGAAATGCAATATATTTGCAATCAAAAAGAAAAAATGATGTTGCAGAACATAATGCCTTCAAAATACTGCATGTACATTTAAACCTATACTTTATAAATATACTTTAAAAAATAAATACACAATTTCTACAATGTATTCAGACATTTGTAACTAAATAATGTTGAAAATGTAATTAAGTAACTGGTCTTAGTTATCTTGAATTCTGATGCCCGAGGAAAAGCAGATCTAATTAGAGAAGATAGGATGGTGGGTGGAAATAGTAAAGCTGGCGAGAACCTCTGGGCACTTTCAGGGGCTGAAGACTCTAAGGCAAGAGCATTAGTTTTCTGTGTCAGATTTTACTCCAAAACAGAGGCTCTCCTTTCCCTCCCTTTCAGAGGCAGGTCAGTAATGACAGTCATTTACTGCCTCGCAGGCTTCCTTCTTCACTCTCACCAGTCCTCGCAGACACTCAGTGAGGTCACTTTCTGGCCATGGGTTAGGCAGGGTCAGCATGGCCTCACACAGACTCATCCCATGACGCTTCTGGAGGCTGGCCACCGCTGATGGCTGGTCCTCCTGCTCAGAGTCCTGTTCCAGGGCAAGAGGTTGTAGCACAGGCTGGGGGCTGGAGCAGGGCCAGAGTGCTGTCTGCAGGACCAGCTGGCCTGGCCGTGTTGGCCCCTGCCCACTGCCTCACCCTTTAGGTACTGTCCACAGACAGTGAACATGAATATTCCACTTTTATATTTGCAGGCTACGAAGAGGGGTAATAAAGAACCCAGGCTCCATGAAAAGCAACTCTCCTTGCTCCACACAAGACAAATATGAGAAAATGTGTGCTTACATGTAAGTTTCATAGATAGAAGATTGCAGAACAAATTCTAGTGTCCGAGACCGAGGACTCAGAGAAAGAGTATCTGGTTCAGGTGTTCAGTCTGGCAATCCATTTGTTTCACATGGCTTCCTCTGGGGACCCTGCTCTGCCCTTCTGTTCTTATACTGCACCTAATCAGGGCTCCCATCACTGCCTCCTAATCCCCGACCTGCCTGTCTTCATTCCTCACCACACATTAGGTGAAGACCATGCACTTTGGATCCAGAAGATCTGTATTCTGATCTACCCTTTTCCAGCTAGGTGACCTCAGGCCAGTTCCTTAACTTACTAGCACCAGTTCCTTTAATACTACCACTTACCCTATAGGTTTATTGTTACTAACATATTATTATAATTATTATTTATGTTTATTGAGCAAAAGTGCCCTGCCTTTTCACTGTTGTATCACTGGTCCTGCTACAACTATCATGCTGTCTGGCCAAATGGGTGTTCAAAAAATATTAATAAACTGAATGAATGAACAATGCTCAGCTGCGGATTGGAAGAAAGAGCTAGAGAGAAAACGACGATCTTCCACGAGGCAGCTGGGGCTGAGTTAAGTTGCCCTGAAGGTTTCATCAGGGCTCGATGCTTTCTCAGGCTTTAAGGGTTATAAGTGGCCCCAGCCATTTCCGATGTTGCTCTGTGAAGTGCTATTTCACAAACAGGCCACCATCTACCACAGAGATAAAACATTTGGTTCACAGGCCTATTGCTTAGTATTCTGGGATTCTCCGTCCATGTAAATACAGAAATAACAGGACATGATCATTAGTTGCTGCAAAACAATCACAGGGAAGGATCATTTTGAGGAGACCATTGTAATAATACTATGATGCCAGCCTCCATTTATTGAGGATATATTGTGTGCCATTTCTATGCCTAAGATTGTGAAAGAAAACAATATCCCTCAATTCTACTTATTGATGGTTAAAGATTTTAAAACATCATTCAGGGGCTGCTTTAACAGCTTCTAGCCATCAACATGAAATAAGACAGTCAAAAGAGCATGGGACAAAATTAAAATGTTTGAGACTGGAGGGAAGCACACAGGTATTTTTTAAGTGGCCTGCACAGGGATTTTGTGGGTACACAGCAGGAAGACTACAGAGAACCAGAAGCTGGCTGCTAGGCACCACCTTTCCTTCAGCATCTCTCCATGGTAGGTGTTGATCAACACCGACCTTGGTTACAATCAGATGTGCAAACAGATGCTGTCTCATCAAAGATATTTGTCTTGACTGATTCATTACAATTTGACTTCTCTTTCCCATAAATGCAGCAACACCTAATACTTCCTAGAAGGAACACAAAGCTCATTCTCTTCTTTCCACAATCTAAAGAGGGAGGAGAAACTGAAAAAGTTTCAGATAAGTACCTGAGGTATGTAAGGTCCTCCTATTTTTAAATCCTTCTTTGTACGCGCTATCTCTCACTCCATCCATCCTGTTACAGGGGTGTGGACACGCTGCTGCCAAGAACCTTCTTCCTTCGTGGGTGTCATGCTGTGCTAATAGCAATTTCCCTGAGGAAAATCAACAAAGCAACACTGTGTGGGCAGCTGATAAATGAGAATCTCTCATACTTCCCAGAACTAAGGAAAAGTTCTTAAATGTAAGGGTAAGGATGTTTTGCACCAGATACTGTACCAGGCTTTGAAGACATTAGAACACAAAGCTCATAAGTAAGCTCTATCCCTCCTTGTGTTAGGCACCCTCTGAGATTGACTGGTTTTGGTGGCTTTGTGTCATTTCCTTCTCTGTTTGAGTGTGGGCTGGACCTAGTGGCACATAGAATTAACACATAGAATACTTCTAACACATAGAATAAGTGGAAAGTGATGGGCTGTTATGTCCATGATCAGATTGCCAGAAAATAAATAAATAAGCCTGTGTCTCATGTCTTGAGTATCCCCGCTCACTCTCTCATTGGCTGTCTTTGAAGGAAGCTACCTGCCAGGATGTGAGTGGCCCTAGGCAGTGGCATATGTGACAAGGAACTGATGTGTCTGGCCACCAGCAGCAAGGCTCTAACACCTGCCACCAATCCCAGGAGTGAGCTAAGAGTGTAACTCCCCCAGATGAGCTTTAACATGACTGCAGCCCCAGCTGATCTCTTAAGCTCAGTCTTATGAAGAGCCTTGAGGAAGAGGCACCCCACTGAGCTGCACCCAGGTTCCTGATTCCTAGAAAATGAAATAATAGACATTTGTTGTTTCAGTCACCAAGTGTCGAGATAGTCTTATATAGTAAGAAATAACTTGGGGCAGGGGAGGGGGAGAGTTACACAACCAAAAAGTGCCTAGCATATATGATATTTCCCCATTATGTGTCAGAAACTAGATTGAATGTTTAACATGACCATCTCATTTATGTCTCACAATAGCTCTGTAAGATACTATTATTATCTCCATTTTACAAATGAGAACTGAGAAAGGATATTTGACTTGCTTAAGGCTCCATAGCTCATGAACAGAGGAGCTAGGACCCTAGTCGTGTCTGATTTCAAGGGCCTTGCTCCAAAGCCAATGAATACCGCCCCCAGGCGCAGGCAGCCGTGAAGGTGTATTTAAAGACTCTAGAGGTGATCAAGGGAGAGAGTCAGCAGTAATGCCTGAAGGCTTTAGAGAAGTTTTTGTATTTATTTTGGGTCTCCAAGGATAAGAACTGATCAGAACTCTAAAAGTTGAAAGTCCATTATGAGCAGAAAGAAGAACATGCAAAAGCATGAAGGGTAGAAAAAGCTCTTAAAAATGTGAGATTGTCTGTTATGAATGTCAAAGCTGTGGGAGTGGAGGCTAGATAAACCAATAAGGCCAAACTTAAAAGGCTTTTCTCCCATTAAACAAAACACATTTTTAAGCTGGGTTACTCTTCCTTTCCTGGTCATCTCCTAAATGTAAGTAATACAGTCCAAAACCACGTCAAAAAAAAAAAATAACAGAATTTAAATTTACAGACTATGGAAAAAAGACCTTGCAACTCCCCTGAATTTTTGTGTAAGATTTAGACTTAGACTATACCGCAGATAATTCCAAGAAATATTTGCCCTTTTTCTGTAATGCTCTGTGACAAGCGAATACATAAGGAGCCGGGCTAAGTGTTTGCCGACATGAATAATTCTGTAAATATTACCTCAACCTCTATGATTTCACTTGCCTCCCATCAAGTGTGGGGCTTCTTGAAAACCTATCTCAAGAAGCGGCAGGCTTATTGTAACCTACTTGGGAAATATGTGATGTTAGGCACTGAGAAGAAAACAATGTTTAACTCTCATGTCTTGAGACAGTAGTTTTGACTGTAGAAAACTTTGTGTAAAAGCTCAAGGGATATTTTGTATGTTGAACATTAAATTTCTATATGCTGAAATAGGTCCCAGATGGTTTACAAAATATATATGATCTTACAATTTAAAAGAACTATCAGCCACTCTAATATTTTAAAAAACAATAACTAACCCAACTTTAAAACATAGAAGAAATAAAAGCAGAAGTAGAGAGCTTTAAAAAATAAAATTCTTAAACTGTAAAATGAAAATAGAAGAGCAACATGTCAGGAGAGTTATCGGAAGAGGTCTACGTCCAGCGAATAGAACAGGGGGTTAACCAGAATGGAAATCTCCTGAATCCTACACAGGAGAACATCAGAATGCCAATGAGCAATAAGTTAGTCCTAAAACACCTATGTATTCTAAATGCTTCATTCATTCTCTCATTTAGTTGTTTCAATAATCATACAAGGTTAAGAACTGTTGTTCTAATTTTTGCTGTTGGGAAAACTGTAGTCCCCAGTGCACAGCAAGTGACCGGCATGCACGAAAAATTATCAACAATACTCGTTAATAGAATGAAGGAATCATTCATCAGAGGGAAAAAGTTTGTGCAGAGGCATTCTTAACAACAGTAAAATATGAGAAATAAGGTTAATGAAACTAAAATAGTTAAGAAAAATATATTAAAACAACATGATGGACTATTTCACAGTTTGAAAACAATAATGTGCAGTCATTAGTGAAGCCTAAAGAACATTTAGCCATTGCGGGGCGGGGCGGGGGGGTCCTGAATGCAAAACCCAGTGTGATTCCCTACAGTTAAAATATGTTCACGTATGGACAAAAATTAGAAGTCACTCTGTTTAAAATGTAAAAGTTAATGGTTCTGTGTGAGTAGTGGAATGAGATATTCTCTAATCATTTCCCACAGTTTTTAATGTGGCTCTTAAATCGTTCATATTCATCTCAAAAAATGATCTAAATTACTCATAAGATTATTTGGAACACAAGACGTTTTTCTCAAGTTATCAAAACTTCCTGTCATGACCATTAAGAAGTTCAGAGCTCTAGTAACTTCCTTAGCCATTTGTTTCTAAAATAATTATTTCTCCCACCTGTACTACTATTAATAGTTACTTCTTACCTTTTATTCTCTTGTTAATGGCTTGAGGGGTTTATTATATCTGTGACTTTTATTATAATCTCCTTCAAATCTTTTTTGGAAGTAGAAGGATTATAAATAAATAACAATAAAAATTACCACATCATAAGTAAGCCATATATAATACTAAGACATTATTCAAAGAATTAGGCAGATGCCATTAGCTGTCTAGAAAAACCATCTGAATGCTAATTAAAGTTAACTCCTTTAATCTTGCCACCTTCACCTCCCCTCCTGCCCCACCCCCCAAAAACCTAACACTCTTACGCTAAACTCTACTGCATTACTTACCCATGATGTCTTCTTATTTTAAACTCGTGACAGCAGTAGCTACCTCAGCTCAGGATGTAGTGTAAATACTAATAGTCAGCTGAACGCCATGGCATCTTGGCCTCCAGCTGAACGTGACCGCCATTCCCTTCCATGCCACCTCCCCCTCCCTCCCCCACAGCCCTTCTTCTCTCAGGATGTGACCGGTGCTTTAATCCTTCTTCCTCCATGTTAATGCTTTGTATTTTTAGCTCTTTTGTCATTCACTGAAAGCAAGACTCACAGAACTCAGTTGTTCATTTTATAAGTGGTTGCACTTACAGAACCAACTTGCTCATTTGCACACAGCTCTTTACGCTCAGCTCACATGAGAATGTGTGAATTCATCATATCCGGTTCTCTTTCAAGGTTTATTCATACTGCTTTCCATGTAAGTTCCTTTAAAAGAAATGCCATCTACTAAAGTCAGCCCAAAAACATATACAAAGACACTTGCTTTGAGTATGATAACAAAAGACTAATATTGAGTCCCACTAGGACTATTATCATCCATGCGTTTCACTTTCCTCGTTTATTTTACCACCATTGGTATGAGTTGATATTGAACAGAAAATTGAAAAAAAAAAATCAGTGCCATATTTTGCTGTTGCTTATCAAAGAAAGAATTGAAAAAGTAAAACCCAAACAATATTTATGTAATTCAATTCTGTCCTACTGTGTAATTTGAAGATCTTTTAGGGGTTTGAAAGATTAAATATTATTTTTAGTGTGCAAAGGAAATAATTTACTTGATACCTGGCAATTAAGCCCAAGCAATTCACAGGTTGACATGTTTTATTTGATTTATACCAGAGTCAAATTTGAAAAGAGTTGAAAGAATATTTTTTGCCAAGTAAATACAATTCTAAGCAATCCGAATCTTTTCTAAGTATTCAGCAATATTTTCCCAACTGCCTCCATTAAGGGGGATGAATGACGAGAAAGCCCATACATTTTACATTATATTTCAGGACAGGGATTACATTTTTAATAGTATTAAACAGAAAGTCTTGATAGTCATTTCAAAAGAACCACTAATACAAAAAATATATATAGCTGAGAGAATGCCTATTATGGGCATGTTCTTGCTTCTACCTGGCTGACTAACAATAGAAACACCATTTGGGTTGTTCCCATGAAATGAGCACCAACATGATTTTTCCTTCACAATGTGTACCCGTGGATGAATCAAGTCATTTCAAGAAAGGAAGTAATGAGCAATTATTACTACCTGTGGCATAATGATATGATTAATAGCTACACAATCATAAATGCTAGCTCAGTGAAGGCCTTAGACTACCTCTAGCATTATACCTTTTCTATATAGGTGAGAAAATGTGGGTCAGAGAGGTGAAGCGGCTTGCCCAGGGTCAAAGAGTTAGTGGTAGGCAGCATCTCGACTAGAGTTCTAACCCAATGTTCTAGCTATAATGCGATACTGTCTTTCATCCATCTTCCTATCTGCCAATTCACTCAGCCATCCATTCAGTTTATTCTATCGGGATTTCTGAAGCTTAACTATATGCAGGAAGCAGTGTGTGGCTCCAGTGACTTATTCCTCCTTACGCGCATGCCAATATGGTATAATGTTGCTGTTCCTCCCATCAGGAGGTACAGTTTTTTCCCCACCCATTAAATCTAGACTGACCTTCCCACTTGTGGCAGACATGATATTATACAACCTCAATGTCTAGATCTCAAGAGACCTTGAGCTTCTTCTCTCCCACTCTTGCTGCTCTGAGGCTGCTGTACAAGGAAGCCTGGGTGTGCCATCTTGAAGATGAGAAGCCACATGGCACAGAACCAAGATACTGCAGCCAGCAGACCCAGTAGACTGCCAGACATGTACATGAAGCCAAATGAGACCAGCCAGAACCCACCTGATGTGCCAACTAATTGCAAACACATAAAGGAGCTCAGCTAATATCCCGCAGGACAGAGACAAAACATCACAAACGAACACATGTTATCGACCCACAGAATCATGAGGAAGTAAAAAGTGTTGTCTGTAGCCTCCAAATTTGGGGGTGGTTTGTAATGTAGCAATAGGTAATTCATATACTATATTAAATGCTAAACTCTAGAGAAAGAGATAGGCAAAGAAAGAGATGAGTCAAGCCAGTCTTGGCCATTAAAAATGGCCCAGTAGTAAATACAAACACACTAGTGGTAAATACAAACACAAAAGCCATCCTTTAAGAAATGGAGTCATAAGGTTCATTGAGGTTTTCTAAGTGAGAAATTATAAGGAGCTAAATCAAGGTATTGAAAGTAAATTTGATAGGGATTGATGACGGAATAAAATGGGTGAAGAAGGAGCATAGCATGATGTATAGCTTAGAATGCTTGACCAATACTGGGATCAGTAGGCTGCAGAAAGTCTGAGGAGGAGGGAGTTTAAGAAAAAAGAGAGGAAGACAGAGTTCAGATATCACATGTAGATTCTGATGAAGAACGTGGAAGTTTCACAATGAAGTTCAGGCTTATATAATATCCAGGTAGAAATGACTGTATAAACCCTAAATTCTGGAGAGCAGATAGAACAGAATGGATTAAAGAATAACCTTGAGAATCATCTACAGCTAGTAATAGTAGTTTAAGGCAGGAGCAGTGGTTAAGTTTACCAGGGAGAGTGCAGCAAGTAAACTAGAGATAAGGAAATAGAGACAGAGGATAATTCTTTCAAGAAATTTTCTAGGGGTGAAAGGAGAGACACAGTGGGACACAGTAGATAAAGTGTAACTTTATTTTGGGCCTCCTATCAGAACTGAAGTAACTTTCTGTGCATCTTCACCTTCTCCCTTCAAAGAAAAGCCATTACAGAGAACATCAGATAAACATATCAAATTTACTGAAGAATTTGAGATTGAGCATGGATAGTCATGTCATTCAGCACAAGCATTTCTTTCCAAAGATTCTCATTAGATAAGCTTTTGCAAGTCACTTATTGGGCCATCAGTGACTGAGTCTCCTCCTCTGTTCCTAAACATTTCTCATGAATGGGCCTTCTATCTACCCCAATTTCTTTCTTATCTAGAGCAAAGTAGTTCTGGCCCTGTTCACTTGGGGCACCAGTTTACTCATAGGCCTGCAAGGGCCAGCCTCTGAGTGAGCTCATGAGAACATTCACCCCACAGAACACTTCATGGGGGTACTGCTCAGAGAAAAAATAAGACATTAATTTCAGTACATACTGAAATGGGTTTCCAGAAGGCACAGTGGAAAGAGTATAGATCAGGGGGGAGAAGCACAGTGCATATCAGGTTGTTCATTTGTGAGACAGATGATCCAAACTTCTGCAGTTGGGTCTTGGCCAAGGATGATAGAAATGAGGAGCACAGTGAGATAAACTGGCCTCAGAAATTCCAGTTATCCATTGTTGATTATTATTTAACCACTTGGTCTACTTTTCTTCTAAATGAAATACATTCCAGTTCCTCAAAGAGCTACAAATCAAAACAAGGAACTTTTGGGGCAGGTGCCCCTTCATTTATGATGGGATTACATTCTGATTAATCCATCATAAATCAGAAATGTTGAAGTCAAAATGCACTTAATACACCTTACCTGTTGAATATCATATCTTACCCTAGCCAACTTAAACATGTCTTACATTAGCCTACAGTAGGGCAAAACCATCTAATACAAAGCCTATTTCATAATGCCCAGGATCAAGTGAGTGTTATATCACATATCATTAGTCCAGGAAAAGGTCAAAATCAAAATTCAAAATACAGTTTCTATTATATCACCATCATAAAGTGAAAAAATCATGAGTCAAATCATCATTAGCCATGGACAATCTGTAATTTGAAATGTAACCTAGAAACCACGAAAAATAACTAAAACTTAAACTTCAATTTTAATTAATGTTGCACACTGACAAAAAATCATGTATTCAATCATTCTAGTTTATAAAGTAGAATTTCCTGTTACACTGACAAATAAGACTGCACAAATTGTTGAGAAAATAATTAACACTATTTTCTGTTTTTAAGTATATTTTATTGATTATGCTATTACTCTTGTCCCATTTTTTCTCCTCTTTCTCACCCTCTGCTTTGCACACCCCCCATCTGCATTCCCCACTCTTTGTTCATGTCCATAGGTCATACATATAAGTTCTTTGGCTTCTCATTTCCTATATTATTCTTAACTTCCACCTGTCTATTTAATACCTATCATTTATGCTACTTACTCTTTGTACCTGTTCTCCCATTTGCCCCCCTCTCACTCCCCACTGATAACCCTCCATGTGATCTCTATTTCTGTGATTCTGTTCTTGTTCTAGTTGTTTGCTTAGTTTCTTTTTGTTTGTTTCATTTTTAGATTCAACTACTGATAACTGAATTTGTTCTCATTTTACTGTTCACAGTTTTGACCTTCTTTTTCTTAGATAAGTCCCTTTAACATTTCATATAATAAGGGCTTGCTAATGATGAACTCCTTATCTTGACCTTATCTGGGAAGCACTTTATCTGCCCTTCCATTTTAAATGATAGTTTTGCTGGATAGAGTAATCTTAGATGTAGGCCCTTGCCTTTCATGACTTGGAATACTTCTTTCCAGTCCCTTCTTGCCTGTAAGTTTTCTTTTGAGAAATCAGCTAATAGTCTTATGGGAACTTCTTTGTAGGTAACTCTTTCCTTTTCTCCTTTTCTCTTGCTGCTTTTAAGATTCTCTCCTTATCTTTAATCTTGTGTAATGCAATCATGATGCGCCTTGCTGTGTGTTTCCTTGGGTCCAATTTCTTTGGGACTCTCTAAGCTTCCAGGATTTCCTGGAGGTCTATTTTCTTTGACAGATTGAAGAAGTTCTCCTTCATTATGTTTTCAAATAAGTTTTCAATTTCTTGCTCTTCCTCTTCTCCTTCTGACACCCTTATGATTCTGATGTTGGAATGTTTAAAGTTGTCCTGGAGGTTCCTAAGCCTCTCCTCATTTTTTTGAATTCTTGTTTCTCTTTCTGTTCTGGTTGAATGTTTATTTCTTCCTTCTGTTCCAAATCATTGATGTGAGTCCCAATTTCCTTCTCTTCACTGTTAATTCCTTGTATATTTTTCTGTATTTAAGTTTGCATAGCCTTCACTTCTTTCTCTATTTTGCATCCATACTCAATTTCTGTAAGCATCCTGATTAGCAGTGTTTTGAACTCTGCATTTGAACTCTGTTGTCTATCTCCTCATCACTTACTTTTTTTCTGGAGTTTTGATCTCTTCTTTCATTTGGGCCATATTTCTTTGTCTTGGTGTATTTGTTATGTTCTAAGGGGTGGAGCTTTATGTATTCACCAGGGTGGGGCAACCACATTACTGCATTGTGGTGCTGTATGTGGGGGAAGAGTCAGAGAAGGAACAGTGCCACTTGCTTAGCTCTCCACTGGCTTTCAGTCACTTCTCCTGCAACCCATAAGCTAATAGGCCCTTCTGGTGCTGATTCTCAAGTGAGTGGGTTCGTGTACATTCTAGGACCCTGTGGGTCTCTCCAATAAACTCTCCTATAGGAGACTCCCAAGGCTGGGAGTTTCTCCCACCACTGCAATTCCCACATATTTTTATAGCCAGAGGTTTTGAGGCTTTATTTCCCATGCTGGAATCCTGGGTCGTGTGGGCTTTCTCACTCAGGTTGTTCCTCCCTGCTTATCTGCATGCAAATGTGGGACCACCCAGTCCACCAGCCACCATCTTGCTGCACATCCTCTCTGTCCTGGCTGCTGGTCTCTGTCTCTCCTACCAGTCTGGATGAATATTTCTTCTTTAACTCCTTGGTTGCCAGACTGCCATAAACCTCAATTTTCTGTCAGTTCTAGTTGTTTTGTTTTGAAATTTGTTATTATCCTTCTTTTGGTTGTATGGGGAAGCAAAGCATATCTACCTATGCCTCTATTTTGGCCGGAAGCTCTTCCTTTTTTATTAACACTATTTTCCTTAGCTTAATTCTGTATTTGAATTTCCAAAGATCTCTGGCTCTATTTCCTATGCATTTAATAAAGTAGAAATGACACTGAAATAAACTTTGAGCTAGAAACTGTCCATTATAGAAATAGAAAAATAATTTGTGTTATGACAATTGCCCTAGTCCAAAAAAAATCTACTGAGGTAAGAATTAATAAAACAGCCAAATTCTCAATCTTTCACTCAGAGGAATAAAAATTACTCCAATATGTATCCAGTGCATCTCAAGGGAAGTTTTGTGAAGTTTTTATATTTTATCAAAGCATTTAAAAGTTTTGTGATGCAAATGAAATAGTGATTTTAGCTGGCAATAAAAGTAATACTTCAACAATGGAAAAATTGGCTAATAATTAATTATGATAATTAGGATTAAGAACTATGACATTTGAACAAATGTTTTGGAGTCTAATATAAAAATCATTATAAAAATTCACATTTTTTCCTAGAAGTGTTAATATAAGTAATTAAAATATGGGATGTGCACTGTTGTTAAATAGATTTCATGTATCTGCCCCTTTTGAGAGGCACAGATGGATAATAACACAAACATTCATAAACTTTCAGATCCCAATCGAGCTGTTTATTTTTAAATAGTGGAATGACAGTTTTTAGAAGATTTAAAAAAAAATTCAGATACCTTCAAAAGACCTGAAGTTCGCTCCTACCCCATCCCATTTTTTCTACCCAATCTTTAGACCTCATGTTTGCTACTGTAATTACAATAAGAATACTTGGGCCATCACTGCCCCAACAGATATACTTATAGTTGTGAGAAGCTTCTAGAATCCCATATCTGTGACTGGAAGTTTAAAGAAGACTCTATTTCTCAAAAATATCTTGCATGTTCATGTCATAGTAACTAAAATTTCACCATAAGAGATTTTATTCTTACAGGGGAAGAAAACTGTTCTCAATAAACAAATATTTGCTGAGCAGTTACTAAGTGATATTCTTAAGTGTGTGGTATATGCCCTGCAAGCTATAGATTGTAGCAGAGGCTTGCTGCCCTCAAGGAGAAATAATCAAGCTGGGAAAACAGGGAAAATACAGTGCTCAAGGCAAATGTCATTGTGTTGGTCTATATGAGTTCTTGGTCTGTCTGGCAGAAGAGAAAAGCAATACACAGAATACAGAGAACTCTGGAGAGCAAGGAGTGTATAAAGCAATGTAGGGGGCACTCAAACTACTTTTGAGCTGTAATTCTGCCTAAGGCCAGAACTGCTACTGACCACAGCAGCCCAAAAGACAGAATGATTCAGCTGGGAGGGTCCAATCTCAACATACAGATTTCTCTTTATTGAAAGATGCATTGCCCATGTCTCACCAACCTCTTGTCTTTTTTCTTACCTTTCAAGTGTCTCTATACACCCTCAAGTATTCACACTTCTGAAACTAGACAGCAGAATAAAATTCAAGTAAGGCAGTTTTGGGGAGAAAGAACTGAATGTTTAAGTGGTCTCAAAGGACCCTGGGAAAGAGCAAATTGGTAGGAAAGTCTTGTATGGATCCAAATATTAGCTTTCTTTTAGGGTCTTCTGATCAAAAGAGGTACCCTCAACCTACTCTCTTTTTATATCACTAGGAGTACAGAGCAAATGAATTTCATTCAACAAAGAAGGGGAAAGGGGAGAAAGGAATTTTCTCAGGATGGGTAGGGATGCGGAGTAAGGTGACTCCTGGGCAGCTAGGTACACAGGTGCACTTTGACACCAGCTCTGGTATCAATGGCCACCTCAGCATTCCTATGCCTAGAGAGGCAACTCTCTAAGATTGTTCATAAGTCTTTGTGGCTGGAGCTCAGTCCTGGGCTCATAATGTAGCATAAAAATAAAAAAGACAGCACCTTAGTCTGTAGAAATTTAATAATGTGTTAGATTTAAAGATAATATTAAAATTAAAACACAGTCCTCGTTGTGGATTCACCCCTTCTTTTTTAATGATGCTATAAACTTAAATAGAAAAAGTGCTCACCCTAGCTGCAAAGTATGAAATGGGGGGAGTCAGAGAATCCTACAAATACATTTAAAAATCTGTTTCTCAAACAAGTTCCTAGTTTATGGGTTGATTTTACCAGCCTTGTCGATTTACAGATCGACTTTGAGTGAACCCCAGGGCAGGCCTCTGACCTGGCTCTGCTTTCCCAGCTAAAGGGGCTCCAACTGCTGGTGTGGGGCACATGCAATGATTTTTTAGGGAGTTGACATGGGGTGCAGATTGATAGTAAAAGTAGATCCCCAAATTAGAAACTATTGAAAGGCCCAAATGATGGCTTCAAAGAAGACTGATAAATGTATTCATTCATTTCCTTTGGTCTTGCAGACATAGGAGACTTTGTGGTCAACATGTCATGGATATTATGAAGCCTGGCCTTTCTCTCTCTCACAGAATCAGTCAAAGTCTTCATTGTAATACCTTCCTTCCTAGATAGCATCTACATCCATCATTTCTTTCTCTATATATCATCTATGTAGGTGAGTGATTTCTGTACTAGCAGACCCAGGAGAGAGTGACTGTTTTCCTCTCTGAGTTAGGAATAGAAATGACAGCAAGGATCAGTGATTCATATGCTCCCCACCTCCACCTCCCACCCCAACCACAAATGAAATACAGATCTCCTGTCTTTTGAAGAGAATTCACAGTAATTTTACCCCAGGGCCTTTCCTCTCTCCCCATTTGAACTATCCTTTCTTCCTTCTGCGCAAGTATAGTTCAAAGCCTCACCCCACCACCCGGCCCAAAGTGAATGCCCCCTCCTTCAAACTCTCACATCATGATCAGCTCTAGACCCACTTTACATCCACCATAAATTACTGACTATTATAGATATGGGTCATTTTAAAGGGACTTGGGGGCCTCTGATGCTTCATTTTGCAAAGGATTCACCCAGGGAGCATGGGATAGGTGTAGATGTCTGGAATCTATGAATATTCTCATACATTTTTAAATAGTTTTTCTGGTGATTCTGGTACAGTTGGTCCAAGAGTCACACTTGGAGAGACACTATCCTAGATACACACATACACATATACATGTGTCCACACACTGAAAACTACCCTTGAAATTTTCTCACATCCATCAGTAAACAAATAAAAATGAAATACTTTCATAACATCCACTTTAAAAGAGGGGAAAAAGAAGGCCCACCATGGAGGTTAATTTTTAAAACACTCCTAATTTCCTAATTACTATTACAATAAACACTTCTAACAAAGAAGGCTTTAGTATCTTCATCTACTTACCCCACTCAAATCAATCTCTGTTTGTATTTTCATATTCAAAACTAGGGCACTTCCCATTATTATTTCTTTGTTCAGAAGAGGGACAGATGTCAAACCCATATGCCATAAGCCTTCGAAGGCTAACACTTAAGGAACTTTGGAGTTTATGTCACACCTCATTCAATATTGGCTCCAAATATATTCTATTCTTCATCCAGATGTAGTTAATCTGAATTCTTCTGCAGCCCACTAACCTCCAACCACCCGCAATGGTTAGGAAGAACATTGATTTTTTTTAATAGGCAGCGGACACTCAGCTACTCCCACTGAATTGAGGCCCAATAATCTCCAGTTCCTTCCTTGTGAAAAAAAAATTTATGACTGAACCCTTGTTTTCATACAGTTTACATTTTTCTTTCCTTTCTTGTCAATAATTCCTAAAGCAAGTACCAAGAGCAACAGGATACACCCAAGCCATGCAGAAAGATGATATCTGTTCATGACCAGCTTTTCTCTAGAATACAGAGACAATTATTAACTTCACCAAACCTGTATTTCTCAATACTCAGCATGATCTATATTTTAATTTTTTGACATTTTTAAAATTTTTATTTATTGATTTGAGAGCGAGAGAAAAAGAAAGAGAAACATAGATTTGTTGTTCCACTTAATCATGCACTCATTGGTTGCTTCTTGTATGTACCAAGGATTGAACCTGCAACCTTGTCATATTGGGATAATGCTTTAACCAACTGAGCTACCTGGCCAGGGCAATGCGATCTATATTTTAAATTTTTCCCCTTTCTTGACTACATGCAGAGTATCTGTCTCCCAAGTTTTGGATGACATTTACAAGGCCCCCCCCCAAAAAATGGAATTTATCTATAAATTGTAAATTTATTCTTACATCTTTAAACTTCAGTCACTTATTGAGACTTTTTTCCACTGCTCAAAACAGTTTTTGAACTCAACTTGGATACTTTCTAGTGCTTCTGCCATTTTTTGTTTCACCTCTTCCACATCGGCAAAATGTATCCTTGTGAGGACTTTCTTCATCCAGGGAAACAAACAAAAAGAAAGGTCACTCGGGGTGAGATTAGGTGAATAGAAAGGATGGTCAAATCAGGCCTGCCATTCTCTCCCTGGAAACCCCCCATGGTACCAAAATCTAAAAGGGGTGTCATTTTATCAGAGTCATCACCTATCCATGGTGACATCGGTCTAGCTGTGCTGTTTCTATTTTGTCTTTGACTCCATGTCCACATAGGTCGCTGCTCAGTTGTTCTCCCTTCCTACCCGCAAGTCTCCTCCATCTTGGCACTTTTTGTCTGTCTGTCTTTCTGTCTGTATCTGTTTATACCCATCTGTCTATTTATGTCTCTCTCTACTAATATCCATGCCTTCCAAGGCATGGGATCCTTCTGCTTCTCCTACAAAAGGATGGGCTGCAGGAAATCCAGTGGCCTGAGCTACTCTTGAGTGCATGGCAGTAACTATAAAGGTCCAGGGCACATGGGAATTCTATGAGGCCATCTCAAGTCCATCAGCCTAGACACATGACAGAGCAGCCTTTCTATGTGACACCTTCTTAAGCTCTTTCTGAGATAGGGAACCGAGGCCTCCTCTGCTCTCAAATCCCCAAAACCAACTGAATTTCTGTTGTCAGAGAAAATCATGAGCCTTTCTTTCTCAAAGACACACTGAGTGGTCACTTGCTGCTTTCCCTTAAGATTTCCACCCCTCGATGGTCTAAGCACTCTTTGCTCTTGTGTGTACTTGTAGGAGAATGCTTCCTGCAAGGAAGCATCTTTTTTGCATCATAAGCTTTCTTCCAAATCGATCTCATTTCCTCTGCCTGAAGCTTTCCTTTCCCTGCAAGGACCTAGACTTTTGAAACTCAGCAGCCAGGGAAAAATTCTTGTTTCTCTCTTTCTGGTTTGTCACACCTCCCTTCAAGCAGTCATTATAGAGCACCCAGCCACTTCCTGAATGGAAGTAGAAATCTCTAGAGCTATTGTCCAATTTGGTGTCTACAAGCCACATGGGGTTATTGAGTACTTGCAACGTGGCTAGTCCCAATTGAGATATGAAAACTATATACTGCATTTCAAATTCTTAAAAAAATATAAAATACTTCCATCATTCTTATGTTAGCACCATGTTGAAATGATAATATTTTGAATATTCTTTGTTAAGTAAGATATACTACTAAAATTAATATTACCTGTTTCTTCTTACTTTTTTAATGTGGCTACTTGAAAATTTTAAATTATATGTGTAACTTATATCTGTGCCTTACATTATATTTATATTGGACAGCACTGCTCTAGAAGAATAAGTAATGGGAACAAAAAATAAATCAGTCAATATTTTAAAATTATCACACATCCACATCATATCTTACTGATACTTGCTGTTCAACAAACACTCTGAAATTCAACTATTATTGAATACATGTTCTATACCACATCTGCACAAGAAACTGTCAGAATAAAGATGAATACATGTTACCCTTTCCATTAAGGAATTCACAACTTGGTAGGACAGACTCAGGAGTGTGGAACAAACTACCAAAATGCCATGTGATGAGTTCAGACGGAAGCATCGTTTATTCATCCTTTGAGGAATGAGAAGAGGTTAGAGAGACACTTTTCAGGAGATGCTATCTGGGCACATCAACCTTAGTGGGGAGATGGTGCGCCAGGGGGAGAGAACCATGTTACCAGAGTAACATGTTCAGGAGAAAGTGAAGAACTTAGTGTGGCTGAGAACAAGCTGGGTCTGAAGAGAGGAGTCTGGAAACTTTCACTGGGACCAAATTATGCAAGACCTTGAATATGTAGCCAAGGAAATTGAACTTTACCTTCTACCCTTTTACCTTTTACCTTCCACCCCAGTCCTCTGTAGACCCATCACAGACTTTCAAGAAGGAAAATAGCATGGTTAGATTGGAATTCTAGAAGGATAACTCTGGCAGAGAAAAGTGGAGGATAAACTAAAATGGGGAGAGCTAAGAGGCTAGCGGGTGTGTGGGGGGGTTGGTTCTTATTACTAGATTTCCTGGGAATTTACAAGAGCCAATTCCATAGCAGATTTACTTGGTCCAATCGTTGCTCATACTTGAAAGTAAAGCTAAAATGACACTTTTCTAAAAATCCTCATTAAAAACAGAATGTCTTTAGTCTTTTATTCATGGCTAGCTTGACAAAATTCTATTTCTGATTGCTCAGTAATCAAATATTCTGCAAAAACAAAAGGTTTGTCTGTTTCTAGAGAACATTTAGTCCACGTATGGCTTCAATTGGTTATAGGTGGTTAACTCTTGAATTTTCTTAGTTCCTCTTTCAGGGTTTATAGGAAAGAGCTGTGGTTAAGGGTGAGTCATGTGCAAAACTGACTCCTCTGTGTGTTCTGGGGAGGTGAGCAGGGTGTGTGCACTCTCCGCCCTGGTCTAAAACTGATCCAATCAAGTTAGCCTTTTTTTTTTCAACAGCTGGTCGATATAGCTAGAGAAGAAAAGAACCTAGAGCTAATACTTAAGCATCTTGATTTTCGTCTTTGACTTTACTGATGGATCATTTTATTAGTTTCAAAATGAATCTCTGGGAGAATACATCAAGTTTTTAGAAAGCAAGGTTCTACCCTGGCCAGTGTGGCGCAGTTGGTGGGAGCATCATCCCTGTGAAAAAAAGATTGTGGGTTTGATTCTTGGTCAGGGCACATGCCTGGGTTTTGGATTTGGTCCCCAGTTCAGGCACATGTGGGAGGCAACAGAATGATGCTTCTCTCTTGAATCAATGTTTCTCTCCCTCCATTCCTCTCTCACTAAAAAGCAGTGAAAAAAATGTCCTCCAGTGAGGAAATAAATAAATAAATAAATAAATAAGAGTGTACTTTCCAAAATGATAACTTATTCATTGAGTATATATGGATTTATTATCTGCAGTTAACTGAAAGCATATTGACAGCAGGAGAATGAATCTGTCTGAAATGATGTTAGAAATCAGAAAAAAAAATTTTTGACTCTTCCAGTGTGAGATGTCTTTTAGTTCTCCTGAAGCTAAAAAACATACATAATCACCCATAGTTCTATATTGCATCACCCCCCTAATCTAAACACCCTACTATTCTGGCTTCTAAGTATATAGTTTAGATGGTGGAACAGATTATGTGATATCTGGCTTGAAGTCAAGAATTTTCTTCAGTAAAATTTCTAAAAATTTTATAGCTTGAGTCTGAAAATTTTTGAGGATAACACTTAGATCCAGATAAGTCTGAGAATTATAACTTCTGTGCTCAAATCTGCATTTAAAGCGATATTTTTCCCCAATTGCCTGCATTTAACTAGTCAGGGGAGGAAAAAATTTTGTTCTCCTAGCTATTAGGCTCAAAAAACAAAGAAAATAACCTAGAATAAATCTAAGAAGATATCAGAAAAAAAATAAGTGATCACAAGAGTTAAAATTTTAAATTGACGCAACCAAAATCCCCAAAGCAGGTCCTACATAGCCCCAGGTCAGTGAGCAATCACCAGTCCTGACCACCATTTTCCTCACTTCTCCTCAGCAAACGGATATGTAAGCTATTCTGAAAGCAATAAATACCTTGATATATTTCTAAAGGTAGCACATAAATCAAGAACAAACTTGCTCAAGTGACCTAGGCTTAAGAAATTTAGCAATTATATGGTGTGACTAAGTTTGATAAATATTTAATTTTACACAGTACCATAAAGAATCTGACTTGGGGCAGTGCAACTATAGTAATTCGGCAAAATGATCAGGTTTCTTAGCAATAGTATAGGCCTGCATGTGAATCAGAAGAGAACAATCAGGGATAGGCAAACCCAAGCTTTCAAAACAAGACCTCTTGACTGATTTAATACTAAGAAAACAGCCCTTTCCTCTTTTGTTTTAAGTGAAAGATAATTTATTAAGCAAAGGAAATTTACTTAGTCACTCTTATTTCAAATACTGTTCTTTGATATATGTTAGGTAGCCAAAGTTTTTAGAGATTTTTAAAAAGTAAATATGGATAGTTTTTATTTCAAAACCTAATGCATACCATATTTTTGCCATGTTTAATGCACAGCCTGGGCATTATACATGGGATTATTGTACCCATGGCATGTAATCATTATACTCATGTATAATGCACATCTTTATTATTTTCCTCAAAAATTTGGGCAAAAGAGTGTGCATTATACATGGCAAAATATGGTAGTTTAAATTCTGGGTAAAGTTCACAGAGTCCCATTGAACTATTAAGAATAACACAGGCCCTAAATGCATGGCAATGAAGAACATTCTTTCCTCCTCCACTTAAACTACAGCTGAGGCTATCACAGATTTTCTTACCATATTCTAACAACATAGAATTAGTATGTGTAAAATAAAACCCTAATGTCAAGCAAAATTCTAGTTCTTGATATTATACATTTGGAAATCATTCCATACTGTTGTTGCAGAATCTTCCATGTCCTTTGCAGGCATAGAATTTACATATCTTCAGAACTAAGACTATGTGAAGCTTCATAATCTCTGTAGATCATTGTTTTATTAGAACATACCATGCTGGTTTCATCAACCAGATCAAATCTTTGCCTTCAGGCAGACATCTGCAATTGTTGGCCTATGGGTGTTTGAGAATACCTGTACTTCAAGACACTCCCCCTCTAGGGGAAAAAAAAACGAATCTCCAGAAACTCTGCAGGTGCAAGAGTGTTTTAAGGGAAATTAATGATGGATTGCCCTTTTATGTTATGTATTCAAGTAGGCGGTTATGTGTTTGCAGTGATATAGTTCTGAACTTAAGTACACAGAACATGAACTCAGAACCTTTTCTTGGTATTTGTGATGGAGTTCCCCTTTCTCTTAGCCAAAACATGTATCATTAAGAGCTCTGACTGAAGTATTAACAAAATGAGATTTCTGGGGGAAAATAAAACATCTAAAGACTCTTAGTAAAGGATCACTGACACTAGAAAGACTAAATTCATAGGTACCATAGCCCTCATCACTTTGGTTGTTCATCTATGACTAAGTCAAGATTTGCGGGGCTGTTTTGGTCCAGAAGCAGAAGATAATGTGAAGCAGATGGCTGATGCCCAAGACCCCAGATGCCCAAATTCTATGCCTGCAAAGGACATGGAAGATTCTGCAACAACAGAATCTTTTTGTTCTTTATCCTTTTGTTACTGTTTTCCTTCTCTACTGGTTCAAGAACTAACTTATTAGAAGACATTCTTATCCTCTCATCACGGTACTACTGATATCCTGACTTCCAACAATTACTAGGAATAAGATTCATCCTCCAGACACTAACAAAGTTGAACTACCTATATCAAATCAAAGGAAAAAAAACCCCACTTGGTTATGAAAGATTTAAGTAGCTTAAGGAACATATGGGTCATGTTTCACATAAGTAATTTCTGTCTCAGTGTTTTTGTGTTGCAGTCACTAAATGGGAGTAATGCTAGAGCCACTTTCACCCCAGAAGATGCTACAAATAATTATCTATTAAAAAGAATCAGAAGACCTATCGTTTGAGATAGCAAATATTCAGTACACAATCACAATCAACTGATTTATCGTTTCCCTGAAAGATGATGATCTATCCTTCCACTGAGACTGAAGAATGACCAGGAGGGGAGACTGACAGATGAAAAATTACCCTGATGGCAGAGAGCTGGTGAGAAAGGTACTAAGAATTGGAACATAAATCACAAATTGCAAAACTACACAACTCACAAAACAAACTACCAAAAAAATGACATGAAAACAAACAATGCTCAAGCTCTCTTATCTCCAACTCACTCACACCCAATTGCTCTCATTGTAATTCCACATAGATTCATCTGTTCTAATGATAAGACCACTGAATGTTCTAACAACTAACCTATTTTACAAATTCTTGAGCTGTGCCTGCTAAGACCTTCCCTTAACTAACTCTTACCTCCCGAGCCCTTTAAGTAGCCTTCTTTGATTTGCCCCTTTGATGTGCTTCACTATTCCCATCATGTGCATTTTCCTTCCTACAGCAACTAATGAAGCCAAACTTTGTTTGGTTCATTTGTGCTCCTTTAGTGAGTGGACTTCAAGTACACATGGAAGGGAATACACTATAGGATTATGGTTAACAACATGAACTCTAGAACTGAATTGCCTAGGTTTGAATCCCACTCTACTACTCATTAGCTGAGTGATCTTGGGCAAGTTACTTAACTTCTACTGTTGAAAGGGGAGTCCCCACAATAGCTGGCTGTGAAAATAAGCAGGAACTCAGTCCTGATGAGACAGAGGGCTGTTGCAGACACCGGCATCCCATTAAATGGCCTGAGCACAGATGCGCTCACCCTCCCTAAGCTCCAGAGAAGGGAAAACAGCTCACAATGTGCCAGGGACATAAGGGGAGGAACTGAATTGTTTAGTTTCAGGGAGAGAGCTAGAGAGGTAGCTCTCTCCAAGACTAAAGAGCCAGCAGGCACCATTGTGCCTTTGATGATCCATCCCTCACACACAGTCTATAGGCATAGGCAAGTGCCAAATCTGAGTCTCCATTAACCTGGCTAACACTGCTCTCACCCCACCCTGGTGGTTCTCTGAAACTCTGCCCTACCCAATTCACACGACGAGCCCAAACCTCTTTCAGAGGCTAATCCACACAAGAAGCCAGCTTGGGTCCACTGTGCAGACTTTTCTAAAATCTCTCAAAAGTCCTAAACAAGCAGTGGCTAGCCTTGGTGTGCCCTGAACCTTATACTAAGTGGTTCTAAGCCTAGTATAAGTGGTAGCTGGCCTCAGTTCACAGCATAACCACTCACAGGTGCCTCCAAGCCCAAAGGCAGCTACCAACCACAGACCACTTTGTAGACCCTACCAGGAGGCCCCAGGCAGGACACAGGCACTAGTTGACCTGGGCTTGCACTAGAGCCCTTCCCAGGAGGCCCCAGAATCAACAGACCCGGGGGTTCACTTCAGACAACACAAGGGCGCCACACAATTACCATCACAAATGACAAACCCAAAGGGCAAATTCTGGAGGTACCAGATCCCCACTAAAACAAAGCCTGTTCTATGGGACCAGGCTCTACACAACAGTCTGTCTGCAAGTCAAAGCCAGTCCTCACAGCCAATCAGCCTGAGGGTCAGTCCCACTCACTGACATGCCAATGGCACTCAAGGCTTAACTACAACAGGAAAGCACACACAATTCACACAAGGGACATCCCTGAAGCACCTGGCTTGGGTGAACAGGAAGATTGCACCACTGGGCCCCATAGACACTTGCTACATAAGGCCAATCTACCAAGACTGTGAGATGCAGCAGATCTACCTAACACATACAAACACAGATTAGTGACCAAAATGAAGAGACAAAAGAAATATCCCAAATGAAGGAGCAGGAAAAAAACTCCAGAAGAAAGAATGAAACCAAATGGAGGCACACAATCTATCAGATACAGAATTCAAAACACTTGTTATAAGGATGCTCAATAAATTTAGGGGAAGAACAGATCAAGTAAGTGAAAACTTGAACAGAGAGATAGAAAACATAAAAAAGAACCAGTCAGAAATGAGGAATAAAATCACTGAAATGAAGACTATACTAGCCAGAATCAACAGCAGATTAAATTATAATAGATCTTTAATCCATTTTGAATTAATTTTTGTGTATGATGAAGTTCATTTTTTGCATAGGAGTATCTAGTTTTCCCAACACAATTTATTGAAGAGAATATTCTTTCCCCATTGCTCATTCTTGACATCTTTTTCAAAGATCAGTTGGCTGTATATGTAGGGGTTTATTTCTGAGATCTCAGCTCTGTTCCATTGGCCTATGTGTCTATATTCCAGTACCATACTATTTTAATTACTGTAGCTCTCTAATATATTTTGAAATCATGAAGTGTGATGCCTCCAGCTTTTGGAAGATTACTGTGGCTGTTATGGGTCTTTTCAGTTCCATATGAAATTTATGATTGTTTTTATCTATTTCTGTGAAAAATGTCATTAGTATTTTTATAAGGATTGCATTGGACCTGTAGATCACTTTGGGTAGTACAGACATTTTAACAATATAATGTCTTCCAATTCATGAACACATAATGTTTTTCCATGTATTTGTGTCTTCTTTAATTTCTTTTATCAATGTTTTATGGCTTTCAGTACACAAGTCTTTCACCTCTCTGGTTTAAGTTTGTTTATGTCTAACTACTTTATTCTTTTGATGCTATAAGACTTTTTAAACTTCCTTTTCTTGGATAGTTTTTTTGTTACTATATAGAAATAATTTTTGTATGTTTATTTCACATTCTGAAACTTTATTGATTTCATTTATTCCTTCTAATAGTTTTGTTTGTAAATCTTTTAGGGGTTTTCACCTGCAAGATCATAGCATTGCAAGTAGAGATTATTTTATTTCTTCATTTCCAACTTAGATGACGTTCATTTATTTTTCTTGCCTTATTACTCAGGCTAGGATTTCCAATACTATGTCAAATAGAAGTGATGAGAGAGGGGATCCTTGTATTGTTCCCAATTTTACAGATAAAAACTTTTAGCTTTTCACCAATATATTAGCTGTGGGCTTTTCATATATGCCCTTTATTATATTGAAATAAATTCTTTCTGTATCCAGTTGGTTGTAAGTTTTTATCATGAAAAGGTGTTGAATTAAGAGTTTTCCCACCTTAATTTGCAGCTGATGAAATTAGGGCTCAGAGAACATTAAGCCAGGATGCCACTGGCCCGTATGGTGCCCACATACAAGTTAGAAAAAGATAACCCTTCCTGTGGAGGGAAGCAGCTAAGATGCTGATGTGATGAATGAAGTGCCCTCTCCACTTCATTTAGGTGACCTTTCTCAAAGCACACCTTCTAAAACTTTGGCAGAGGCTTTACTTTCATGAACTCTCTCAATTGCCTCTTGATATATCAAAATAAAACCAAAGGCTTAGTAATCTTTTAGCTACCTACACAGCTGGCTTAGTGTATTCTTGTTTGAGTGTTTAAAGAGAAGGCAAGAGAGCAAAATTTCCAATCCATAACCAAAGAGAATCAGCCATAAGCAAGGTGAATAGAGGATAAATAACTGCATAGAATGGGTTTTTGCAGCTGGAAAATTATAGGGAAAGACATTCCAGTCAGTCACTTTACCTTGAGAGAAAAATAATTGTGACAGAAGGCAAAAATGGCCAGAATACTTTGTAGACCCTTTGTCAGGAGGTGGAGTCTATTTCCACCCCCTTCCCCTTGAATTTGGGCTGGCCCTGTGACTTCCTATGACTGATAGAATGTGAAGGAAGTCATACAACATGAGAGTTCTACACCTGGGCCTCCATAGGCCTAACAGCTTTCAGATTGTTGGGTGATGAGAGGTATGTGGCCCAGTCATCTTCCCCACCAAGAGTGAGGCAACCACAAGATACAGAAGGAAGGCCATCTTCACTCACAATCCCCAGTCAAGTGGCCAGCTGATCATAGAGTGACCTGAGTGAGCCTAGCTACTCACCTATCTGCTTCAAATTGTCAGAAGCACCAAACTGACTTGTAGCTCGTGAGCAATAATAAGTGGCGGTTGTTTTAAGTTGGTATGTTTTAGGTGGTTTGTCTATAATGAGAGCTCACTGATATAATGAGTGACCCCAGAAGCAAAAGAATCAGGCAGATCGTGAAGCTAACATGTCATTTGCAAATAGCAACAGCCATTGCAAGTAACAGCAAAACTAAAGAACAAACTGTCACTGCATGGCATAGTGATTGCTAATCACATCAGCTTTTTATAGTCTCAGAGTTAGTAGTTGTCATTAGTGGCATATTTAAAAAAGGATAGCATGCACAGGATAAATTTTATGTATAGTGGCTTGTTTTGGAAAGTATGAGCAGAAAAATCACAAACAGCTACAGGGGCATCAACCATTTTTGGTTTATCGATAACAAATGCCTTGTAATGTATTACTTTTCCCAATGTGTTCTTCATGGAGAGCTAAGCTGGTAATGAGACTATATGAGGCAGCTCTTCTTGAAAAGACTAGATTAAGCCCTTTCAAGCTTGGATATAACCCTTTGCCTACATCCATCTATTACAGTGGTACTTCACTTTCAGGTTTTATAGCATGAAATAAGAATTATGTTTGAAGGTCAAGAAAGAAAAGAGTAAAGAGAAAAGTGGAATATTGTTATATCAACACTCATTCAATACTGAAGACTGGCATGCTTGAGCATGTATGTGTCTTTCAACTTTTCTTCCAAACCTCAAGCCACATCAAATTCTCTTGCAAGAGAGTAGAAGAAAGAATAGAGGAATGCATAAAGGATAGAACCCATATCCATAATGCATAAGGGATAGAACCCAAATCCCACAATGACTGTTTTAGAAAATAATCAGACAATGTGATCATTAAATAAAGAAAGTTGTCCAGGGTGGGTGAGCTGGAATGGGAGTAAGTGGGAGAAAACTGTACTTGAACAATGATTAAAATAAAATTTAAAAAAAAAGAAAGTTGTCCAGAAGCTGAGGTATCTAATTAAATATATATATTTTTAGTACCTTAGGAAATCTATTTGCAAAGAAAAAATAAGATTGACTGCAGATCACTTCTAAATTCCCAGTATACTTGAACCAATTCTACTCTTCTGGGAATATGTTGGAGTCCATTGATTATTTAAAACTAAAGCAATCACAGCATCATCCACTTCCCCGTGACAATTGTTCCATATGGCTCCTAGAATACACACAAACTCCTAAACCTGAAACCTATGACCTTTCACTATCTAGCTCCAGTGTACCTTTCCTATAATCCCCACAAATGTGCAGCACTCTTGTCTTTTCCCCAAACATAGGCAATGTTTTTCTGCCTCCATAGCAATTTTTCTGCTAAGAATATCTTCCCCACTCATCTCTACTAGTTAAAGACAACATCTAACCTTTCGAGTCTAACTCAAATATTATTTCCTTATTGAAGTATGGCTAATTTTCTATAATTCAGGATATCATTATGTCCTGAGTTTCATCTCCCCACCTCAGAAGTGAGAAATCATATCCCCAGAATCCTTTATAGCTAGGAAGGAGTACATGACTGACACTAGTCAATCAGGAGTACCCACTTGATGCATGGATGCATGGATTTTAAAAAGAGCAACATGAGAGGTAACTGTGCTCAAGGGAAGAAACCTTCTGACAAGTGTCACAGACACATCTAGGTCTTCAGTAACAACAGGATCTGAACTTCTAGTTATCATCTTTCACTAAACCTAAGAAATTATCAACTGAAGATGCACCATTATTTCACAAACCTCCAAAATAATTTGTAATGGTGCCAATAGTTATGATACATTGTGTCCTTAGAAGTTCTAAATTTGTATTTTATACTTTTTGAAAAACACGTTAGACTTGTAGATACAAATTTTTCATTAAACATATTGGTTAAGTTATTCACATTCACAATGTGACTTTTCTGAATGACTTCCAAACTCAGAATCAACCATGTCCATGTTTTGGCACATAATATCATCCTTTGTGCCATCTGGACTGTTGGTAATATGGTATTTCTTTTTTTAAAAGATTTTATTTATTTATTTTTTGAGAGAGAGGAAGGGAGATAGAGAGAGAGGGAGAGAAACATTGATTGGCTACCTCCCATACATGCCTCTTCTGAGGACCAAAGCCCACAACCCAGGCATGTGCCCTAAACAGGAATCGAACCAGCAACCTTTCACTTTTTGGGATGACACCCAACCACTTGAGTCACACCTATCAGGGCTATATAGCATTTCTTGAAAGGACACTCTATTATTGTGCACTCTAGGAATTTCTTCTAAGCCACTAGAGCCAACTCTATGAGTGTTGAGGCATGTGAGCAGGCCATTATAATTATTATACCATGACTCCATTTGACCAACAGCAACCGTGAAATGCATGCCCAGTTTTAGAGAAGTATATATGTTAGAAAAAAGCCTTAAAAACGAAGTGTGTTATATCTCCCCCAGGGGTATGGTTTGTTCTCCATTGCTACAGTATGTCATAGTCCATCCAGTAAAAAATTGGGTAGTGGTGCCTAGGAGACCATAAAATGGAGCAAATATCTCAGCCCCCAGCCAGCTGTCCTACAGTCTCCACTAGCCTAACACACAAGATTATAATACATACTCAAAATACTTTATGGGGGGTTATAATAAGCAGTCTTAGAAGTGGCAAAAGATGTATTTTTAGCTAATATGGACTTTTGCTGTTTCTCACTATGGAAGGCACTTTAAAACTTACATTCCTACATCATGAGAGGTACATCATGCCTCTCAGGTCTGCTAGACCAATCAAGTCCAACTCCTCCTTTAGGAAAACTTCACTACTTCCAGAATATCAGAATAAAATCTGATATTTGGTTGCTTTTTGAGTTCTCCAGGTATATCCTGGACTTCAATTAGATCTACACTGATACTCACCTCTGTTCCATTTCATGGTGCCTGAGGGGAAAATGGGCTTCAGGTGTGAGCCAGGGTGAAGATGGGTTTCCCCAAACTACAGAACACTAGTCAGAGCTATGAATCCTCTGGTTCCTTCACCCAGTAACCGTATCTGTTAGAAATTCAACCGCTGCAAATAATAGAAACAATTCAAAGTGGCTTAACATTTATACCATTGATTATCTCTCTTAACACAAATTTCATAGGTCAATCTCCAGATGTTACATAAGTGGCCTTGACTCTGCTTCTCTAAGACCCTCTTGGGTCTGCCTTCTGCTGCAGGTTAGCATCGTCTTCAGACTAAGAGTAGAATGACTGCCACAGCTCCAGACACCTTACCCAGCTATGACTGTGTCTACATAAGGTAGAGGTGATGCTCCCTGTTTCTTTTAGGGGAAAACAAACCTCTTCCCAGAATTTCACAGGTTCCTCCATTCAAGACTTTATTGAAGAGAATTAGATCACATGCCAATCACTGGCAAAGGAATAAGGTCCCCACAATTGGTTTAAATGATCCAGGACCCACCTTCAGGGCAGAGGTCAGGAGTGGGGCCTGCCTATCCCCACAGAATGTGGTCACACAGAGAAGGGTAGCTGCCTGAACAAAATCTGGGTCTTATTAGGAAGGAGAAAGAATGCTTGAAAAATGGCATAGGGAACCAATAACATCTACTAAGTAAGTAATCCTTCTAAAGCATTCATTTTTCTTCAAGATGGCACACTCCAATCACTGATGAAAAGAATACTCATATTGACAGGGTCCTGCTATCTTCTTTCAGAGTAAGCATCATTGTGCTACAGCAATGAGCTCTTGTCTGCTCCATCAGAAGCCTGATGCCATCAAAAAGGAGATTCAGCCTTTTGTGTATCCTTTCTTCCTTATTGAAGAAATAACATGGCCTGTGATTCAATTATTTTTATTCGAGTTTATTCCTCTGATATAGGAAAAATTGAGGGCTTCATTTTTTTATACAGGCCTAATTATACCTCCCTCCCAACACAAACATGCAAGGGAAGAGTGTCTTTTTCATATTTATTCTTTTCATGTTTATTCGCTATGGCAATAACTTCATAGAACAGGAAGTCGATTAAATAAATAATGAATTAATTAAATTGTTAATCCCATTAATTCTTTCCAGGGCTAACATAAACCTTTATGACAGCTGGAGGTAAGACACCAAGTTACATAGGTGTGGTCCATTGGCGACCTGTGTGCATTAGTAAAGTTCCTTTGACTTTAGGACACTTTCCTCTCTAGGACTCCAATCACAAATACCAACCAAAAGCAGAGACTTTCAAGCTGGAATTCTAATGCTCTTTATGGTCATGATACAGGCTTAGATGGGGGAAAAAAATCAGGGTCCATAATTCAGACAAGCAGTACCTGGAGAAGTGCAGGCCTTGATCAGACCTTGTCAACCCATGTTCTTTCAGTTCTGCCCTTCAGATGGATCCTTACCCCTAAAAATAGTGGCCTAAAAAATCCCCTAGGAGGGAATATGAAAATTTCAACATGTTCAGACACATGTTAACACAAATAGTTTAAATGAAATTCTCTATGTGAATTGAGACTTTCCCATGTTTCCCTTATTTAATCTCCCCAATTAAAAGTTTTGGGAATTTTCCCCCTTTGCTTAGGGCAGTGTATTTGCCAAGTGTCCTATTTCATGCCCTTCAGTTCTTATTTCTTGATTTCCAATTCTTATCTCTCTATTCTGACTCCAGCCTCGAAGTTTGTTGTTATGTCTGAGAAGTTCTTAAATACCATGATTACCCAAAGGGTCAAACTGACTCTCCCCCACAATGAACATTGCTGATTCGTAGGATGTCACAGGGGTTGTAAGAGCCACAGCTAAAACAGCTATCCAAACAGAGATGCTTAGGTAATAGCAGCTAGTGAAAAAGGCCAATCCCTGTTACAAACCCCTTGTTGGAAAGACATTCATTATGGCATGCATGCTGAGTCAAGGAGGATGGTATTTCCTGAACGGATTTACGCAATTCTAATATTTATCAGATAAAGGAAGGAAAATATTGAGGGTAGGAAGCCAAACAAAAATTCTCAATCTTAAGGTAATTTTCATTTTCTATTTGTCACAATGTGCTACCAAATGCTCATTGGAATGCCTGAGGAGGGAATAATGTAGGTTATGAGCTGTGTGTTTCTTTATAGAATAATAGTCAAATGTAATACATTCATTTAATTAAATATCTCAATAAGGCTTTGCAGCTTATAAAGCATGTTTACTTACGTTATTTCATTTGATACTTATGACAGCTTGCGAAGTCTGTTCTAATGCCAACCCTATTTCACAGGTCAACTAACTAACTCTGAGAGGTTCTGTGCCTTTTTAAAGTTTACAAAACTACCTGGTAAACAGGAGAGCTAGGACTAAAATCTAGGTTTTGACTCACTCTTTCTACTACCCACATTGCCAATATATATTTATGACCAAATATAGATAAATACAGTCCTCACTACCTAAACAAATGTGGCAAAAATTGGAAGCCAAAAGGTTGCAATCCAGATGTTACATCCTTTATGTGGAGCTTGTGACTCTACCTTCCTGTATGACTCACTTCAGTTTAAGATAACAACGATATTTCTTTTAAGAGCCTTTGGGAGAACCTAATGAATGAGCAATGTCCCCAAGGAGACTTGGAAAGTACAATATGCTGAAGGCTGGCTGAGTGACACCAGGGGATTACCTCCCAGTGAAATTGTTAAGCCACTCAACTTTCCCTGATTTTCTTTATTTATATATTCACTAATGCTCAAATATTTGAGCTTCATCTTTTAAATCAAGAGCATGGCACATAGTTAAACATAGGGCAGTCTGATATCCCATTTAAAAGCAATAGTTAAGGTCATGCTGTTCTATTATCTCCAATTTATAACATGAAAGTAGTTTCCACTACCCTTGGCCCTCTGCCGAAAATGTTGCCAACTTTTATTCTTCCAGAAGCTTCTATTAAAGCTTGAGATAGGCCCCATTCAAACTTCTTCCTGCCTAGAATTCTAGGCCAAGAGCTATAATAGCTAAACAAGACAGCAACTATGATTTTCGAGTCCTATCCAATGATGTGTTTTTAACAGACCATATAATGTGTGTTGCTTGCATTTTAAGTTTTAATCTTTTGAGACATCCAATAGCCTTTCTTGACAGAATGGAAAAAAAACTTGGTGAGTTTTCGTGCAGTCACAGATGTCTTAAATTGTAATGAAAGGTAATATATAGGATTATAAGAGGGAGGATTTGTAGATCAGATTTGTTTTAGGTTTTTAATATAACTCTACATTCTTGTGAATTAACATAGCAAATATATTAAGCTCATAACTCCATGGTGAAGTAGAAGGCTATTGCTCAGAGCTATTGTAAGGAAAATGTAACACTTAAACCACAGCTACAACAGGTCATTTGAGGGGAAAATGTGGTTTTAAAAAATAACTGAAAAATGCATTCACAGGCATTATTATACAATTGAATGTGGTGGTCAGGGAAAGGGGTGGGGAACTGACTCAGGTATGATATTATTCTGCCCAACTCATCTGCCATGACAATAAAATATACTTACTTCCTGTAAGACAAAAAAGAAATTCAACATGTGCACAGCTTTGATTGATTAATAATTCAACTGTGATGGAACCACCTAAAGCACAGTTGCCAGCCCTTGCCATTCGCAGGAATTCTTCCTGGCGTGTGGTGAAATAACTTTCTCTCCTTTGGCTGCATGATCTGATAATAGAGACTATTCAAATAGTGGTACAGATTGGGAGGTACAATGAATGCTCACAGGAATGAAAATAGGACCTGCCTTCGATAGTAAAAAATAATTTGTTTCTGGGCAAGTCTAACTTATTATTACATATGATATTTTAAAAGGTTATCATTTTAAACTGACATTATCTCCATTTATCATTAATCCTTTACTTTGTTGATATGAGATAATAAGTGTGTGGCAATCATGAAGAAAATTGCCAACTCAGGGTAGAAATCTGTC
This sequence comes from Phyllostomus discolor, assembly GCF_004126475.2. NCBI lineage: Eukaryota > Metazoa > Chordata > Mammalia > Chiroptera > Phyllostomidae > Phyllostomus > Phyllostomus discolor. Next base: position 179,152,491 of record NC_040904.2, read on the forward strand.
TTACCAAAGTAATATGCATATGTGTACATGTGCCAGGATGTGTATTAAGAGAGAAAGTGTTTGTATCTTTTAGCCTTCCTTCATTCTTTCATTCTTTGAGACATTTATCTTCCTACCATGTGCCAACCACTGCTGTAGTTCCTGGAGGTACAACAAAAAGAGACAAAAATCTTGGCCTTCACAGAGTTTGCATCCATTCCAGTGGGCTGAGACAGACAATAAATGATGTGAGTAAAATATTTAGTGTGTCAAAATTCAACAATTTATAATAAAAATAGTAGTCAAATATTTAGTAAACAAGAATTAAGTCATAGTTTTGAAGAGACTACAAACTCCACATGATAGGTGTAACCCCAGCACCTAGCACAGTATTTAGCCTAGTGGTCATCCAAGAAATATTCGTTAACAAGTGCTGGTGAGGTTGGGGAGAAAAGGGAACCCTAGTACGCTGTTAGTGGGAATGCAGACTGGTGCAGCCACTGTGGAAAACATGGAAGTTCCTCAGAAAACTAAAGGTGGAACTGCCTTTTGATCCAGTGACTCCCTTGCTGGGAGTATACCCTAAAAATCCTGAAACATCAATCAAGAGAACCTATACACACCAATGTGCAATACAGTGATATTTATAATAGCCAAGTGCTAGAAACAGTCTAAGTGCCCAGCAGTAAATGAGTGGATCAAAAAACTTTGGTTCATCTACAGAATGGAATACTGCACAGCAGGAAAAAAAAATAAGGAACTCCTACCCTTTGCGACAGCATGGATGGAGCTGGAGAGCATTATGCTAAGTGAAATAAGCCAGGCAGTAAAAGACACATACCATTTGATGTCGCCTATAAATGGAACTTAATAAAACAAACAAAATAGAACCAGAGGATTGGAAATAAAGAACAAACTGACAGTGACCAGAGGGGAGGGGGGTGGGGAATGATGGGGCAAGTGAAGGAGCATGAATAGAGGACTCATGGGCACAGACAATGGGGTGGAGATTGACTGTGGGAAGGGGGTGGGACAAGGTATAGCAACGAGGAAAAAGGTGGGACAACCTTTTGTTGTTCTCCCTTGCCCCACCCCCTTCCCATAGTCAAAACTGTTGTCCACTTAAGTGGACAACAGTTTTTTAAAAGAAATATTTGTTGAATAAGTGAATGAACAAATGAACACACTTTATGTTCTCTGAAAAATAGCCCTAACACTGTATCTCAACCACATACTAGATTTTCTTTTTGCACTTTCTCACTTCCACAAAAGATTTGAAGTAACTTGCAACAAAAAGGTAAAGAATGTAGCCCAAGCAATAAAGGAAAAAATATAATCATGAAGAATGGTCTTTTCTTAAATGCAGGGCTTGGACAAATTGGGTGATCAATTGCTTAAATGAAAGTATTATTTTGCAAGCAATTTCCCAAAATGTACATATATATTTTTCATGTGACCTTTTACAAATATACTGTATTCCTTAACAAAAGCTGATATGGGTAGACCCAACTGTGATTTTGAAAGAAAAGGGAAAAAAATCTGTCCTGCAAAGGCACTTTTATGGGCATTACAGCAATAATCCATTGTGTGGCTTTCTTTAATGTTCCAAGAATAGAACTTAGCAGAGAGTAGAATTTCAATAAATATTAACATGAGGCCATCACATAAAATTCATTCTTGACTATTTCTGTAATGGGGTGATAAGATCTTGCAATCAACAGAAAAGAGGATGCTTTCCTTTTTGTTTTGGTCTGTAGAGTTAGAACATCCTATGGTTTGTTTTCCAGTGAAGATACTCAGCATCTCAATAACACTTGATCAAAGAATGGTTCTTCTCAACCCCTTTAACTAAGTGTATAGCTTGCAGGACCTCACATGGATGAGTGAGACAGTACAGCCGTTGTCTAGCCAGTCATGTCAGCCAAATGAACCCTAACACATCTATCAGAGTAAAATGTGCCAGCCAGAGCCTGCATCATACTAGAGCGGCAATGTAGTGTCAGACAAAACTGAATTCCAATCCCAGTTCTAGTAGTGATTTACCCCAGTCGGAAAAAGTAATGCAGTAATCTGTTGTAAATGAAATAATACTGTTTGAAGTCATCATAGTCCTCATTACGTACAGGAGCTCAATAATATTTGCAATTATTGTTATTGAATGTGGATAGCATCTAGAATATTTTGGAGACTTGATTTCTGGCATATCAATAGAAACTGAAATTAGGAAAGTCATATGGTAAGGTGAAAAGAAGAGGTTTCATAAAACTTTAGAGTATAAACTAGATAGGAATTTAAATCGGTCATCTCAAAAGGTAGGAAGATGATGCATACACAGAGAACAATTGGGAAAGTTTAGATGGTGAAATGATATTACATAAAATGGCTTATAAGCTAGCGTGGGACTCTAGGATCTACCTAAGTCCAGATCATCAGGAACTAAGGCTCTGTGTCATCTTGCATGTCTTTCCCTGTATGAGAGGAGTTCAAGAGATTGTTTCCGACCAGCAGCCAGTATAGCTCATCCCCCTCTTCAAAAAAAGCTCTGAAAGTTAAGATGCTAAGAAAGAAAAATACTTTCTCATGTCTTATTGGCAATAGGAAGTAAATGAGGTGGGCATGAGGCTTCTTAGTGACAAATAAGTTCTTCCTTTCATTCTTTCTTCTATTCTTCTTCTTTCTTCCTTACTTTCTTTCCATCTTCCCTTCCTCTTCTAATCTTCTTCTTTTCTTTCATACCTTACTCTATAAGGGTCTAGGTGATCTCCTAATTGTTACTTGCCATTGGATCCTGGAAAAGTCAGGTGCTGAAAGAGGTTGTTCAGGTTTCAGTTTGCTTGGATTGGACCTAATGTATTTTTCATCCTCTTTCCACATCTCCTAATGTAGAAAAGTACAGCATTCGGTTGAAAAAAAATACATGGGTCATCAAGACACATTCTCCCATCACAGAACAGGAAACTAAACCTGTGATGACTGTAAATGAACTCTCTGAGAACCAGATGAAATACACAGAAATAGAAACCAGATGTAAGCAATCAAGAATTCAGGGCACTACTCAGCCTCCAGTTTATTTTTAGCAGAAATGTTATTAAAATCTTTTTGGTACCATAATTAATTTTCAAAATTTGCCATTATCCTCATAGTATAAAATGGGACAAGAAAAATTTGCATATAAACTTAGTGGAAAATACTGATTTTTTTAAAAAGTAGCTTTATGAGTGTTTGGTAAATGGTTGGGGGGGCGCTGTTCTATGGTTTTTAGTTTTCCCAGTTTGACCTAGGAATAATGAATATCTCACCAGAATGTAATCCATCTTTAGATAGTGGTAGCTGTTTATATATTTAGGACATGTCAACCTCCTCAAGGCTGGGAAGTATCATAGCCTAATATAATATTTGGCTTTCAAGTTCTGGTTGTGCAGCAAGAGGACCAACAGTCTTGTTAGCTAAAATCAACTGAAAGTATTAGAGTTTGGACATGAACTTGGCCTGCCCATGCCAGAGGGAATACAAGTACCTTCTTTCAGACTCTGAATGAAATCATTAATTATGTCAGCAGCTCCAGTGATAGACCTGGAGACACTTTGCATTACTTAGCAAACAAGCTACCTCCTCAACTGTTTAGAAGTCTGGAGAAGATCTTAAAGATCTGTACTTGCTGTACTTACACAGCCCTTGCCCTGCAAATCCTCAGACTCTCCTTGATCCTGTGTCTCTTTGGTTTTACCACACCAAGGTTGGAATGAGATGAGGGAAATATGTGGTTATGGTGCCCAGACTGTGTATTATACACCCAAAAGTACATCCTGGTGCACCTCGACAATGAAACTCTTTTAAAATGAGGGTTTCTGGAACCATATCAACTACACTTGAGTTGCTGCTCCATTTAAGGCATGATAGGTCTTTTAAAGAGCAATTTAACTGCTATAGACATGTACATTTTTGCCTATTAACAACAGCTTTACAAAGAATGTGACCTATGTTTATAGGACAAAAAAATTATTCTTTCCTCAAAAAGCAGCTTCCTTTTTTTAACTATTAAAAGTATCTTGGCAGTTCTGTGTATAATTAACAGCTTAGCAGGATGAAAAGTAAAAGAGTAAAGTGCAACAGAATTCTTCTCAGGTCAGTTTAAATTTCCCCACATAAGTACTCCCACAGAATAATTGATCTAAATACATTATGATGCATCTAGAGTACACATTTCCCCCCCTTATTTACCTGTCTCTGGGAAATGAAACACAAATAAAACAAAGGAAGAAATATCTTCAGGAGAGCATATAGTATCATGCAACAAGCATTAAGAAATGAAAGACTTTTGAAACACATATGCCACCCAAATCCACCACAATTTTTATTTAAATGTGCTTTACAGTTCCGGTCTAGACGGAGGAGTAGGTAAACAATGTGCTTGCCTCCTCCCAAGACCACATAAAAATTACAACTATATCAAAGAACAATCAGTCTGAAGAACCATCTGAAGACCAGCTAAATGGAAGTCCTATAACTAAGTATATGAAGAGGAAGCCATGTCAAGACCAATAGGAAGGGCAGAGTTGCAAACAGACTGTTCCACCCCTACTTGTTGGATTTGAGAATCAGGAGGGATGTCTCTACTGCAGAGGTTCCCCCTGAGGAGTGAGGGATCCCAACCCCATACCAGGCTCCCCAGCCCAAAGCTCCAGTGCCAGCGAGAGGAGTCCCCACAACAGCTGGCTGTGAAAATCAGCAGGAATACCCTCCTAGTGAAGAGGGCTGCTAAAAACACGGATGTCCTCTTAAAGGGCTCAAGCACAGACTCCCTCGCTCACACTCAGCCTAAGCTCCAGTGAAAGAAGAGCAGCTCAAAAGGCACCAGAGAGAAGAGATACAGAGAGAGACTGAGTTGTGTGACTTCCAGGCAAGGGCTAGAGAGACAGCCACCATTGTCCCCGCGTTGAGCCCTCCCCTGCACAGCCAGCAAGCACAAGTGAATGCCAAATCTGAATCTGCATTAACCTGGTGAATACTACTCAAAGCTCAAAGTGAGTTATTTTTTCAAAAAGAAACACTAAACATCAGTGCAGGAATAAACAAAATAGAGTCTAAAAAAACAACACAAAAGATCAATGAAACCAAGAGCTGCTTCTTTGAAAAGATAAACAAAATTAATAAACCTTTAACCAGCCTTGCCAAGAAAAAAGAGAAGGGACCCAAATAAATAAAATCAAATATGAAAGAGAACTGACAACTGACACCACATAAATACAAAGAATTATTTTTTAAAAATACTACAAACAATTTTATGCCAACAAATTGGACAGTCTGGAAGAAGTGGATATATCCTAGAAACACAATCCTCCAAGACTGAGTCAAGAAGAAAATGAAAATCTGAAGAGACCAATAACTACTAACAAAATAAAATCAATAATGAAAAAACTCCCAAGCAAAAGTCCTGGACTGAATGGCTTCACAGGTAAATTTTACCAAACATTCAAAGAATTAACAACTGTTCTTCTCAAACTATTCCAAAAAATTCAAGAGAATTGAAGAGTCCCAGAGTCATTTTACAAGAATAGCATTTACCTGATTCCAAAACCAAACAAAAATACTACAAAAAAGTAAATTATAGGCCAATATATCTGATGAACATAGATGCAAAATTGCTCAATGAAATATTAGCAAACCGAATTGAGCAATACATTAAAAAAATCATACACCATGATCAGGTGGGATTATACCTGGGATGAAAGTTTGGTTCAATATCTGCAAATAAATTAATGTGATATAACACATTAACAAAATGAAGGATAAAAATTACATGATCACATCAATAGATGTAGAAAAAGCATTTGACAAAATCCAGTATCCATTTATGATTAAAAGAAGAAAACTTCAGCAGTATGGGAATAGAGGAAACATATCTCAACATAATAAAAGCCATATAAGACAAACCCATAGCTAACATCATACTCAGTGGTGAAAAGATAAAAGCATTTCTCTTGAGATCAGGAAGAATGTCCACTCTCACCACTTTTATTTAACAGTATTGGAAGTCCTAGCCACAGCAATCAGACAAGAAAAAGAAATAAAAGGCATTCAAATTGGAAAAGAAACAATAAAACTGTCATTATTTGCAGATGACATGATACTATATAGAGAGAACCCTAAAGATTCCAACAAAAAAACTATTACAACTGATAAATGAATTCAGTAAAGTAGCCAGACACAAATTAATATTCAGATATCAGTTGCATTTTTATATACCAACAACAAGCTATTGGAAAGATAAGTTTAAAAACAATCCCATTTATAATTGCATTAAAAATGCTTAAGAATAAATTTCACCAAGGAGGTAAAAGATCTGTACTTGGAAAATTATAAGACATTGAAAGAAGAAGTTGAAGAAGATAAAGCACATCAAAGCATATACCATGCTCATGGATAAGAAGAATTTAACCAAAATGTCCATATTATCTAAAGCAATCTATAGATTTAATACAATCCCTACCAACATACCAATGGCATTTTTCACAGTACTGGAACAAAGAATCATAAAATTTATATGAAAACACAAACGACCCCAAATGGCCACAGCAATCTTGAAAAAGAAGAAGAAACTTGGAGGTAGAACACTACCTGATATCAAACTATATTCAGGGCTATAGTACACAGAACAGCATGATACAGATACAAAAACAGACACATAGATCAATGGAACAAAATAGAGAGCCCTGAAATAAACCCATACCTACCTGGCCAATTAATCTATGACAAAAGAGGCAAGAATATATAATACAAAGGGATAAAAATGTTGGGGAAACTGGACAGAAACATGCAAAAACTTAAACTAGACCATCTTCTTATACCATATAGAAGAATAAACTCAAAATGAATTTAAGACTTAAATGTATGAACCAAAACCATAAAACTCCTAGAAACAAACATAGGCATAAACTCTCTCACATTGCTCTTAGTAATATTATATATATATATATATACACACACATATATATATATATACACACACACACATACACACACACATCACACATATACAAATATATCACATAGTATTTTGTGATATATGTATATGGCTATGGGCAAGGGAAACAAAAGAAAAACAAATGAAACTAAAACAAACTAAAAAATGTTTGCACAACAAAGAAAACCAACAACAAAATGAAAACATAACCTGCCAATTAGGAGAAGATACTTGCCAATGATACATCTGATAAGGTGATAATATCCAACATTTATAAAGAACTCATACAATTTAATGCCAAAAGAACAAACATTCCAATTTAAAAATGGGCAAAGGAACTTAATAGACATTCCTTCAAAGAGGACATGTAGAGATGTCCAATATACATATGAAAAGATGCACGATGGCCACTGATCACTAGAGTGGTGCAAATTAAAACCATCATGAGATATCACCTCACATCTGTAGAATGGCTATCATCAGTAAATCAACACACAAGTGTTAGCAAGATGTGGAGAAAAGGGAACCCTCCTGTGCTCTTGATGGAATTGCAGATTGGTGCAGCCACTATGGAAAACAGTATGGAGTTTCCTCAAAAAAAATAAAAATAGAACTACCTTATGACCCAGCCATTCCATTTCTGGGTATTTATCTGAAGAAATCCAATCTGGATTTCCAATCCAACTAACTGGAAAAAGATATATGCATCTCTAGGTTTCACTGCAGCATTATTTACAATAGCCAAGATATAGAAGAAGCCTAAGAGCCCATCAATAGACGAGTGGATAAAGAAGATGTTGCACATCTAGGCAATGGAATGTTGCTTGGCCATATATAAAAAAGAATGCAGTCTTACCATGTGCAACAAATGGATGGACCTGGAGAATATTACGCTAAGTACAATATCAGGCAGGAAAAGATAAATACCATATGATTTCAATTATATGTAGAATCTAAAGAACAAAATAAATGAACAAACAAAAAGGAAACAGACTTATAGATAGAGAGAACAAACTGATGGTTGCCAGGTGGGAGGGGTGTTGGAGGAATAGGTGAAAAAAGTAAAGGGATTAAGAACTACAGAATAGTAGTTATGAAATAGTCATGGGGGTTATAAAATACAGCATAGGGAACATAGTCAAAAACAGTGTAATAACTATATTGTGCCAGGTGGGTATTATATTTATCAGGGGGATAACTTCATAAATTATATAAATGTCTAACCACTATTCTGTACACCTGAAACTAATATAATATTGAATGTCAACTGTAATTAAAAATTTAAAAAGAGAAGAAAGAATATGTATACTATATGATATTTTCCAAGATCAAAGAGCTTTACATAAGGACTTTTGAAAACAGATCTGAAATAATTAAAAATATGCTTTCATTTCCCAAGAGTCAGGAGGCAAGTAGAAAGAACTGCAATTGAATTTGATTCCACAGATATATTCCAAGATCTACTCTGGGCTCACAGCAGTGTTGGGCACATTTGGAATACAATAAGCAGAATACAAACAAGAGACAGATGGAAATATATATATATTTGCTCATAGACAATTATGTCAATTGAATGCTTACCTCTTAAAAGCAGAGAAATAGTTTAGTGAGGGTTAATACCTCCCGTAATCAATTTATTAAATTTAATGAATAAAGGAATGAGATCTTTAAAATACAATAAACACACTTTTGAGGAAATTAATTTTTAAAATAAATAAATGAGAGAAAATTAGATTAACTTTAAAGGGAAACAAATCTCTTCATGGGACAGTGGAGAATGGTAAATAACCAAGGGGTGTGGGGGGAAGCACCCTACATTTTATAAATAAATAGGGAATAAATTAATAAAATCTGTTCCTACCATTTTATTTTTATCCTTTCATAGAGAGTAAAGAATTCATACAACAAAACCAAACTTCTAAATTACAAAATATATTACAACAATAATAAAACATTTTTATGCTGGTTTATGTCATACTTTTCAGGAAACCAGGTACACATTCAAACCTCATTTTATGAGTTTTTACAGAGAAAGGAAAAGTGAAATGTTTTACATCAATTTTATTGACTTAGGAAAATATCTAGAAGACTATATAGAAATATTCCATTTTTCTCCATCAATTATTTTCTAGACCCAGAAACTGAGAGCAAGAAAAGCTATGAAAAATTATTGAATCATAATACTTTCTATTTTACATTAGGCATGCTCAAAGTTGTTCGTAAGTGTGCACACACACACACACACACACACTTTTCCTTCTGCTAAGTGCCACACCACAATAAAAGGGAAGGGTGAATGCAGCAAGCACTGCCAGGCCCCCATCTGATGTTTTGTACAGGATTATAGAAAAGTTCCTGTTATGTACTGGGTGTTAATTAGATATGCTCCCAGAAATAAAGGCACAAAACACAAATAAGAGTTATAAATGTTTACCTTTTTTTTTTTAGCTTTCATAGCGTTTAAGGGAATTCGTTATTCTACTGGAGATGAGATCTCTGTAAGAGATAAGTAAGGAGGAAATTACCAAGAGAAATTTAAAGACAAAAAAGTAAAATACAGTGATAATTAACACGGCAAAACAGTCTTTGCCTTAAACATATGTAAGAGCTTGATAAAGTGTATGAAGATTTCTTCCTAAGAGTATGTTTTGAGAACTGGGCAGAGAAGTGTACTTCACAGAGATGGGGCCTGTAACACTGCAATTACTACAAGGCGATGATTTTGTGTTTCCTCCTTTGATAAGAGTGGCGATCAGACCCTGCTCAGGGCTCTGGCGAATACTGAAGTCGTCCCTATAAACAACAATGTTCTTCGAAGATTCCCAACTACTCCTTGGGAAGGGACTGACCAAAATCTCTGAGACACCTGACAATATCCTTGTAGCAGGTGAGTGTGTGGACGTTACCATAATGATGCCACGGGTTCAAAGATGCTTTTAACATGTATGAGAAGTTCGTTTATGAGAAGCATGACAAGATCAGCTTGCTTCTCCCTCTTTACAGAATAGAACCTTAGAGTAGGGAAGGGAGGTAGGCTAGTGGACCGACAGATGTTTCTTAAAGCCTGTGAGATGTTGCCTGCGAGGAAGACACCTTCAGGAAGGAGCTAATAGGAAACCCACAGTTTAGACTCGGAAGGCTTTTTCCACCTATCTTGAGAATTTCGCCTCTGCAAGAGCGCATCCCAGAGTTGAGCAAACGAAGGCGTCCGGTCTGGTGCGGAGCGCACACGGGCTCGGTAGCTGGCAGACTTGGGCTGGAGGCTGTCGCGGCCCCCAGCGTGGGGGACTTGGGGGTTGCGCCTGGCCAGGACAGCCGGAGCACGCACATCAAGGAGTCTTAACCACCATGGACAGCTCACTGGCTTCCCCAAGCCAACTCCGCGCCGTTCAGAAACTCCGCAGGAGCCACCAGCGAGGTTCATTTTTATGCCCTGGAGAGATGCCATGTGTTCCACGGTCTACACTCCCCGCGATCGCCAACTGCAACCACTGGGCAGCAATATAGAGAGAGCGGTCTTCAGAAATTAATAAGCATCTCCTCGCCCCATGCGCATAAGTCCTCTAAGGTGCCACCGGATTCTAAGAATCAGACCGAGAGACTTCGCCGAGAAAATTTTGTCCCACGTCCCTTCATTTCCTCTCCTTGCCCGCGCCGCCCCTCACCCCGCCTTGCCTTTGCAGGTTGTGTTAAGTGAAATAAAGCAGACGGCGCCCAGGGCTCCTGCAGCGAGGCGCTTCAGGGGCGGTGAGAAGCGGGCTGCGGGAGAGGGGCCTCTAGGCTCCAGGAGGAGATGTGGTCCTGGCACAACCCCCTGCAGAGGCGCACCTGAGCTGGGACTGCGCCGCGGGCGGGCGGTACATCTGCCCCACACTTCTCCTCCCAGGTCCCCCACTCGGGAAGTTATCATCACGGTCTGTCGGGGGCTTAGGTCACATTTGAGTCACAGATTGACCAGAAGAGAGAAGGGAGGGGAAAGCCCCACTCGCATCCTCGGACCCTGTCCTCGGGTCACACTGTTCCCGAAGCTTCCTTTCAGTCTGCAGCCAGAAGCCGGGCGGCTCCGGGGAGGAGGGGACTAGCATAGCCAGCGAATCTGACTCCAACGGTGTGAAACGCCGCACTCAATCCTGCGGAATGGGACGCAGTGCAAAGGCCTTGAGTCTACCGCCGGCGACAGAGCATGTTCTGTGCGGCAATCGGAGCTCCACTTTCATAGGGAAAGAAGTCACGGGAGAACCAGGGCACGCAGCTAGATCCCCCAAGGGGCCCAGGCGTCTGAATTTTCTATCAAGCTTAAGATCCTCGGGAACCAAGCCCGCGCCCTCCTAGGGGATCCAATCAGCAACGGGCAACCCAAGACTGTTGTGGGACATGGGGAGAGGAGGGTCTAATAAAGATTGTTTCATTACCCTCAAACCTCTTCCAAGGCCCTGAAGCCCTGCCCTAAGAGACACATGCCTCCCCTTCCTGCGGCAGCCAGGAAACGAGTCCAGGCAACCCCTGGGAGGGAGCATGTAGCTTTCACGTTTTCTTTACGGAGGCCTTATTTCTGACACAAATCCCAGGAAGGGCAGGCAGGGCCCGCGGACACGGTAATTACGAGCTCAGATAGAAATAGACACAATGCCTCATCTACGTGTGTGTCTTTCCGCCTGAGAGGACGGGCACCCCAGTCTGGGTGCTGCCTTGGGGACACACTGTGACCTGGATGGTTTTGCACAGGCGTAGAATAGTGCTAGGGAGGTAACAGTTTTCCAGGTCTCAGTAACTCCGGGGGCTGTGCCTTGCGGACAGCCAGCGCTTGCATTTTAAGAAAGGACAGTTCCCCTCTCAGCGGAGCTGGGCGTCAGCCAGGAAGGCCGTGTGGCACTGCCAGAGAGCAGTTTCAGGTTGAGGAGTTGTGGTCTGAGTCAGGTGGGACTTGAAACTTGCCCTGTGGTCTCGCACAAGTCCAGAGCTGCCTACTTCAGGAAGCCAAGAACTTGGCCCAGCCGAGGGCATCCAGTGGGCACCAGTCCAGGAAATCAGGACTCATATACTACACCTCCATTTTCTCTCTCTTACACACATGCACACACACGCACACATGTGCGCACACCCCATCCCTGGCCAGAAGAATACCCCTCAAATGCATTTTGATGCTCATGGGTTTGGGAGTTGCACAAGTGCCGGACTTTGGAGGACTGGTCCCTAAAGAACCCCATTTCCTAAAGACATTCTCATCACACATTGGCTTAGGCCCCTCAGGGAAAACTGCTTCACTGCTGGGCTTTCTGGTCCTGTTTGGGGAAAGCTGAGCACTGCCCAGGAAGTAAGGAAGGGCGAGGCTGGTGTGAGACCCACTCTCCCAGCGGGGAGACTGGGGCGGGACTGGTGCATGTGTCGGTGCTTTTCCCTGAGGCAGTTCCTCCAGATGTCAGCAGCCAGTCCTGTTCCTGGAGACGGAAGCCTCTGTTTCAGTCTTATCCTCACCTAACTACAGAGATTCCATCATGAAACATACCCTTTTATACCCCTATTTAGGATCTAAAGTTATTACATCCCCTTTATTGCTCCCTTGGGGTCAGCTGGCAACAGCCTCCTCTCCAGTCTCAGTCCAGGCAAGTAAGTGACTTGGAACTCATTGTAATGGAGTCAAAAGATAAATTTACTTGAGCTAATGATGCAACCTTCTTTACATAAACAAAGAAAAAGTTCGGAATAGAGAAGGGATGAGTTTAGTTGTTTGGTTTCATAGGATTTAAGAGATATGGCTTGGAGCTACAGATTGGCAAATGTTAAATCTAGGTGCTTGTTGATAATAAGATAAGGGCATTTCTGAGCCCAGGTGCACTGTTTAAAGAGATGTAAGTACTTTCCTGGTTTGAATGTTTGTTCCATTGTTGTTTGGGCTATGGAGGAAAAAAAAGGAGAAAGAGGAAAAAGCTAAACATAAATGTTTTTTTCTAAATTGCAAGAAGAGATATCAACCAGTTATTTAAACATGAATTTAAGTGTAAAAGTCACTTAAAATTTTAGAAAATTCTTTCAAAATTGGACTACTCTTTCATGTAAGTGTACATCCCTCAATGCTAAACTGTCTTCACATGGAACATTTCAGATTAAGACAGGCCTTCAAATCCTCCTATTTGCTAAAGTGCATTGATGTGATAGTAAGGCCTAAGCAAACATTCAGTTTCTACTGGCACTTGTTCTATTCTAAGCAAAAAAAAAAGGGGGGGGTGATAAAGTTTTCTAGTGTGAAGTCATCATATTTGCATTCACATGTCCTCAGCATTATCATAGAGGTTACTCAGTTGTATTGGAAACTAGATTATGATGTCAGAAAATACACTTTTCAGGAAGGCAAAAAGTCAGCATCCTGGGTATATATTGAGGAGAGTTTCTGCTGAAAGTAATGAACAGAGTACCTTAGAAGAGGTACCTGATTTCTAGCTTTCTAACAATTGCATTTGGTGGGAACAGAAAAGACTCCACAGGAAGTTTTTCATTCATTTAAAATTTCATTTTACTTTTTAAAGAACAAAAAAAAATCATTTCTGGAAGAGACTGCTAAGAAGACCTTCCTCCTTTGTCCAGAGGAACAGACAAGACTATAAATCCAGAAGAAAAGGTGAAGTAATCAATTATAAGGAAACTTTAGTATTCCAAGTATATAAAGACTCTTTAATTTTCCTGTGTATATATTTTCTCATTTTGTGAGGGAGAGGAACTTCTAAATATATTTGATAGATATTTTGCCATTAACACCAGAAAAGTGAGTGGGGAGTGGGGAGGAGAGAGGAGGTCAATTTTGTTTAATTAGTAAAAAGAAAAAAAGCAACACAAATCAAAGCAGTCTACTGATGTATTTATAATGAGAGTATAATAAATTTACTTATAGCATAAGTGATTTGATATTTCCAATCTTGGCTTTAAACTTTATTGGGGAATGGCTGACTTTCTAAAGCCTGGATAGTTTGAAAATTGGCTAAGTACCTCTCTTTTTCATTGTGGAAGCAAATATTATCACTTTAATGTTGAAAAAACTTGCAAGTATTAAATGGCTCATTTGTGATGTGCTTTTTTTTTTAACAGATTTCCCCCTTCAGGTCTAATGATTACATTAAGGCGCCTGTGTTTTTTTGGAAAGAATTTAATATAAATCAGAAAGTGCTGGAGGTTCAAAGGTTGACCTTGACATTTTTGAGTGTTGTTAACTTTGTCTTTTCATGCCATGCAAACAGGTCTAACATTTACAAATTCTTAAACTTTCAAGGGAAATTGTGGAAATTCCCAGAGACTTTTTTGTTTTAATAGGAGGAAGCCAAGTTTTTTAAAGTATGAAGTGTAAAGTAATCAAATGAGAGAGTAGCTTCTGAGTAGGAGTGACCCCCACCCAAACTAGGCAGCAAATGTTAACTGCCGGCCAGCTAGCTGCAGTTAAGGTGGAAAAGGAGCCGAGATAAGTGAAGGTCGGTGAGAGGGCGCTGTTTCACCCACCCTCTGGAAATCTGCCGAGCATCAGCCAGAAAGTCAGACGTGATTAAGGTCAGACTCTCCTAATGATCTGAAATCTCTAAATCACACTAACCTTCTAGAAAGTACTGAAATCTACCATTAGGAGTGTCTGTCTGACAAACAAACATCCCTTGAAGGGTTCCCAACCAGCCGCGTTCATTTCAAAGAGATAGAGGAACTCCTTGGGAGGGCGTTCACATCCGCTGCAATCCTTCCTAGATGATACTGCCCAGTAATTCACTGCAGTCTTTCTTCCCCGCCCATGAGCTTTGAGAAGAACACTCTGCTTTCCCTTCGCTTTTCCGAGACAGAGCAGCGTATGACGATAGTTTCGCTGCGTCTGAGAGCTGATGTGACTCGGACAGAGTCACCCTCGAGTATGCAATAGGGCACTGGGAGGTGAGGGGGCGACGGAGTAGGTTTATCCGGGAAAGCGTGGTTTAGACTCCTGCTGGCGGGCTAAGAGACCGTGTGCGCTCCCCAGGAGTGTTGGTTCCCTTCTGTCATGGAAAAGAGGGTCCCCATCCTGTGCGCGGGTTTTCTTGGACGGGCTCCAGATGTCCTCAGCTGTTCTGAGACAGTAAGAAGTGTCATTTCGACCTGAAGTCTGAAACCGTTTTAACTCTTCTAAACGAAGAATCTCCCCCCACCTTGGCGACTCTCCCCACTCAGTTTGTCCCAGGAAGGTCCAGAAAGTAAGGTTCCTGTCTCGCTCCCCGAGCTCCCAAGCGAGCTTAGGGCTCACTAAAGCCCTGGGCCCACGGCCTGGGACCTCCCCGCCGGGGATTCCGGGTGCCCGCACTCTCTGGCCCCAGCTGCTTTGCCTCCTCCCTGCCGGTTTGCCCCCCGGCAGCCGCGCGTCCAGCTCACCCGGCTGCAAGGACGCGCCGGGGTCAGTGGCTGCCGGGGGCTGTCCGCACGCCCTCGGGGACTTCAGATGGTAGATACGCCGGGCAGTCCGGAGCCGCCGGGACCCAGCGGGGGTGAGCGAATCCGCCCACGCGCCCGACTCTGGGCTGGCGCGGTAGGGCTGGCGCTCCGGGGTGGGGCTCCGGGGAGCTCGGGGCAGCATCGGGGGCGGTAGGGCGGGAGGCGGGGAGCTCCTTCGCCTGCAGTGCATTTCCCAGCTCCAAGCTCCTCTCCGCTCGCTCCGACCGGCGGGGCCCGCTCTGGCCGCCCGTCGCCGCCCCCGCCCCCTGGGCGTCCGCGCCCTCACTCGCCCCGCGCGCGTTCCTAGGGCGCCACCTCTTTGCGACTCGCTCACTTCTCCCGCAGGTTTGCCTGGGAGCGTGTGAACATTCCTCTGCTCGGCTTTCAACTCGCCTCTAACCTGCGTCGCTTGGCCAGCATGCCTCCCCGCCCGTGAAGCGGGGCCGCCGCCCCTCCGCGCCGCTATTAGCCCGCCCTCGTTGCCACCTGGCCCTCCTGATCGACGACACACGCACTTGAAACTTGTTCTCAGAGTGTGTGGAATCAACTTTCCGGAAGCAACCAGCCCACCAGAGGAGGTAGACAGACAGCTATGTGTATATATGTGGGTCTCCCTGCAAGTGGCTCTGGAACGAGACGGCCTAGTTCGCAAAGAAGCTGACTTCGGAGAAGGAAACTTTCTTCTCTTTTTAGGAGGGGATTAGTCCTGCTCCAGGAACCCAGGAAAACTGCCGTCCAGATTAATTAGACATTGCTATGGGAGACGTGTAAACACGTTCGCTGCTCATCATTGATGCATATATAAAATTATTTCATTTTGGTTATTTCGGAGGAAGAACCTCTGATTTTCCCCCCTTTTTGGTCTCTTTTTGCCTGTGTGGTTTGGCAAAAACACAGTTGGAGTAGCTGGTTCCTAAATAAGTAAGTGCTGAGAGGATTCTGAGAAAGTTCTCCCTCCCTCTCTCTCTCTCTCTCTCTCTCTCTCGCTCTCGCTCTCTCTTTCTCTTCTTTGCAACTTGGGAGATGCCCTTGATTTTGAAGAGGCTATTTGAAATCAGGCTAAAAGGGGAAGCGGGTAGTGCGGGGAGATGGAGATTCCGGACTGACACTTCGGGTCGCTTTCCGTTCTGTCGCAGGTCCTGAGAGCGAGAGGAAACGATGCTGTGGAGGCTGGTACAGCAGTGGAGCGTCGCGGTGTTTCTGCTGAGCTACTCGGTGCCCTCCTGCGGGCGCTCGGTGGAGGAGCTGGGCCGCCGGCTGTAAGTGTCCCGTCCTCCCCGGGGCTCCGGGAGCGGGCTGGGGAGGACAGTGGGAGAGGCCGCCAGGATGGGGCGCTGCCCACGGCTCACCTCGGCCACTGATGCTCCTGGCCGAGTTAGAGAGCAAGGAGATCCGGCTACCTGCCGGGGGAGCTGAGCCCAGTTCTCAACCCCAGCGGGAGAACTGTTTGAACCTCCAGGAAAGACAGCTGAGAAAAATTTTATATGAGTTTCCATAAGAGGGAGCGTTTTGTTTTGTTTTGTTTTGTTTTGTTTTGTTTTGTTTTGTTTTTACAGAATCACCTCTAGACAAAGATCCTCTGCCTCTAGTGAAAGAAAAGGGTTACTTTCAGGACCTGGGAAGGTTTTGAAACCCTGACTTATCCAAGAGATTTAGATAACGCAAGGAGGAAGCAGAGGGATGCAGGGAAGCACGCCTGCGTGCGCTTCTATACATACTGGATGTGGGTGGCAATTGGTGTGGGCAAAGCAAAAACCTTACATCCAATTTTATTATGAATGACATAACTCTAAGCATATAAAACGGACCACGTTACATAATGAAGGCATATTATATAAGAAGGTAGTGACAACTTGCAATGGCACAATTCCAGCGTTAGTATTGATACGGTTCAGGAACGCTAGGGTGCTTGATTCTAAAATCAGTATTAGGTGTGGAGACTTTTTTTTTTTCCTTGGAATTATGGCTAACAGTTCTGTAATCTGGAGCCATATATTTGCACTGTAGACTGAAAATTTGTATTTTGGAATTCTCATTTGGTGATTCTTTTAAGGGTAATTTTGACTTTAAAATACTTATAGGTCGCAGCACGCCAGCTAAATATCACTATGTGGTAGAGTAGTACTATCTCCACAATCTGTTGGACCTGGCAGTTCATGAACGGTCGACGCTGCCTTTGGGCATCTTTAGGCTGCGGGCTCATTGTTCAGGATGAGAAAACCATAAAGTTTGAGAACTGAGAAGAGTTTGCCTCTGGAGAAGGAATTAAGGAAAACTTTCATCCTAACAATAAAAATAGCAATATCTAATATTTATAGTCAAGTTCATGGTGCTTCCTTGTAAATTCCCAAAGGTGTACAAAAAGGCAACAATTTTATGTGCCCTTGGTCTATTATTATTAAAGTAGAAAATCCTTAAATGAAATTACTTCAGACATGTCTGAACCTTGGCACCAAAATGAAAATCTATTATGAATTTCCCAAGGCAAATTGTGTAGAACATTGTACTGAAAATAAAGCTGCATTGTATTCTTCATCAACATTTTGTTGATGTATTTCTAAAAATTATCTTCAGACTTTTTGCTCATTTTGAGGCTTGTATTGAATAAAATCTATACATAAATATAGATGAAGAGTGAGATTTTTTTTTGAAGTGTGAATTTTTAAAAGCATGCTTAAATACTGTATTTATTTGGCCAAGAAATACTGTCTTGGAAACCAGCCAATTTTTTTCTTTAAAGTTGCTTAAGAAATACCTGTTTTCTCTTTTGAGAAACAGTAAATGGACCATGATTAAATCCACAGTTATGGTATTAAAACAGTGCTAATTGTCCTAAAGTCTATTTTTAACTTTCTTTGTTGCACCTTGCAAAAATACACATAAAAAAAAACCCATTTAGCAGCCAATGACTCTGTTATAGTTTTGTTTGTGGGTGAAATATAATATTGTAATCAAACACTCACACTCAGCAGATGGTTATAAAACTACCACAAAACATGCTCCTAGTTAATGGCTAATAGATCATTACGTTACAGCCATGGTTGAAATCATCAGTAGATGAAGATGTTTCATCAAATTATTATAGCCAGATGGAGTTTTAAAAATATCATTTTTTTACATTGCTGCCAAGTAGCAGTAAAACAAAACATTAGTCTATGACTATGCTAAGTCAACCTAGTTTCTTGAAAGGGATTTTAACATAAAATCAAACCAGGTTATTCCCCAGTTACTTTTCACACCAATGATTAAGGAAACTGCTTTAGGCGTTTTCCTGACTAGGGGCTGACTTTTAAAGGAGAGGAAACTATCACAACAATTACAATGTCAAGCCATGAGAAAAGGGTTTGTGAAACGTTTGTACCTGTGAATCCAAAAGACTTTAACTAATGACGCTAGAGAATGAGTAAGTTGGAGGTTGGGAAGTGAGGTCTATGCGTTGCAGCAGGTAGCAACTTTTGTGTTTAAGTTAGAGGGGGGAACCCCAGCAGATTCGGAAACCTAAAACATCATTGGCTGATTTGCTGTGGAGCCAGACTGGGTCTATTCCACTTAATGAAAAGCATAACTTTCGACTGAGTCATTTGGGTTGGAAGGGACTTCTGGTGAGTCATTTTAACTCTAACACCCTAACCCTGACTCTTCCATGTACCATAGGACTGTTCTTCTCAAACCCAGACTCCTTGAGGAGCCTTAGCATCAGCACAAGCATGCTGCTTCTCCCGGTGCTGGGAGAGGAGTGTCCATCACTCTGTGTACTGTCTGTGTTCCTTGAGAGTTCCTTCGAAATTTAATTTTCCCTGAAAACGCCCTTGGGGGTGATTTTTCTTTAAAACAGAATGGTCATATTTTGATTGAATTTAGAGTTATCTATGGTAGGCCTTCCCCCCACATTTTTGCAAATTTTTTACAGTAATCAGTGGAGACCATGAACATAACACTCTTGTTTTGCCACGCTGGAGCTTGGGCATGTAATGCGTTTCATGTGAACCACTGTGCTGTGTCCCGTTCACAGACACAGAGAGTAGCAGACTGCTACTGAGGCCATAGTTACAACCGAAATGTTTCAGAATTTTCTAGATTGAAATTCTCCTTAATCTGAATGTATTACCCATTACCTATGTGTATCTAGTTTGTACATACTCATCCTTTATCCTTGTGTAAGTGTACGTCTTATTTTGAAAATGAACAGGACACTCTAGGGACCTTCCTCCTTGTTAACAATAAGGATGCCATCGTATTTCTGATCTTCTAACGCAGTTGCCCAGTTAGAAATTCATTCTTCACCATAGTTTAAATACAGAAGTCTTTGAATCATTAAGTAAATTATGTAACAGCATTTCAGATTTAGCATTTAGGAAAGTCTGCATTTTCTAATATACTAACAGCCCT
This sequence comes from Phyllostomus discolor, assembly GCF_004126475.2. Taxonomy (NCBI): domain Eukaryota; kingdom Metazoa; phylum Chordata; class Mammalia; order Chiroptera; family Phyllostomidae; genus Phyllostomus; species Phyllostomus discolor. Next base: position 179,172,256 of record NC_040904.2, read on the forward strand.
AAAAGGCAGAAAGAAGTTTTGTACCTCACAAGAGGAGTACTATTTTAAACTGGACAAAGTCGTGCCATATTGCAGGCTTTTCATAAAAGACAGGGACAGAAAGATCACTCCTTTTCCCAGGAGAACCATCCTGGGAAAGTGCAGTGCTTGACTTAGGAAGACACTGTGACTCACAGTTGACAGGCTGGCCAAGATGACAGGCACACATGCCAGTCAGAGGGGGCATGAGCAATGTGGCTTGATTAGAACAGACCAACCATTAAAAGTTTTGGCTTCAGGGTAAGCTAGAATGGGTTGTATTATACATTTGGAGAGCAATACAGATGGAGTGGATATCTGCCAGGAATTGAGAAAGAAAGAAAATTTCCAAATACTATAAGTGATCATTACTTAAGAACTTTTTATTTTGACATTTTGCTAAAAGATATTCACTAATCTGCAATACTTTTGAAATATGCAGTTATATCAGTCTTATTCTTTAAAAATGTTATTAGAGGAAATAAATATATTGTACCAAAGCCTCAAATTTGTAGATTATTAAAAGTTTCCAGAGTACTAACTATTGCCACAGTAAGTGAATTTTAATCTAGTCACATGTGGCACCTTCAAAAAGGAAGAGAGACTCCTTCATGCCTCATTTAAACCAGGCTCCTGTTAAATTCCTTTCCATTAAGTCATGTCTTTTTTGAACAGCTAACATGGCTTAAAGTCAGTTCACACACTAAATTACTAAAAGGAAGCTGGCATTCCAGCTAAAAGGTCCAGAGAAATAATGAGTGTTTTTTCATGTTTTATCCTTCTTGGACTCATAGTGTAACTAGACAATCTCTCATTACCTCAATGCAAACCCAAAGTCTAAGTATCCTAGTTCTTTATTATGGCGATGAGAATGGACTTCTTGAGGCCATAAACTTGGTCTTCAAGGAAAGGGGTAGATTGTTGTTCACTCACCCCTTGTCACGGCTCCCACCACAGGTTTCCTACTCTGTGCCCTTTCTTTCTTGTTTTCTCAACATACACTTCAGCTTCAGGAGGAGAAAGGGTTGAGGAAGGTGAAAAGCAATCTTGGTTCTGAATCAAAAGAACACATTTGTGGAACCCCCTCTCTGCCTGGCTCCGAGTTGTGTGGGCAAGGGTGGGCATTCACGCTCGAGGAACCTCGCTTTCCCAGTCTGTGAAAGTGAGGGGAATGCTGTTTGTTACTGTCACATTTCTTTGAGGAGTAAAAGAAGTTGTATAGTGAAAGCAGTAAGGGACCCAGATACCAGTGTGTCTCAGGAAAGTAAGGCCACACGGGATGTAGCCCTGTGAAATACCCTCAGACACTTTTGAATATGAATCACTTTGGAGGCTTATTTCAATGGTAGAAATAACACAGGTTGGAAGCTAGCATAATGTGACTGATGTTGTCCTTAAATATGTTTAACAATATATACACAGACTAATAAAAGAATTCATGCATGAACATTTAAGCAAGAGCCAGGGTGTCAACTAAAAGGATTGACAGCAAATTAGTTTATTCTTTTTCACTGTATTTTTAGGAGATTGTTGTTTAAATTGAAAAATCACATCATATTTGTTCATAGAGATATTTTTAAGACAAAGAACAAGTAGAAAAAATGAATTTCTTAACCAAGTACCAAGGCTAATACCCTCTGAAATTCTAAATAAAAAAAAATCACAGAAGAAATAAAATGATCTCACTTAATTTAAACACACAAAGAAACCCATTTTAAAGAGACCACCCACTACTTTACAGAAAATTATGCATGCTTTCTCTGACAGTTGGCCTTCAGATATAGGTTCTTAGTAGCCTGCAGTCCAGTATGTTAAAACTCAGTCTGTTAAGCTGTTTCCTAGACAGGCTTCACTGCTCACTTTATCCTTCAGTCTTTGTTTGCTTTTACTCTTACAGCTCGCTGTTCTTTAAGATTCAGTATTATTATTTTCTTAATGGGGGAGCAATGTATATGTGTGCGCGTGTGTGTGCATATGCACACCTGGGGCAAGTACTCAGGTAAAATCTGCCTCATTTTGATTTTCCAGGCTAGGACCTCAGAATTAATTTCCCCAACACAACTCCGAAAAACTTGAAAAGCAGTTCAGTGGTTTCTGTCCATTTCTGAAAATAACTGAATCACTTAAATTGGGAAAGGAGCATAGAAGTTGCTGAATCTGACCCCTTCCTTTTAAACAGATAGGACTCCAGAGGCCCAAGAATGTTTATGTCCTCACCAGGGTCACAGACCTAGCAAGTGGCAGAGCAGGTACTCTGCTAACTGTCCTTCCGCTCTGGCCCCTTGCCTGCTCCCAGAGCTTGCTCCTCTTCCAGCCTGTGCCCTGTATGGGAGCAACGGAAAACTAAAGGACTTTCCTCATGTCTTTGTGGTTTCTACCAACAACTAAAATTTCATTGCTTTCTTTCTGTCCTGCTATTTTTCCCTTAAAGCAAAAGAGCCGTGTCTGAACATCAGCTCCTCCATGACAAGGGGAAGTCCATCCAAGACTTACGGCGACGATTCTTCCTTCACAACCTGATCGCAGAAATCCACACAGCTGAAATCAGAACTACCTCGGAGGTTTCCCCCAACTCCAAGCCTGCTCCCAACACAAAGAACCACCCCGTGCGATTTGGATCTGACGATGAGGGCAGATACTTAACTCAGGAAACCAACAAGGTGGAGACGTACAAAGAGCAGCCCCTGAAGACACCTGGCAAGAAAAAGAAAGGCAAGCCTGGAAAACGCAAGGAGCAGGAAAAGAAGAAACGGCGGACTCGATCGGCCTGGTTAAACTTGGGCATGGCTGCGAGCGGGCTGGAAGGGGACCACCCGTCTGACATCTCCACGACATCGCTGGAATTCAACTTCCGGTAACTGGCTTGCTGGCCCAGAGCCTGTCCTTGGTGCTCTCGGCGGGGGTGTGTAGCTTCCCTTCTGCCTTAGCTTGAACAGACCTTTCTGCCCGACCCCCACCAGTCACTCCACAAGTTAAACACTTGCCAAGGCAAGGTGACTCAGAATATTGTCTGACTTAAAGCAGTGTCCTTCTGCCCCCATGACACAGACAGGGCTTCAGGAACCCGTTTCCCTCCATCCTCGCAGCCCCCACACCAGTCTTTGAATACTCCACTAAATAATCTCATTTCTTAGTCAGCCTTCAGAAGCTAGTGATCATGTTCATCATTTGCTAGAGAAGTTCTACTTATTTCCCCACTCTGACACCTTATCAAACTTTCCTGATCATTTGCCATTTCTTACTTTTTTTTCACAAAAGAGAACATAGAAAACTCTGATATGATCTACAAACACTATAGAATATCTTACCATAAACGATTCTGAGCCATTCACATTTTTATTTAACTTTATTTAAAATTTAAATTTATTTATATTTAAATAAATTAAAATTTTAAACACATTTACATTTATTTAATTAAATTTAACTTCAGTTTTTACCAACTTATAAGGAAAAAAATCAAGATTTCTGAAAATTTTTAAGTATTGGCTTAGAAATGATATGTTTTTCTCATGTACCTATTTGCCCACTGGCAAACTGAAATAATTTTTCTATGGTATTGCAATAAGAATAAAAAAAACTTCATACCTATGTGGTTTGTTTATCTGTAGCTCACAGATGCTGGTAGTAATGACGTTCACAGACTTTGGAGCCAAATACCTTGGCTTCAAATCTTGGATCGGAACCTTGGATAAGTTGCTTGATCTAAGACTTACCTTCCCCTTCTCTGAAATGAAGATCATAATTGTACCAACCTCATTGGGTTGGGTGAAGATTAAATGATATTACATGGGTTAAATGCCTGTCATATAGTAAACACTCAATAAAGTGCAACTTACTGTTTTGGCGCTTTTAGACATGGTTCTGATTGTTCATTCTATCTATAGTGGTGTGTGTGTTTCTGTGATGCATAAAAAGGGGGGCAAATATTAACCTCATCTTATAAACTAGAAAACCAAAGTACTCCACAGTGAGAGGACCGAGCAGTCCTGGGAACTGGGGGAGTTCCTTCTCAGAACTTGGGTTATTTCCCCATTTCCTGACACTTAGGCCGGTGCTGTTAGTGCTGTCTCCTGGCCTATGCATTTCCACTGATAGGATCTGTTTTGTTTCTTACTTTTAGTACAGTACTTATGTGGCATTTGAAAGAATGAGGGAAACAACACACAAATGTGCCGCATGCAGCTAATGTCCTCATTATTTGCACCCCCTGTTACTCCTCTATTTCTTTTCCTCTGACTAGAGATAGGATTACAGAGTGATGTTTCAAAGGAGAGGTTGAACCTATTTTACCACCACCTCCCTCTCTTTAAGTCAACAAAACCCATCATTAAATAGCATGTAAAATAATAGTTACACTGGGTAAGTAGTACAGCTTCAGTCATCGATGGGCAGAGGCATTAGTGAAATCTTCAGCACAGTGAAGGACCTGTTCTGCGCATGTCTAGCAGATGTGTAAGGGGTAGCAAATCTTACAAGTGTTGGCTCAGTGCAGATACCCACTGTATTTTAACTGTGCTTATTTCTAACTAATGCAAGGACTTGATTGCCAGAGCCTATTTTTACCCTTTGTCTTACTCTCTCTAAATATATGTGCATGTATTTTAAAAACAGAAGTATTCGTACTTTTTTATGGATTTTACTCCTTTAAAATTTGCAATGCTCTTAAGTATCCAAAGAATTAATGAAAATCAGCACTCGTCAATTCTTATTCCAAAGCTATCCCTAAGCTAAAGTACATCTAGTAAAAATTAGGCAGTTGCCTAATCAAATCCAGACCCAGGACTGAAAGAAATAGAATGTTTCTGCTTCTCCTTTCTGTTCCCTGGTTGAGAGGAACATTCATGGAAAGCACTGTTTGTTTGGCAGCCAGATGTGGGCACTCTCCCAATACAACCCAACAGAGGTACAGGGAAGAGTGAGGAAATTTAGAAGTGTGTATCAATATGGGGCCATGCAAATTTTGTGTTACAAATAGAATCTTTTCAGAATAACTATTTTAAAGTTTTATAGGCAACCAAACTTTTATTACTATCCTCTCTTTAGCCTCTGCATGATTTGTACGATGATCTGAGAGGCCAATGAGATGGCAAACGTGAACCTGATTACAATATATGTTACAGAAACCGCTGAGCTAAAACTGTCTGGCTTCTCCTCACGAACCATTCAGTGCAAAATATATAGCTTTAAACTTCAGAGATGTTGATGTTGCAAATAAGATGTCAAAATACAGTAGGACTCATTTCATTCAACACATATATTTTCCCTTGGTAAATATTGAATTAGAAATAATATAAAAGATTTTCAGTATTCAAAAGAGCTAGGCCTCTAAAGCATCACACACATAATAAACATACACATATATTTTTAGGTCATGTTACATGTTTTCCTTGGCTATTCTAATACATGCCATTGTTAAAGGGAAATCCAAAGGAAGGATAAGAAGCCATCTATCTGGGCAGTGTAAAATATGATTAAATGATCTTTTCTTTAGTCCTTTGGTTTGCTCCTTTTTTTTCTTTCTTTCCTTATCAGAAAATAATTTTTCAAAATGTCCTTCATTCCCTCCTTGCTTGTGCTATTTTATACTTTTAAATCAATTGAGTCTTTTTCTCTCACTTAAAATATGCTTTCCCAATTTCTAATACAATATCCATTCAGAAAACCAGCAAAGTGAGAACCAAATAATTCTATCTTAATTTTGACTTCATAAACTAAAATCCAATAACAGTTTCATGCTTTAGTGTTTAAGGACAATTAAGAAAATGACAGATGTCGTGAAATCATTTACCAAACATACTCTATTGAGTTATGCATCCTTCCGATCTTTATCCCAAGTCACACACTTTTGATTACCCTCGCAACAGCCCGTTATCTTAGAAAGAGACTGGCCAAATGAGGACCTGGAAAAATAAGACACCAGTGGATTACCTACATCAGGCATCCCTGGGGAATAAACTTCTAAGCAACGTGTATTTGATGATGGATTGCACAACCTGGCCTTATTTCCAAATTCTCAAATGTGTGCCTTCTCTTCCCAAACTTGCCAATTGGTGGCACTGGAAAATCTCACAGGCTCTCCTTTTTTCTGACAGACTGTGCTTAGAAACACAAGCCTTTCTCTTTCTGCATGACCCTGACCGTTTGATTGGACTAAAGACTCTAGCAGAGGTTCTAGAAAGTCAGGTGGGCCCCACGGTCACCTCCTGTAAGAGATATTTACAAAAAGTCCCCCATATCTCTTTCTGTATGAGTCTGTGGTCCTTAATTTGTGCCCTTTATTTTATGTCTCTTTATTTGCAAGGAAAATTAACCTGTTTTCTTCTTTCCCTTCTTTCTCTTTTCAGGAGGCATTGAAATTTTTGCAAAGAACTTCAGAAGACATATTGCAGGATTCTGTAATAGTGAACATATGGAAAGTATTAGAAATATTTATTGTCTGTAAATATTGTAAATGCATTGGAATAAAACTGACCCCCTCATTGCTCTATGAAACTGCACATTGGTCATTGTGAATATTTTTTCCAAGGCTAATCCAGTTATTATTGTCACATTTACCATAATTTATTTTGTCAACTGATGTATTTATTTTGTAAATGTATCTTGGTGCTGCTGAATTTCTATATTTTTTGTAACATAATGCACTTTAGATATACATATCAAGTATGTTGATAAATGACACAATAAAGTGTCTCTATTTTGTGGTTGATTTTCATGAATGCCTAAATATAAGTATCCTCTGCATGTAAAAATAGCAGTATTTTAAATTTGTAAAGAATGTCTAATAAAATATAATCTAAGTTACATCATGACTCAGAAGGTGAATTATATCCTTTAAGATTTCTAACAGAAGGAACACACTGTAATTTTTGCACTGTATTTGATATGGCCTTAAGTTTAATATGTTTATATTGGTACATATTCCAACCTTTTCACATTAGCTTTAAGTTTAAAATCACTTAAATGGTGTTTCATCCAAAATTTAAGCTCAGTTCAATAGAATGGCTGAACTACCTAGACGTCATTTTATGAAGTATGTCCAATTTGAAGTGAAGACGGGAGAGGGCAGAAAAAAAAACACAGAGAAGTCAGGAGAAAAGATTAATGACACTTAATCCAGAGAGTCAGCCAGCACTGGAAATAAAAAAGGGGGCGGGAGAGAGAACCAGATCAGGCACTTTAAGGACAGGGGTGGTTTTAACCAACATAAAGTTTAATTTGCAAGAGCTTGCTCCTATTTGCAACAATAGCAAGCATAAAAGAGCTACTTGAGAAATCTACCTATTAATGTTTCCCATCGAGAAAGGAGAAAGGGTCACATCTGGGAGACATGGGACCACTCAGAAAGCCTTCACAGGCGAAGATGCTTTCCTGTGATGCCTCGGCTGCAGGGACAATGTCTGCAGAGGGTGTGACACCACATGCAATTCCTTTTCCATTTTGAGTATCATCCTACTTCTTCCCACCTCTGCATTCAGGTGAAAACACAAACATCTTTCTGTGTACACAATTGTTTTATTTAACTCCCTGCAGCTCGGGACACATCAGAGAACCGCAACACAACAAAATGAAAAGCCTCTGAATCAAGCAAGCACCCATTCAGGAGGCATTCTGTTTATGCCCATTCTGTGTATCCTGATAGACATGTGTAAGACATTCGGGGAAGGCACAAGAACTAAAACGCTGTGACTGCCCTCAAGACCCTCTCATTCCAGTAGGTAGATCACACAGGCATATGTGCGGAACAACTAAACACTGTATGCAAGAGACTATGAAATGAAAGAAAAATCTATGAACATGTAAAAAATAATAGGGAGAGAGTAGTATGAGCTGGGAGTGAGAAGGGTAATGTCTGCATTCAGAAAGGATTATTCTAACATTGAACTTCCTCATATTTTCATTTGAGTCTCATAGCCTTGAAAATAGGATCCATCACACCATTTTGGGGTGGGGGGGAGTAAGATTTTTGAACCTGTAAGGAATACAAGAATTTGTGTTTGGCCTCACTTCTGAATTTGTTAGAGGTGGTTTTTACACCTAAGGAATACAACTGAACCTCGGTTCTTGAACGTCTTGGTTCTCGAACAATTCGGTTCTTGACCAAGTTGTTCACAGGAAAAATGTCTCAGTTGTCTGACAAAACTTTGGGTCTCGATTCTTTCCCCAACAACCCTTTCACACCGACACCTGTGCGATCAGTCACACATCTCCCAACAAACAAAGGAGATTTGGTTTTCAAACCAAAACTTGAACAGTTTTCAGGAACAAATTAAGCTCAAGATCCGAGATTTCACCGATTTCAAAAGTTAAGGCCAATACACGAAACCCACATAAAGCAACTAGTCTGGAGTGCCTTAAAAACAGATGTAACCATATTTTGCAAAACTCCATCTGAAACTCTAAATCTTACGATTACACCAAATCCTTATAAGTTGTTCACATGAAAAATGTTTTTTAAACATATGTTTTAAAAATATGTTTTTTAAAACACTAGCTTAGTAAATACTTGAACATTAAAGCAAGGAAGCATCAAATTCAGGTCATTTTCTAAGGTTTTCTTCACAAACAGCCCATTCCTGAAAAGAAAAGGGGGAGAGGGAACATGGGGATTTAGTTATCAATTCTCACCAAGGCATTATTCAAGTAATAATTGCCTTTACTCATACCCTAGAGGTCTCTAGCAATAATAAGAAGTAAATTCATATGATAATATGATGGATATGATGGAGTTCATAGGATGGAATGAAAAAATAAAGGAAGCAAGAAGACTTGGGGGAAAATTGTCCTTTTTATGACATTGTCATATTCTATGAAAGAAAAACAGAAATAAGTGATTTAAGATAGTGTTTAAATGTAAATAAACTCCTAACAAATTACAGTCCAAATGAATGAGGTTCATCCTTCACTTAAGTAATGTTTATGAAGCATAAAAGCAAGTTGGACTAAGTATTCTGGAATTAAGAAAATAAAATTTAATCTTCTGACTTACTACTATTACCTTCCTCAAATTTTATTCAGACAGAAGTTTGGTATTTCTTTAGACACCTAATATGTATTTATGGACAATGTGCAGTCCAACTCCAAAAGACAAGCAGTGATACGGAAATGTGAAAGCCCCATTCCTTTCTTTTGTATTTTCTTAGCCCTTGTCATAAAACAGGTGCAATTCAAAACATGATGCTTATAATGCAGCTAATGTACCCAGGGCTACATGAAGATATGAACCAAGATCAATGTTGACGTTACTGGTCCTAAAAATATTTAAAGTCAATATTGGCATCTCCGGTCCTTGTTACAAAAATTAGTTTGGAATGCAGGCAGCATCCAAGGAATATGGAGAAACTGAAGCTTTTTTTGGCAGGAAGCGTAACCCTATACCTTGATGGTAAGGAACTCAGTTATAATTTTCCATTACCTGTTCTAAATACCAGCTGAGCAAAGCACCTCTTAAACTTTCTATATCTGTCATACAAGGACAAAGAGAATCAGTCTTTATAAAATCAAAAATCTCTTTCTAATATGCTACATAAGGAACCCAACAAGAACAAAGTTAAGTGTTATTTCAATCTTCTTTTAGTCAATTCATTAAACACTGAAATATAGTTAAATAGATATCTGTAAGTGCTTAAACAATATAGTCAAAGAGTTTTGTAAGACATTCTGAAACACATTATCACAGGTATGAACTTCAGGATAATCCAAAGTTTAGTTCTAGAGTACCACACAGTTTAACTAACCCCTTTTCCCTTCAGCCACAAAGTCCATGGAGAAACCAGAGCCAGCTGTGGACAGAAACAATATGTGGAGGCTCAGATGATTCACCTCTGTAAACAGGGTATACTCTATTCTTTAACACGGTATACTTTTATTGAGGGTTCTAAGTGTTCCCAGAAGAGCCCTCACCCCTTCCTTAAATAAAGGGTCAAAGACATTCCAAGCACTTCCCTCTAACAACCCAGAAGGTGTTAAGAACACGACTCTTATCACAGATTCTATTATACAGTTGGTAAAACTCTGCCCTATGATAAGTTACTCCTAAGGACTCTACTGAACATTTCAGAGGAGGTATTAAACACGGGTAGCTACTAAGATTCCAAAGGCTAAAGGTGTTACTTCATTGAATTACATTATCATGTGTCCAGGGGTTAACTCTTTAAGAGAGGTAGTATTTCTTCCAAGTTGCCGATATTACTTCCCTAATTATTCTGTGAAACTTCTTAAGGGCAGGAACCTTGACTTATTTAATAGGTACCATCCAGCATTAGATAACAGCATTAGTACATAGCAGGTGCTCAATAAATACTTGCTGGAAAGAATTTAAAGATTCTTTCAGTTTCCAATGAATCAACTGAAAAGCAGAGTTAATCAGAGAGCTTGCCAGAGGTGTTGAGTATTTCAGACTTGAATGCCAGGCCATTCTCTCGTTCCAATAACAAGAAGCTTGGAGAATAGCGGCTCCCAGTTATCTAAACTGTCCACCAGAGCACCCTTTGTTTTCCAGCCTCCAGTTTAATAGGAACTTGTCCAGCTCTGTAAGTACAAGAAGCAAGGGTTTGTGCTGAGTATACAGCAACCTCCCAGAGGAAGGGAGGAGAATTTAAAATATCAGGTTTTCTTCCTATGAATACACTGCACAGAAGTTACGCACAGGGCCCGGTTGTGCAAAAGCGGCACACTGCTATTTTGTCAGAAGATTAATATACACAGTTCCCAAGCAGAGCTACCCAACCAACATCAGGAAGAGAGCCTTCACACCGCCATGCAAGTTGCTGATATGCTCATATTTACAAGTGCAAAGCGCAAGGGATATGTTTTCAAACTGTCTTTTAATTAAATTTCAAAACATCTTCCAGGGAATTTCCTTACATTTTCCTCCGAACTGGAAGACATTTACAAATTGGAATAAATACAAAATATGTCACCCCTGAAAAATGGATTTATTTTAGTGGTGACTCCTACTCCTTGCCAAAGCTGCATTGCTTTGGGGCCTGAAAAGCAAAGTGGTTCATCCATCTTCCATTTGAGCAAGGTAACTGATGGTCCAAGCTCACTGGGTTGTCATCAGAAAACTGCAGGGAAGTGACTCTGGTGAGTTCCATGCTCTGCAAAATAAAGGCAAAACAATAACAGACCATGCACATTGCGTTTGCTAATTCTACATTCACATCACTCTCTCATTCATCATGAGTTTGGGTAGAACCGTTGAGTCATTGTAGAATACGAAACAATGTATTGAACAGTTGTGTCATGGCTAGCTACAGGTGAAAGGAACCAGAAAGCAGGCATGTCTTCTCAAGGAGAATTCGTTTCTCTTCAGATGACACTGCGAGATTCTTCATTGCCCTCTTCCTCAAGAATTGGAAATATTATTTCAGAACATTTTATAATATTATAACAATTAACATGTCAGAAAGAATAAGTTAGCATAGCACCAAGCTAACATATAATAGAATTAATAGTTAATGTTTTCTCCGAGCTTATACATATGTTGCACTAACCTAATGTACACTCTAACTCCTTTAGTCCTTGCAAGAACCCGGTGAGGTAGGTATTCTTTGTCTCCATTTTACAGGTGATGCAGCTCAGCCTCAGGCGGATTAATGAGCCCGAGGTCACGCAGCCAGCTGCACAGCAGAGTGAGGACTCAAAGCAAGCCTCACCTGCCTCCTCGGCCTGTACCCTGTGGGCCACCGCTACAACTGCTGCAAAGTGAATGTCTTTTTCTTTTTTTATTTAATTTCTTTAACTATTTTTATTGTTGTTCAAGTACAGTTGTCTCCATTTCCCCCCACCATGCCCCTGCCATCCCCACCTCCCACCCCTGATCCCACCGCCCCCCCCCCTTAATTTTGTCCACATGTCCTTTATAGATGTTCCTGAAAACCCTTCTTCCTTTCCTGCCCTCATGACTCCCTCCCACCTCCCCTCTGGTTACTCTCAGTTTGTTCTTAATTTCAATGTCTCAGAGGGAACGTCTTTTAAACAAAACAATTCTTCCTTGCTTTTAGTGAGTTCAGCGAAATCACAGGTCTGAGACAATCCTATTTTGCTCCACTCTCCTGTGAGGACATCATGTTACCAGCTTCTGTCCTTCACAGTATCTTCTAGGGCTGAGTACAGCTTTCTGTTCCACAAAGCTCATAAAGCGTGCCCTCTCTCAGACACACACACACACACACAAACACACATGCACAGCCAAGAAGCCCAGGTGTTTGCACAGTCCCATGAATGAGCAGCTGTTGCTTTAAAAGAGGGTGGCGGAGGGGGGCCGGGCAGCGCTGGCTCGCAGGCGGGTGTGTAAACGTACACAGAGAGCCACTTTCTGTAAGAAGGCTAAAACATATTTAAAATGGGACCACCTCAGAGATGAAATCTTTCCCCTCCTGTTACCTCTCAACCTGCTCCAAAACTCCAATATTCAGTTTTTCCAAGTCACCCTCTCCCTCCCCCCCTTCCCTAGAGAACGCTGATTTTCTGTGTGAACACTTGGCCCACGGCAGGGCAGTTTCACTCCTTCATTTAGCAGTCAGAAATAATTTGGGCAGTTAATTATTTCCCCAGCTAACAGATGCGTGTGCCCGCTCTGCGGGCGCCTCGACGCGCTGCCCACACAGGCGCGAACAATGAGCGTGCCGTGGTCCGTTCTCTTCAACGGCTTTTTCGTCTCTGGGTTGCTTACTTGCATGTTTGTTTTTAAATTGCGTGGAAGTGAAGAAAGAAAAGGCTTCCACTGAAACCAACTTGCTTTGGGAAAGAGGAATGTCATTTCTCTCGGGAGGGTGCTGCACAGACAATGAGCCGGGCCGGTGCTGGTGGCAGCTCCTTGCCATGTAGAAATCAGCCGTGGGGGGTGGGGGGGGAGCCAGGGAGGTGAGGAGAACACCCCCGCTGCTCCAGGAGTGCTGGCCTGACTTGGTGTCGAAAGCACCGGCCGCTGAAGCCTCTTGCGTTCTCCCAACATTTCCCTTGGAGATTCTGAAACTCCCTACCTTTTTCAGTCCATTATGTATTCTTCCCTTTTTATAGCTCTCGATTTCATTGTGAGGAGTCCTGCCTGGCTCAAAGCTGTCCTTCCTTTAATACTGAGTACATTTTAAAAAAATATACAACTAAATATATATTTTATTGCCCAAAGGAACACAGAAGTCTTGGGGTAATGGCTACACATACTTTACTGACTCACCAAATAAGGGAAAAAAGATATTTTTACCTTTTACTATGCTAGATTATTAGACCATGTCCCTCCAATTGGCTATAGTTCCCATTACAGTCCTCCTTGTCCCACATTTTCCAAGAATCACACAGATTCACACACTCAGGCAACGAAGGCGACCTTGTGAAGCTAGAGGCAGATGAAATTCTGTCTTTCCTCGTGGGTAACCATTAGTCTGTCTGTCCTGATGTCACCTTCTCTTATGGTGTCCCAATCAAGAGGCAATTCGCTTAAAACGTAAAACCAACTATGTCAAACTCTCCTGATTGCTGGGCCTGCAGTTCCTGTACTGCTCGGTCTTTTAGGTTCCATGCTGCGTCTACAGTAGCTCAGTTTATGTTTTCTTCCTCCGTATGTGTTTTAGCCATTACTTCCTATTGAGTTTGTTTTTCTTTGAGGATTAGCCTAGCAGCAGCCTCTTGGCTAGTAAATACATATCGTGTTAGTTGGGAGTGACTGGATCCCTGGAAATATCTTATTCAGAGGAGTTGGAAGTGACATTGTCCTGTGTTCAACATAGACTGTAGCTTAATGCAAACCCCAGAGAGTCTCTATCATCTAACACTGTAGTTATTGTGGCAACAATAATAATCTCTTGTGTTCGTTCAGTGCGACTGTCGCCAACTACCACAGAAATAATTTCTGTGCGGAACCAAATTCAACTTTGGGTAATCTATAATAAAAGTTCAAACTTCTAATGTTTTAAGTCCATGCAAAGTATCTTATAGTAATCAAATGGCAAGGGTCTTCTGCTGGCTGAGAAATAAGGGCTCTAGAAATGGCTCTACCTTATGTGAAGGTAGGGATGCTTCTCTATTGTTTCAGAGAAAGTCTACAGAGCAGGCACCCTATTCAACATCCATTCCACACACTTCATAAACATTTCTCATGTGTTAGGCCCAGAGGACACAGAGGCAACTTGAGGCATAGTCGGTATTTCAAGGAATCATAGGTCACCCACTGCAATTGAACTTGGGTAAGGTTTCTGCTGGTACCACCTGGAATTAGAAGGAGAAATATTTCTCCTTCAAATACTGAAACCCTTGTTGAGTGAACACATGTTGTCTGTCTGCCCAGTGGAGGGAAAATATTTGTGCTTCCAGTTGAAAACTGTGCAACTAGATTTTGAGACAACTCCTCTGGGTTATCAGATTCTGATCCTGTGGGAGTCAGACAAATCTATGAACTGTAGGTGACTGAAAGCAATGCAAAATAGTTCCTGCCGATAGCTTTGTCCTGTCTGGTAGAGGTCTAGTTGACTTCTTCCCACTCTTTGGAAAAAATAATGTTGCCTCCATTTGCACATTTATTGCAATATCCCTGGTGAGTTTCTTTTTTTGAATATGTTATAACATTGGTCTGGTCCCCTCATTGACTAGTGAGTAAACTCTTAACATGTGTTCATTTATCTAACTGTACCAGAGCAATAGTTTTTAAAACAGTATCTTGTAGCACTAGTACCTTTACTTTGAGAGATTTATCCCTTTTCCATTCCATGTGTTTTGGGGAAAAGGAGGGTTAACACCACCTTTTAGTCCATCAAGTAGGCAAATGACCCAAACTCGGTCAAACAGAAAAATCTATCGTCCCTGAGCACAGCGACTGGATTAGAAATGGGCACGTGAACAAACATGGCCACTGAGATTTCTCCCTGGACTTTTCTGCTGAGCAGTACAGGGATGGTATTCTTGCTTCCTTCACAATTTTGAGTTGTAGGAAAAATGCCTGTGTTTTTCTTGTGTTCTTCATCTCCCCCAGCTGTGTGAAGGAGGCTGTCCAGTATGGGAGATAAGGAAGCCAACTTACAAAGAGGAGAGACAAGGAAAGAAAAAAGATAATTTTGACACCATGCTTTGTGTCCTGGATTCACCCAATCCTAAAGTATTTAGTTATATGGGGGAAGGGGGAATGGAGGGGATAGAAAAGGAGCAATCTCCTTTATTTAAACAAGTTTGATTAGGTTATATTACTTGGATCTACAAGCATTCTGAAAAAGAAGCCTGAATTTTGTGATCTGATTAAGACAAAGAGGGAGGGGGCAAGGGGGGAGAGAGAGAGATTTACTGTGAGGAATAAGTGCACATGATTATGGAGGCTAAGTCCAAGATCTACGGTCAGCAAGGTAGAGATCCAAGAGAACTGATCATGCAGCTCCAGCCTGAGATCAAAGGCCTCAGAACCAGGAGAGCTAGTGGTATAAGTTCCAGTCCAAGTCTAAAGGCAGGAAAAGATCAATATCCCAGCTTGAAGACAGTCAAGCAAAGAGAAAAAATTCTTTCTTACTCATGCCGCTATTCTCAGCAGGCCTTCAACAGGTTTGGTGAGGCCCACAAACAGTGGGGAGGGCAATCTGCTTTATGCAGCCCACCAATTGAAAGGCTAATCTCATTCAGAAACACCCTCCCAGACACTCTCAGAAATAATGTTTAACCGATACAGGGGCACTGTGTATCCTGGTAAAGCTGACACATAAATTTAACCATCACAGCGCCCCATTCACATGCTCTGTAGCACAATACCGCATGGAATCAAGAACGACGACAACAGAGAAAATAAGCCGAAGATGGCTATCTCTTCAAATCAATAAGTGTTTTAAATATTTACAGAGAGAAGAAGTCATATGCTACGTGGGGAAAGACCAGAGAAGAAAACTACTGAGGTAGCCTGCAATTAGCTTCTCTTTTTTGGCTGTGAATAGTTCCCCTGAACTATCAGATCTGGATTCTCAGTTCAACAAAAGAAAAACCCTAAAGATAACCATCCACATTCTACTTAGAATGCAATTTACTGATTCATTATCGTTAATAAGGGATGCCCCTAGGAGGCCCAATATGCTTAGCAAAATAGCTATTCTATCACCATCATACTCCCCCAGGTTTTAGAAACACAATTTGCTCTATGCTGTACACATTTGGTGGTTTTAACACCCTGAACAGCTAGGTGCCTGTAGGGAAAATACAGACAGCCAGAGCTAGACATTCTTTTTACACTGTATTTTCTAACTGCCCACCTTCTTCTCTGTATCCTGATAGACTTTAAACTCCGTGAGAATTATATCTTCTCTTCCACCACTAGCACATGTCATAGCCTGGCCCAGATTAGGTGTTGAGTAAGAATTTGTTGAATGAATATAAATATGTTACCTTTAGCTTTTAAGCTCCCAAAGGCCAGGATTTTATTTACCTCATCTGTTTTCCTGTAGATTTGTCGAAGCTGTGCCTGACACACGAATGTGTGTGTGTGTAGACATATGTTGTTGTTGTTGTTATTGTTGTTGTTAATATTTCTCTTGACATTCCACAGGAAGTTTCTGGCAGACCACCCTCCTGATTAGTAATTACCTTATTACTTGAGTTCTACAAGCGGAATTACTACCCACCCACAACTGGCAAAGCCATTTGTTCATGCATCAGTTAACAAATGCAGTTTACCAGTTTCTGAAAAGATTTTATAATGAAGGTTTACTGGTATATAAATTATGCTCGTTGGGCTGCAGTTTCTGAAGGCATCACTTTTTTGTCTCCCTTGTTCACCATTGTGACCCTATCCTCTAATGAATTGTGGCCTCATGTTGATTTCCTATCGCACTTCCAGTCGAACACAAATTTCTGAGTGTGTCTTCCAGTGGCGTCTCCCAGCTTGACCAGCCTTCTCCGTTTTCATCTCCTCCTCTAGCCTAGCCTTCACCTTCCAGACCAACTAAATTTATTGTCATGTGGTTCCTTCCACTGGTTCTTCCTCTCCTGGCTGTGAGCCTTCGCTCCATTTTTTCCATATCTATGGAACAAGAACCAAACCACAAGTTTCTCCTCTTTAAATCACAGCTCAAGGACCGACTGCTCCAAGAGTTTTTTCCCACCCATCTTCCAATCCATCAGATCATCACTGACCCTGACTTCTACCACAACGTAACCTTGAAACGACTGAATTTATAAATATGGTGTGGCTATAGTCCAACTTTTGGCTTACGTCAATACTAATGGCCTAATCTCAGTATTAATCAATGTTAAATTCGAAAAAAAGAACCAAAAGTAATGTTCAATAGTCATTAAACCAGCATTGTAAAATTTAGCACTTTGGGGTGAAGACAACTGGGTATGCTTCATTGAGTTTAATAAATTTATTCTCTGCCTTGTTCCACAAGGGACTTGAATGAGATTATAACAACATGTGGCATATAATGACAATTAAATATAATAAAACATAAAGATCAGGGAAACGTGGATGGAATAAAATAGCAAGATTATGGAGAATACCGAAATATAAATAATCAGGTCATCGAGTCCCCCCCTGGTTATTAAAGTTGAACTGTCCATTTAACTCTGATCTTGGCACCAAGATTACTAATCATTAAGCCTGATTTTTTTTTGACTCAGTATTAAAAATTAAGCTATCCTCTTTGAATAATGTGAAAATGGTCAGGTAACTAGCACATTTTTGGAATTGATGCTGTAGTATGACACATATTACCATTTTCAAAAAATATTTCGCCTGAAACATAGACCCAAAAGACATGGCATAGAAAGGGGGTCCTGTGTTCAGTTTGGGGTGCTTTGAGTAATCCTGTAGAAAATAGCTCTATTTTATTTTACTAAAACCCAGTACTTCGCAAACCAACTTGAACCTCATTCCCCAAACTGTCCCCCACATAATTATCCACAGAAGTAGCTCCCAAGTGGCTTACTTGGAAGAAGTTGATATATATAGGACAATAACAAAGAAATCAGAAATCATCCACCTTAAGTTGCTTCAATTGTTTTGTGACATTTTATTTCTTAAGCTGGGTATGCAGGTATTCATCATATAATTCTATATATTTTTGATGCGCTTGATATATTTCCAAACTGCAAAACCAAAGAACCATCTCCCTCACAGAACCATAGTTGCCGGCAGCTTCTCCAGAACAGGGAGCGGAGTGAAAGTGGTGCTGACTTGAACTGTGGAGTGGCCTCTACTGCACGTCTCAAATATTATTTGGAACAAAATAACTATCACAGTAACAATAACAGTGGCAGATACTTACCGAGTACTTACAAGGTGCCAATCATTCTTTTCAGGGCTCTACTCCTATTAATTCATTTAATCTTTATAATACCCTCTGCTTCGGGACTATTATTATTTACATTCTAAGTCACTTGCTGCAGGGAAGAGGCAGACCTGGGGTGCCAGTCACAGCAAGCTGACTCCTGAATCTACATATCTTACCTGTGCCCTGTCCTGCATAAACCACATTTTATAGAGGGTGGTCAAAAAAGATCTCCCGATTTGGAGACATTGGAGCGAAGGCCTGAGGAAGTCGGGGAGAGAGGTGCGCAGAGCCCTGGAAGACCAGGGTTCCACGTGAGGGAATGTCAAGCCAATGCCCACGAGGCAGGTGTGCTTGGCAAGCTTGAGGAACTTTATAACATATATGACTTCACATAATCAAAGCCCTGCTGATCACTCCAGACTCCATTTCATTCTCATTTCTCTAATATTTTTAGTTCGTTCAACATGCCTTTTATTTGCACACCTGTGGAATTCTTCTCTAGAACTGCTACTTCTCCCCAGCTCCCCACGCCCCTACCTTTATCAGGCTAGCTTCTTCAGCTCTTGCCTTACGTTACATCTCCCATCACTTCTTCCCCACTACTGGCCTGTTTCTTAGACATCCCATACTTCTAGGTTTTCCTTCCCAATAGCTACCATTATGTGTTCCCCATGAGCCAGGAGTATGCTAAGAACTGGGCTGGTGTGTCATGTAAATCCCATAATAATCTCAATAAAATAGGTTTTGTTAGGGTCCATTTGATGGACGAGAAACCTGAGGCTTGGAAAGATGAAAGCAACTGGTCCACAGTAACACAGTGAGAACTGGGGTCCAGAGAGTGCCCAGAGCTTTGGTCTGAGCATGCTGCTGGATTGCCTGTCTAGCAGCCATCACACTGCTCTGTAATTGCAAGCTCGCACAGCTGTCACCCACCAAGCTCCTCAAGGCAAGGACTCTGCGATGTTCCTTTGAATGCAGAAAGGCTGAATAAACGTGCGTTGACTAAAGTAGAGGAATGCAGCAGCTCTTTCCCTAAGCAGTGCGTCCCTGCCTTCCGGGGCATTGAGTCTAGGTCAGAACACTTGGGTCAATTCTGATCTAAATCCCCTTCCTTCGGCCAAACCACACCAGATGTATTTCAGATTTTGCATCTCTGCCCACTCCATCTCCCCTGCTAGGACATCTTGACCACCCCATTCCTATTTCTTGGGATCCAGCAGTGACAGCATCTTTCCTGTCCATCAGACCTATTCCGACCAGTCTGAACCTCGGTCAGGGTCTCACTCAGCGCATAATAGTCCCTGACACTCTCACCAACAAGCAGACAATCACCTACATGCTGTCTTCCAGAACATTCCAAAGATGACTTCCTCACTCCCCTCCTGACTCTGAGCTGTTCTCTCTGCAATCCTCTGATTTTGGCCTTAATTTGTACCATATGTATTTTTACTTTTGGTGCATCACATCATAAAAGATTCTTCAGTGGTTCTGTGTTCCAAGTTCAACAACATGATGGGCAACAATTGATGCTTTAATAAAACCATACATGACATTTAGAAGGTTTGTTTGTTAAAAAGACTTTTAAATTTTAACCAGAAAATGCTCACTTTAAGAGTTATTAAAGTTTTACTTAACAGTTACTGATGTGCAAGAAGTAGTTTAAAATATTTTGTAGTTGGGATAAATTTTATGTAATGTTTGAATTAAACTTGTATCTTTTTAATTGAAACTTTATAACAGGTCTCACTCTGGGTCATGCTCATTTCCTTGTTCCAATTCTAAACACTGTATGGGCGTGATTCCTAAGGAAGAACAAACTCTGCTGTCCATGTGTGATCATCATTTCTTCAAAATAACAAATAAAATTTTTGGAGATAGATGTCAATCATTTAATACACACACAAGATTTAAAGAAATCACACCATTGACTTGGTGGGACCCATTTCATCTGCACAGATTATCTTCATCTGTAATAATGTTTCCTAACATTATTCGAACATTTCTTATATAACGGGCTCTATAATGCCTTGTATGTGTTATTTCGTTTAATCTTTCAAAACCCCTACAATCTGGTAGTATTTTTGATTCCCTTTGGTTAGACTCATTGGTCCGGGGAACGAGGACCTGGAGAGGTCATGTTCATAACTAGGAGCAGGCAATCTGAGCCCAAAGCCCTGCTCTGTTTTTTTGTAAAATATAGATTCATTCATAAGTTGAGGCATCATTTGGGGAATTAAGAAGTGAAAAATTCTGTTACATAGTCTTTACAATTAACAAACAGAAAAATAAAATAAAAAATTATAGATGCATAAGGGAAGATTTTTAAATATCCTACATTGATGTAACATGTATGTTCTATTTTTTTTCTTCTGAAAAGTAACATTTTCCATTAATTAAAAAACAGTTTACCATATGGGATAAAAATGTATAGTTTATATCATAGTTATTTAAAATTTATTAATTAGCAAGCCCCACAGATGTTCTTACATTAAAATATTATATTTTTTAAATCTGAAAATATGAGATCTGTCCGGAAAAAGTCCAGCCACTGTTAATAAAATAAGCATGGTTTGCACATTTGTGTGGCATCAATGTAACCTGGCAGCCAAGGACAGTGGACTGGAATGCACATGCATGAACAATGACAACCTCACTGTACTAGTCAGCGGGGGTGGTAGATGCCATTGAGTGAGCATGTGTACTGTGTGGCTGTTGCATTCAAAATGACTGAGTGAGTAGAGCAATGAATCTGCATCAAATTTTGCATTAAGCTTGAACATTCCTCCATGGAAACTATTCGGATAATTCAAAGGCCACAGCTATGGGCAATTGGTGATTGGCAGCTTCATCATCACAACATGCCCACTCATGCATCATGTCTTATGCATTGTTTTTTGGGGAAACATCATAGCATCCTGGTGATTCAGCCCCCCTACAGCCCAGATTTGGCACTCTACAACTTCAGGCTTTTCCCAAAACTAAAATAACCTTATAAAGGGAAGAGATTTCAGACCATCGATGAGATACACGGAAATACAATGGGGCAGCTGATGGTGATTGGGAGAACTGTGTGAGGTCCCAAGGTGCCTACTTTGAACGGGAGTGAGGTGTCATTGTCCTGTGTACAATGTTTCTTGTATCTTCTTCAGTAAATGCCGCTGTTTTTCATATTACATGCTGGATACTTTCCGGACAGCCCTTGTACACCGTCTTTAGTTCATGCAGATCATCTGGTCATCTACTTTCGGAAGTCTCCTTGTTGCAGAATAACAAATTGGTAAAGAAAATACTGAATTTGCCAACTTAAAAAATTTAGCCATGATATCTGTGTCTAAAGTGCATCACTCTTTTATAAAACTTCTAGTGTATTTTCATTATTATTAAATACTAAAATTTATAAAAACCCAAACCAACAGAATTTCTTATTGTGAGTTATGCCATGTTTATATAAAATTTCCAGAGTTACAAAAGTTTTTTTTTCCCAAATTAAGCAACATAAAAGAAAGCTGGAAGAGATTTAAAGAGATCACAAGGTTCATCCTTCAACCACTGGAAATCAAGACTTGTACTAAACAGACATATTTTAAGGTTATGTACTAGAATAATTTCAACCATATTCCTAGACTGTGCTGTGATTCTCTAACATGAAACAGTGTTGTTGGCGTATTTTAAATTCTGTTGATGGCCTGGGAGTGACCACTAGGTGGCAGCACAGGAGATACTCAGCCCAAGAACTGAACTTGAATTGGCATTGATCAGAGAGGTAAGCAGAGAGGGAGAAAGGTACAGAAGGGGCTTATACAAGTCTCTCTTGTTGCAAATTTCAAATTGTGTGGCTTTTCTGGCTACTCCTTTTATGGCTTAGAAAAGACAAGAACAAAAATTTTCTTTTAATGGAGAAAAAATGTCAGACATAAGCTTATTCCCTTTAGCTTGTTTTTTCATATATATGTTTTTGTATAGTTGTAGTGAACATACAACTTATATTCATCTAATCCATTTTCCATACTGTAGTCACACAAATATTGTCAAAATGTAAAGGAAATCGCTCATTTCTCTGCTTTAAAATTTTCAGTGGCTTCTTTTTGCTCCTTCCAAATGGCCCTGCAGGCCCATCTGGACTTCACCTCTCCAAGGCCATGCCCCCTCAAACTGCTGCGACCCAGCACAGTGAAAAGCACTCACTTCATATTTATTGAGTCTTTCTAAAAATGTATTAGTTGTGGTAAAAAAAACTGCATAGCATAAAATTTATCATCTTAACCAGTTTAGCTGTACAGGTCAGTAGTGTTAAATATATTCACATCACCATGCAACAGATCTCCAGAACGTTTTCATCTTACAAAACTGAAACACTCTACCTTTTAAACAACGGCCTGTTTCCCTCTCCCCCTAGCCCCTGACAACTACCATTTTACTTTCTGTGTTCATGATTTTGACTACTTTATACTCCTCACATAAGTAGAATCGTACAGTATTTGTCCTTTCGTGACTGGCTTATTTCACTTACAATAATGTCCCCAAGGTCCATCCGTGTTGTACTATGTGACAGAAAATTCCTTTTAAAGCTGAGTACTATTCACATGCATACATGTGGCGCATCTTTAATCCAGTCATGCCGTGATGGACGTGTAGGCTGTTTCCATGGTGCAGCTGTTGTGGATAACACTGCCATGAATGCAGGGTGCCAGTATTTCCTTGTGGTCCTGCTTTCTGCTCTTTCAGATATATTTCCAGACATAGAACTTCTGGATCAAATGATTGTTCTATTTTTATTTTATTTTAATATTTTTTGAGGAACTTCCATACTGTTTTCTATAGCGGCTGCCCCATTTTACATTCCCACCAACAGCACACCGGGGTCCTCCACACCCGCCTCAACACTTGCTATACTCGGGTTTGGGGTTGTTTTGTTCATAGCAGCTATTCTAATGCAGGTGAGGTGTTGCCTCATGGTGGAGTTTTTGTTCATTAGTTTGTTTTATCGTTGTTCAGTTACAGTTGTCCCGCCTTTTCCCCCATTGCTCTCCCCTGCCCCGTCCACCACCCTGACTCCCATCTCTAATGGTTAGTGATGATGAGCACCTTTTCAACATGCTCGTTAGTCATCTGTAGATCATCTTTGGAGAAGTCTATTCAAGTCCTTTGCCTGTTTTTCAATTGGGTTGTTTGTTGTTGTTGAGTTGTAGTTCCTGATAGAATCTGAATATTAATCCTTTGTCTAAATTTGCATGATTTGTCTAATCCTTTGTCCATAAATTTGCATGATTTGCAAATACTTTCTCCCATTTCACAGGCTGCCTTTTCATTCTATCAGTTGTGTCCTGGGGTGCACAGAAGTACCCATATTTTAAAGGAAGCTGCATAGTGTTCACGATTACCACTCTTCGTGGCAACCACATCACCCTTCTGCCAAGTAAGTGATAGCATCATGATTCGCTTCACCATTCCTCTATTATGGGATATTATTTCCCATTCCAGATAATGCCATAAAAATAGTCTTTTGCCTGTAGCTTCTTCCCTTTGTCTTAAGGATTATTTCCTTAGAATATATTGCCAGAAATAAAACCACTGAGTCAATTAACATGAACATTTTATGATTCTTGATATTTGTTGCTAAATTTCTTTCTTAGGAATTTATATAGCCAACAGTGACATTGTAACAGTTAGTGTTTATTGGATGGTTGCTATGTACCAAGCATTCGGCTAGATTCTTTACCCATAATATAATTTCCTCATGTCAACACTGCAAGGTAGGAGTTATTACCATTTTATGGTTAATAATATGGAGTCAGAGATTGTACTGGTTACCCAAAATCACACAGTTATTGTTGGGTGTTAATTCTGCCTGACTTCAAGACCAGGAGTGATCTTTTCATGACACTATGTTGCTTGTCCACGTGTGAAAATATACCACTTTCACCTTTCCTTCATACAATCTTTAAGAATGACAACATTTGCTAATTTGATAGAGGGAGAGAGGGTAATGATTAGAGTACACATCTTTGGTTACATGCCTGAATGAGTCTTTTTCCACATCTACTTTATACTACTCCATACTATTTCCCTCCCCCAACAGATGTTCCCTATGCGAATAGACAGCATGTAGCCTTTTCAATCAAAGAAAAAGTTAAGACACAACTTCTATCATGCCTAGGATTGTGGGCCTGTGTCTTTTATGAGTTACCTATTTTTATTCTCAGCCCTATATTTATTTTTATATCTTATCAAACTATTTAAGGTTTTCTACAATATATTTACCTTTTTTTTAAATAGTCCCATACTACATTTCACATCTCTTCTTTTTTTTAGATTTTATTTATTTATTTTTAGAGAGGGAAGGGAGGGAGAAAGAGAGAGAGAGAGAAACATCAATGTGCGGTTGCTGGGGGCCGAGGCCTGCAACCCAGGCATGTGCCCTGACTGGGCATCGAACCTATGATGCTTTGGTTCACAGCCCGCGCTCAATCCACTGAGCTATACCAGTGTATTTACCTTTTAAGTTGTATTTTTGCAATATGTTTTTGTCAATCCACCCTTCCTTTTATTCGTGTTTTTTCTATTTATATCATAGTTTTTAATTTTACATATTTATTTTTAATGTGGTCATTTTTATGTTGATCCTTTAATTTGTGGTTTCTTCTATTGTTCGTAAGTACAAAACTTTTCTACCTTCATATACAAATGCCTGATACTTATTTCTCTTTTTGTTCTGTTTTTTTCTGATTCAATTTTAATATTTATGTTTTAAACCCTCTGAAATGTAGTTTTAAGCACAGTATAGATATAAATGTATTAACTTTTCAAAATTGTAAAGTAGATGGTCCCAATGCCATTTACTGAATACTTTCCTTCCTCACTGTTCTGTAATGTCTCAATTACTTGTATGTTAAAATCATTTCTATGAACTAATTTTTCATAGTAAAATGTAACACATTTTACTGAGTAAAAATAACACATTTACTGAGAAATAATTCACACTAAAGAGTGCAATTCAGTCGTTTCCTTATGTTCACCCCCACCACCAGAACCTAATTCCAGAGCATGTCCATCGCCCCAAAGAGAGGCCCACCCCCGGCCACTGCAGTCACTTCAGCCCACCCCTCCCCCCCAGCCCCTGGCAACCACTGAGCTATTTTCTATCTTTGTAAACTTGGCTATTCGGGACATTTCATATGAACAGAATTATACAATATGTGACCTTTTATAACTGATTTAGTTTCAAGGTTCATCCATAGCTGTCACATGTACATTAATACTCATTAAATTTTATAGCTGAATAGTAATCCACTATATAGACGTGCCATGTTTTGTCTACCCACTTATTCACTGACAAACATTTGGGTTGTTCCCACCTTTTGACACTTATGAATAATGCAGCTATGAGCATTTGTGTACAAGTTTTTGTGTAGGCATTTTTGTTCCCTTGGGTGTATACTTAGGCATGGAATGTCTAGGTTGTATGGTAACTCTGTATTTAACTTTTCAAGAAATCACCAATCTACCCCAACATATATCAAAGCAAGTGCACCATTTCACATTCCTACCAGTAACATATGTGAGTTCCAGTTTCTCCACACATTGCACATCAACGCTTATTATTGTTTATTTCTTTTATTAGTATTTCATTATGGTTTTGATTTGTATTTCCTTAATGACTAACAACACTGAACATCTTTTCATGTGCTCATTGGCCATTTGTGTATCTTCTTTGAAGAAATGACGATATAAATCCTCTACTAGTCTTTTAGTTGTGTTGCCTTTTTGTATTTAGTCATAAAATTTATTTACATATTCTGGGTACAAGTCCTTATCAAATATGTGATTGGCCAATACTTTCTCCCAATCTGTGGGTTTTCTCTACACCTTCTCCATGACATCTTTTGAAGCACAAAAATTTTTGTTTCATGCAAAGCCCAATTCATCTGTTTTTTTTCCTTCTAGTTGCTTGTGCTTTTGGTGTCATTTCTAAAGACAAAACTATTGCCTAATTCTTAGAGATGACAATTATGCATAAGTTTTTTATATGCAAATTTTTATATGTGGTATGTGGTACATGTCCAACTTCTTTTGTCTGCATGTTGATAACCAATGTCCCAGCACCATTGGCTAAGAAGACTATTCTTTCCCTATTGAAATGTCTGTGACTAACTTCTGGGCTATTTCTTTGTTGCAACAATGGCAATGTTCTCAAAGGTCCACGATGTCTTAACTATATTTGCTTAAAATCTGTATTAACACCTGAAAGGGCTAGTCTTCTGTTATTAAGCACCTTCATTACCTCCCACCACCTCCTCCCCACATACACTCAGAATATTCCTTTTAATTCTCACCAAATTATTATTCTAGATTAGTATTTTACAAACTTGCTTTTCCAGAGAGCAAATTCAATGTTTATGATTCATTGCTTGCATTTCTACTTAAAGAACACTTTCTTCCTTCTTGAATTGCTATTGTTAATGGTTCATCTATTTTTCTCAATCTATTGTTCTCCTTGAGTAGAACAGTATTACTTCCACTTAAAGAAAAACTTAAAAGCAGACATATAGTACAAGGAAGTTAAATTTTGTGACTTGACCAAGTTCACCCAACCAAATAAATGGAGGTGAAGACATTTGAATATCTTAATTTCTATGAAGTTTATTCCTGAGTATCTTTCCATTTAAATCTTAATGCTTTTAATCTAGCAATCTGGATATTTTAAGAAAAATTAAAATTTGTGTCAATCACTTTAACCATATTTTTCTCTATATTAGTTTATTTTGTACATCACCTCAAAGATTTACAATTTGATACTCTCTGCCTTCTCAGCTTAGAAAATTCCACCAGCTGTTGGCTGGTTCCAATCGTTGTTTTAGTTTTAACCTGGAAGAAATTTTCCCAAGGGATGAACAGTATTATAACCCAAAGTGGTGGGTAGGGATACGTTGTTTAGGAAAAGCAATGTTTTTTATTGCTCTTCTAATACACTCTACAATTAGTAAAGCCAACAAAATCTTCAGGGGTGTGAAAACATACCAAAAAGAGAATGATAAAACATTGTAATGGACATGTATTTACCCCTCTCTGAAAACATAAGAGTGAATACACTATTTTACAGAATAATGTTGCATCTTTCTCCAACTCTTAGTCTACATAAGACAAAATAGGTATTATGTATATTTATGCCATTTGCCAATGACTGGGTAATGCAACCTGTTGCCTTTCAAATATACAGCTCTTCCTGCCACTTCCCCCCAAAACTACCTACACAATCTAGACCAGCACTTCATAACAGTAACAAAATAAGAGACACATATAAAAAAATTTTTCTTATTTTATGGTAGTCACATTTTAAAACAGTAAACAACCCTGACTGGTAAGGAATAGTGTGTTGGGCATCATCCCATAAACGAAAAGATTACCAGTTTGAGATCTGGTCAAGGCACATACCTGGGTTGTGCCTGGATTGCAGGCCAGGTCCCCAGTAGGGGGCACACAAGAGGCAAACACACATTGATGTTTCTCTCCCTCTCTTTCTTCCTCCCTTCCCCCCTCAAAAAGTAAATAATTAAGATCTTTTTAAAAATAAACAAAACAGTAAGTAGAAACAGACAAAATTAATTTTAGTATATTATTTAATCCGGTATACCTATGGTACTAGTCCAATGCATAATCATCATAAAAATTATTAGATACTTTTATTCTTTTTTTATTCTAAATCTTTGAAATCTACTGTGCAACCTACACACTTACAACTCATCTCAATTTGAACGAGACATGTGCCCAGTGCTCAACAGCCACAGGGGCTGTGGCTTCTGTACTGGAGGCATAAGTCTAGATAGAAGGCCCCTGGAATCCTCCAAGCCAGAGAGCATGGGAGGGAAAGCAGAGAAGATGAAACCTTGGGAAAGAAAGAAAAGTAGAGGGAGAGAAGGAGAAGTGAGAAAATAAGAACAAGATAAAGGAAAGGATAGGAAGGAGGTGAGCATCTTCTGAACACTTGCAGTGTGCCAGCTGTGTGTTTAGTGGGAAGTCCTGTAAGCTACTTGGCAATAGCCTTCAGCATCTTCTGTGTGGGCAAGAAAGTCCCATGTGAAGTGAACTATTATTACTGATGATGATTCAGTCCATTAGAAAAATACTTCAACACTCCGTCATGGGAAGATGTTGTACTGGTTCGCACACTCACAGCGTGGATCCTCATCTGCCTCTGCTGTGGAAAGCAAACCACTGAGAAGGCTGCATTTGAGCAAAAACATTTCTCACACTTCCTTTTCTCCTTTCCAAAACACCAAGGCATGCTACCAGACATCCCCTCAGAGAAGTTACAGGCTAATAAAATTTGCAATGGGGTGTGAACAAACAAGGGAAATGAAGGGGAAGAAGGAAAGAAGAAATCTATTTGTGATTTTAGGGAGTAAGGGGGTTACCGCCCTGAATTTGTAGCTAAGAAACAGATGAAAACAGGGCATGCATCAGTATATTGGATTTTCATATAGGCCACTCATATTAAGCATTGTATGATGGTGCAACTTTTCCCCATGTTTGAGCAAAGACAAGGGTCAGGTTTCTGCTTAAGATTTGGGTCTAAGGAATTTTATCCATACTTGGGAGTGGGCGGAGATGACCTTCAATAGCAAGGCACAGAGTACATGTATGGGAAACATTTTCTCTAAGTTAAGACGGTCCAGAGAGCAAGAGAAAATCCATAGCATCAACACCAAGGTGGAAAGCAAGACAAGAATCTAACACAGAGGGTAAGTTAACAAAAGCGAAGAGGCAGGCAAGAAGGAGCAAGCTCATGCAATGGGCCCCGGAGGCGACTGAATACTTGTTGAGGGAACTCTGACTGAGCCTGTGAGGGCAAAGAGCTCATAAAGGGTATAATACCAGGTCTCAACTCCAGTTTAGTGGGTAATATGTACATTACTGGCAAAATATTAAGTACTTGTATTTTATAAATAGATTTTATATATTCACCAAAAAAAAGTAGTAATCCCAATACATCTGCCAGACATATACTTTAAATGACCCACATGAGTTGCAGTGAAGTAAGCAGACCAAAATTTTCCATCCTAATTTAATTCAGGCCTTGCATCTGGGTTAGGTCTATATGCAGGATTAGCGCATTATAAACCCATATTGTTTTTCTTGTTCCCTCCGCTGGAGCCATGCTCTTTACACCCCCACCCAGCTTTGAAACGTGAAGGCCCTTCCCTTCTCAGACCACCCAATCCCAATGGAACAAGTTGAAGCACTCCAACCCAACGGAACCACTGCTTAAAAATATACTCAAGACACTTTGTAAGTACTAAGAATTTTCCTTTGGGATACTTTATTGCTTTCTTTCAGAGTCATTTGCCTTTGCTCTTTTTACTTTTGCAAACTCACATCTTTGTTTTTTACTTTATTTAATCAGGCTCAAAATTTTGTTTACGTAAGTCTTCAGGGGGCAACAAGGAGCCCTGTCATCATGGGTCCCACAGACCAGTGATGGGCTGGCATCATCTTACAATGCTGTTCTCAGTGAGCGCAAAGCCCTTAGAGACCAGCCCTCTGATAAAATGCTAGCTCTCTGCCATGCCTGAAACCCACTCTGAGTGTGCCCAAGAAATGTCATCATCATTGAAACCTGTGCTAGGCTTGGTAGAGACCACAAAGAGAAGAGAGGTCTCCTTTCAAGCCATCATGAAAACAACACCTTCCCAAACATAGAAGAGTAAGAAAAACTATTAATGTTCTTTGTGTGTTTAGATTGTACATTTTTAGGTTGTTGTTTTAAATTAAATGTGACCATTTGCTTTCTTTAGCAACCTGAGAGGACCGAAGAACTGGAGGTGGCGAGTGGGGTGCAAGGAAAGAAGGGGAGAAGAGACAGGCAGTGCCAGGCAAGAGCGTGGAGAGAAAATTGAAGGCAGGCAGAATGGCTGACTGAATGAGTCATGAAATTAAGTCATGATTTTGAATCCTGGCTTCAACAACCTCCAGCTAAGTGATTTGGACAAGCTACTCAATTTTTTTAAGCTTGTCCCCTCAATTGTAAAATGGGAATAATGCTCAAATGTACCTCATTGGGATTGTTGGGCCACTGCTGTATTTTTTGGACTATAAGACGCACCCCCAGCCCCTGCCAAATTTGGGAGGAATAATGGTTGTTAATGCTGCTGTTGAGTTCTGTTTACATTTACATTGGTGAAATATTATGTTATTAAGTATTTTACCACATTTTTTGCTTCAAAAACTTTTTTCCTATTTTCCTCCTCTAAAACCTAGGTGCATCTTATGGTCCAAAAATACGGTAATTAAAACACTGCATGTAAAGCCATTAACAAATGCCTGGCACATAGTGGACATCATTAAGTGGGGTGAATTATTATCACAACTAGTAGCAGTAATGCAGATTGAACAGAATGGAATAAAATCCATGCTGTACTTCATTTCACTCCTTCTATTCCTACAACTTTACGTGCTGATCTTCTCTCGTTGGTGTCCAGGGAGACATGTGACCATGGAAATTGGATGGGCAGAAAGGTGCTTTCAGAGAGCAAACCTATGAGTCACACAACAAGTACCACGGGGCCACATAACTTGCAGAAGTAGAACGTGGCAAAAGAAAAGCATGATCATAAGGACATCTCATTAAGCAATCACTCATCTACGATCTTTAACTGTCATCCTCCTTCCTATAACTAGAAGTAAAAGTAAATTGCAGACCTTTCTTCCATCTGACAAATCTCTACACCTCACACTATCACTTCTCCCATCCTCTCTCTCGTCGCTCTCTGCAGCTGGGACCGGGCTGACTGTTCTAGGGGCAGACAAATTTCCACCAACACTAACTTCGGTGACCTCCATCTTGTGGCAAACTATCGAAACAGAACCAGAATAGGAAAAGATGGGGGATAGAAAGGCCAAAAAAGAATCTTAATCTTTTTCTAGAAACCCTGCAATTACTTTCAAACAAGATCAGATTCTGGGTACATTTTATTCAGATATTACAATTGTAGCAGTGACTTTTTCATCTTTGAGGGAAGAAGACAACATACTGTCCCAGCTAAAAAGCAGTCGACAGCACCCCACTCAGTGAGTCTCAGGGCGATGAATCTACCCGTGTGTCAATGTTCTGTCCAAACTGACTGAAGCAGTTGACAGCTTCATTTGGGATGCCTGCAAATTCCTGCTCTTCTTTTTAAGATGTCCTTTTTTCTGGCAGCCCTAGCTGTATGTTGGAAAACCTAAAGGAATAGAGAGATAAGCTGGATTCAGCCAACCATCTGGGAGGTGGCGTGCCAGCCTTCCACCCATGCTGCTCAACTGAACTTTTAATTCACACATCTGCACATACACATATATGTAGTGTGTGATCCACACGTGCGAGTAACATAAGTACCTTTACAGAATAAAGTAAAATATGTTCTGCACATTATATACTGAATGTTATGTGTGTATATACTTTTCATATATTATATACTTAAAACATATATAAACTTATATGCTTAAATATATTTAGAATATACCTAGAATATTCTACTTCATAAGAATGTAAGCTTCATGAAACAGGAGTCTATCCATTTTTTTCATAGAAGGTACTTAATAAATCTTGTTGAATGAAAGAATGGGTATATAATTAAGTGTCTCATTTGATCCTCCGGCCAACTGCATCTATGACTTAGGGCTGAAGAGTAATATTGCTGTCAGCATGTTGTAGTTGAAGGATTCCAAGTCGCCTGGCCAAGTCCCCCCAGCCCCGGCGCGGGAGCAGCCGAGCAGGAGGGAAGCCCAGGTTGAATGATTCCTCATCCCATGCTTTACAGTGAATTGATCTAACTTCTACTAATGTGAGAAAACAAAAGTTGCTCGCTTTCTTCACCAAGTGATGGCACTGGGCTAAATTCATTTTACCATCTCCTCCTTGTTGTCTTGGATCAGGTTTATCTGGAGCTTGGGGCTGAGAGAATTCCCATTCAGTTCTTTACACCATTTTCATTCTTCTCCACCTGAGCCACTTGGAGCCCTTAGGACCCCCTCACTTTTCCCTTCATCCTTCCACTCTCTGTCCCACCTTCCTTGCTTTTGTTTTTCTTTCTTCCCTTTTCCTCCACTGACTCAAGCAATTACTGACTAGAAGCAAGAACCACACTGGTGGGAAAGAACCATTTGGGATCCACTCTCCTACTTCAAGGCCTCTGGGTATCTTCCTAAGAAGCAACAGTGAAAAGAAATGAAAAGTAAAAGCTCCATTTATAGGAAAAGAGGGAAATTTTGGCTAACACACCAGTTCTCTACACACATGAGCAAGCCACCCCCAGCAAACACACAACCTCCTGAATCCTTAAAAACCCTTGATCTTGGAGAGATAGGTTTGTTTTCTGAGTGAATCATCAGACTCCTCTTTCTTTCTTCTTTCCACCAAACATGAGGAATGAACACTAAATAATGTGTTCAGTCAAGGTCTTCTTTGTTAGCTGCTGGATATTAAAAAAAAAAGGCCTGTTGGTATATCCACATATCCACTCGAGATAAAAACATAATGAACAGGAATTGAGATTTTTCTGAAAACATTTTTTAGGGCTGTAGAATCAACGTCTCTGAAAATCATGGCGTCCACAGGTATGAATACCCACTCAGTATTTAGCAAGCTCAGTTCCTTGCTTCCAGACCCTCCTGGCCAAATTTATTGCCCACGGCCGAAGAAAGGATTTTTTTCCCCCATGAAACTTGTTTTGGCTTGAAGCAAAGTTCAAATAATATTTACCAAGATTATTAAAACGCTCTAAAGCTTTTTTCTTCTTCGGCATTCAGGGATGGAATGTCAGAAAGTGTTGACATTAATTTTTAAATTAATATTTTGGGGAAAATTTTCTTTAATAAAAGATCAAATGAGTACCACAATGCTGGAAAGCGACTGCTGTTGATTGGGAACAATGCTTGTCAACAGGCAAGTTCAGAACTGAACGCAAGCTCTCCGGCGTGTTTGCACACTGGAAATACAAACTGCCTTCTTAAAAAGAAATGTTTGGATTTTCATTCTAGCTCATCTTTGTTTGTCAGGCTAAAGCGCTGACCTCAAAAACATTTTTGCTGCTAGCAGGGGAAAGAGCATTTCTTAACTGAACCATAGAGTCTACATAAATTCTCTATTACCATATGCTAAAGACCTCTGTAACTGCCTGCTGAGTAATTCAAAAAAACTACTGAAAAGAAATTGCTTGCACTTCCCAGTCTTCCTTTGTTTCAACATGCAGCTAAGGTGGATGGCAATAAAGTAGAGAATGAGCAATAAAGAGTTAAAGATTTTTATCACTGATTTTATAGAATGTTAGCGATAACAGATGGTTGTGGAGGGGTTTTTAATGTCTTTACACAGTTGGCTCCTTTAAAAAAGAGAGAGAATGCGCTTCATTCAAACAGACCTGGTTTACCATTGAAGCTCCCCCACTCAGCTGTGTGGCCTAGAGCCTGGGGCACAGTCGGTAATGGTGCAGTGACCGTGTGTGGTGTCAGACGGGTGCTGGCCTGATTACCAGGGTGTTCACTTCACAAGTCACAGAAATGTCTACTCACTGTGTACAGCCTGAAGCTAATGTAATACTGTATGTCAGCTGCAATAGAAGAATTAAAAATAATAATAATTCACTTTTATTGGCCTCAGTTTCCTCACCTGAAAAATCGATGTAATAAGAATATCTTCTTAGAGTAAATGTATTAGCTCTTTCAGTGTCTATGTTTTGTTTTGTTTTTTACTTTATTCTTCTCCATGAAAATTATCTTCTAAAACTCTCTGTTATGGTATTTACTTATTTAGTTTGGTTTATTTTCTAAACATGCCTCTCCATTAAAATATAAGCCCCAGCTGATATTTGACTATTCACAGTTATATCCTATCCAACATGTGATACTCAGTAACTATTTATTGAATCTTGAATAAATAAAAATAAAGTTCCCACCATAGGGCTGGGAACCTGCTCCTGTCCTTGTGTGAGGCATAAAGAGAAGTCAGATGGAGACTTCCCAGAAGTTCTTCTTTGTCTTCCACACTCCTCACTCTCCCACTTTTTTGCCACAGTGCACCTGGGGGAGATCACTTCTTTTCTTAACAGTCCTCTCCCGCATCTACAGACCTAGAAGGTTCTGGATCAGAATGGAACCATCCTGGGAACAGGCTGAGCCAACCTGGCAGCCTAAGGAACCATGTGGCCTTGTCTTACTTGAGTTTCCCTCCCTTTACTTTTCTAGTTTGATTGTTTTTTTTTTTTTTTAAATAAAGAGCAACATTCTCAATTTCTTAAGATAAAATAGGAGTTTTCTTTGCCATTCTTAAAACTCCGTCCTGTGTCCAGGTCTGGAGACTCATGGTCTGATGGATTTGACACATTTGCCCTGACCCCACAAGCCAGGGGCACTGACTCCCTGAATGACCAGGACCACGAAGGAGACCAGCCAGCTCCCATTTTCACTGAACACAGCCGAGGTGACTGAGCACAGGAGCAAAGCAGACCATCAGAGGAGACACAGATCTCAAAGTATTCACTAGTTTCAACACCATAGTCAAAATCTGTTCTCCGTTGCTAAGATTAACCAGGTTTTTTAATTGTAAAGACTCAAACTTCATCTTACGGTGGACAAAACCCAGAGTCCTAACTTCCTTCTCTCCTTTCAAGTTGAAGAGACCATACGCTTTGGGGGCGGCCAGAAGTGGACTGGAATCCTGACTCCACACATGGGCATGTGTACAACCTTCAGAAAATTGCCATTTTCTCATGTAAAAGCAGATAGTGATACCTATCTCCTGGGACTACTACAATGACTCAATGCTTATAGTGCATCTAGTACAATTTCTAACACACATTAAGCATTCTATAGATGTTCATTTGTTTCTCCTTTTCTTACCAACCTTGCCTTACAGGTGTGTCTTACAAATTTTGTGAGCCTGAGTAATTCACATAACTTCTATAAGTCTCAGAGTCCTCTGTTCTACAATGGGGATAATTCTTACCTCCTTGGCGATAGCAAATGAGAAGGCGCTACTCTGCCAGCTACAGTGTCTGGCATTTCACAAGTCCATCGCAGCTATTATATTATCTACCAGGATGGAGCATCTGCTTTGTGTCACAACCACAGGACTTGTCTTCTAGACACTTGGAATGCATTCCCTTCTTCACTAATCTTCAAAGCAACCCTCACTGTGAAGTAGACATTCTTATATCAGAGATGAGGAAACTGAAACTCAAAAAGTTGAGTGACTTGGTCAGAATTATGCAGATAGTGGGCATCAATGGATGGTATTTAAACCTGTGTCTTCTTGACTTCAAGGTCTGTGTTTTTTCCCTCTTTAGGGTATAGTGGCTCCCAAATTATTATTATAAACATTAACATAATTATCACCATCAGTATCATCTACTCTCTTCATCCATCCTTTGCTAGATCAGACCTACCCTACCTAACACATCTGTCCCCAGTGTCCAACCACGTCACCAAATTAATCTGTACCCTGACGGCTCACTGGGACTAGAACACCAAGTTTTAGTGTGTTTAGGGCTGGACAGCATGGTCCAGGCTATATCGTGATGTTTGCTCCTTGGGCTTTTATCTTCATTGTGAATGCCCTTACTGGATAGCTAGGGAATATATAATAGCAGAACAGCATATACAATCCTAACAGTCATTTTCTAAATGCCTGCAGAATGATTACAAATTCAAACACCAACAAAAAAGTACAGCAGGTAAGAGTAACATAAAGTTGTAGCAACTCCACCCAAAGAGCAAAGTGTCCAGGAGAGGGAAAGGGAGCGGGAGTTCAAGGACAGAGTACAAGCATCCAGGGTTGGCCAGGAGAGTCAGGTCAGTGCTGGTAGGGAGCAACACAGGCCTGGCATACAGCAGGTACTCAGTGAATATTCTTTGGGTAAGTGAAGGAAGAAACCATGTTCGTTGTATTAACTGATGAGCAGTAATTCTTAAAATCACAACTACAGAACTGAGGCCCTTCTTGTGTCCTGTCCTAAACTCCCCCCATCCTAACATTACCGACCTTTCCCTCCAAGACGGCCATATGACTCCTCTGGCCATGACCCCGCCCCTGAAGGGACCTCAGAGATCATGCACCCTGATTGTTGGCTTCCTGGTCTGTCTGCCCCAGGGTTTCTAGGTCAAAAATGGGGTTCAAAGTGACAAGGATAACATGAGAGATGTTAAATGGGAGAAATGAAAATGGAACTCTCTCTATTAAAAGATGGATTACTTAAAATGAAAGTCCTAAAAATTCCTAACAGGTCTTTACAACGCATATAACTTTCCTCCTTTGATGTGATGCAGGACCTAGAAAGAGGGAACAGGCAAGGTTGCCCTCTGAGAGAGAGGGGCCAAACTCCAGGACCGCCCCTCGCCTGCAGCTCCATGCTGGCCATTGAGCCCCGCCAGCCTCCTCACCCCACTCCCACCTGCAGGCCTGGGCGTACTGTTCCAGGTGCTGCATTTTGCTTTGGCAAAAGGTGCACACAGGAGGCTTCTTGGCAGAGGCAGCTGTCTTGGTTTCAAGACATCCCTGCTGTCGGATCCCACAGTCTTGTTCCTGACTCTCCCCTGCCCCCCACTGAGCCTTCACCTCATGAACCCAGTGTTTCCTGGCTCCTGGCTGACCCCTGGCTCCAAGTTCCGCCATGTTTGCCAGACTCGGGCACTCCCAAACCCGGCCACCCACCTTGTCTGGCCCTGCACTTTCCTCCCAGGCCTCCCCTGGCTCTCCTGGCTCCGCCCGCCCAGCCGGGA
This sequence comes from Phyllostomus discolor, assembly GCF_004126475.2. Classification (NCBI taxonomy): domain Eukaryota; kingdom Metazoa; phylum Chordata; class Mammalia; order Chiroptera; family Phyllostomidae; genus Phyllostomus; species Phyllostomus discolor. The sequence goes on from NC_040904.2 coordinate 179,209,263, forward strand.
GACCTTGCATGTGCCCCATAGTGACTTTTTAAAGCAAGCTAGTGCAGAGAGGTCTAGCACCATGACCTTCCTTGTGATACCTAGATTAAGATTCATTTAAAGGTGATGCTAACAGTTTTCTTTGTGAGAAAAAAAAAAAGGAGAATTTAGGAGGAATATTATGGGAAGCAGACCCCCAGACTTTGAGCTCTTTATAGGAAAGGCCTCCCATTATCCCACTACTTCCTCCCTCTTAAAGGAACTCACGTTTCAGAGCAACCAGGCATAAACATTTAGGTCTAAAACCATTAGCACCGACTTTCAGACCTCCCAATCTCCTTACCACACTCTCCACATCAACCACCAATAATTGTAACATTGTCAATAATTCCCCCCTCTCATTACATAGTCTTTAATTCCTTTATTTAACACACATTCTCTGTTCTAAAATATGCAACTTGTGGGATAAAATCATTTATAAAAAACATTCCATTGATCAGTAACACAAATGTTATGGGGCCCACGCTTGACCGAGCCTGAAGGACCCTGACATTCAGATACAGGGACACCCCCAGGGAGGGACACAGGCATTGCACCGAACAAGAGGGAAAGTGCACAGTACGTCTGTTTTTACAAAAGAGACGCCGCTTAGCCATCTCAGTGCTCCCTGAACTTTTCGATGACCTGGCACACCTAAAAAGTGGCGATATCATAGGGGACATGGGAGTAAGTGGCGAAGGCTGCTTGCAGCAGGACATCCTTGTCCAGGTCGTCTGCTGCCCCGGATCCTGACCGGCTGCCTCAAGGGCTGAGGGTGCCAACATCTCGGCACACCCGTAGCCCATTGGTGGCCCATTGAGGGTGGCGACATGCTGATTGGCAACCTCTGCCTCCCAATATTGACTGTTCATTCACTCTTTCGAATATTTTTGAGTTCCGACAAATATTTTGAGTGATTTTGCTAGTGGCTGTTCCAGGGACCCAGGGCACACCAGTGAACGAAAAACAGAAAAGCCCCTTTCTCCATGAGCTGTGGTTCTAATGGGAGCAAACATAAAAAACACGTATGAAGCACAGTAAACAAGTGGGTGTGGTAGCTGCGAGAAACGGTAAGTGCCATAGAATAAAGCAGCAGGGTGAGGGGGTTAGGACTGGGAACGGGATAGTTTACTGAGTTAAATAGGGCATTCAAGGCAGGCCTCACCGAGAAAGTGAGCAAAGACGTGAAGACAGTGAGGATATTAGCTAAGGGGATACCTGAGGCAAGAGCATTCCAGGTAGTGGGTGTAGCTAAAGCAACGATCCCCCTAGTGGGTTCTAGGCAGATAAGGGAGGCCAGCCTGGCTGGAGACGGAAAGTGATGGGAGAGACACAGGGTCCAATAGGATCTACATGCTATTGTATTGTCTCCAGGGAGACAATGAAATGCCCCTGCTTTTGTGCATGCATGTGCGTGTGCGTGTGTTTGGGCATGTTGCAAGTATTTCTCCCCAGTCTACAGCTTATCTTCCCAATCAGTTTATGTATCTTTGTTCTATAAAATTTTAAATTTAATACAGTCAATTCATCAAGTTTTCCATTCTGGAGTCCTTTTAAAAGAAAATGTTCTAAATAGACTGATGTATTTTTTTTTTCAAAAGCTTTTAAAGTTTTGACTTTTCTTTTTTAGGTCTCTAGTAAGCCTGGAATTGAGATTTTAATATGGTAATAAGCAAAGGTCTTATGTTATTTCTTTCCACAAGGATAATCAATAGTTTCAGCATTGATTCAGCAATAGTTTCTCTTATTGATTACTTTATATTTTTCTCCATTGATTTTTAATGTTACCCTCTCATCTGTCTCTAGTTTTAGATCAAAGGTAGTCACCTTCTTTCCCAGAAGATCACCAAAAGGCAGAATGTTACTGGCCCTTGAAGGGTTGTCTTACCAGTTAAGACACTGAAAGAAACTATGAAATGGGTGATTATTTTTATACTAAAAGAGTAAGAAGGAAAGCACTAAAGTATGAAGGGCCTAAAAACTGGGACCATCCAACCAAACCAAATTCATCACTTAAAGATGCTTCATGATGGTGTTTGCCTGACTCAATACAACAAAGTGGGTGATAGTCTTTCCCAACTCTGAATGTTGGTTTGTCCACTGACACCCCCGAACCCCAAAACTGACCTCCCCTGGTCACTGAGGGGCAAAGTTCCTTGAACAGGGAAGGCTTCTGACATGAGAGCGGCAGGTGGACAGTTACTTTACACATGAAAGTGAATGGGAAATGAGACTGAGGCGCCCTGACACCCAGGATGAAATTCCACCCAGCAAACCATTATTTCCAAGCGTTTGCTCCCCCTGCCTAAACTCCTCTTTTTTAAACAGAATGACCGGCACCTCCAGAATTATGACTGAAAGTCAACAGTTGAATTTCCTGAAAGGTGAAAATGAACTTGCACCTCACACATTCTTTTACCACTCACTCCAGTGGCCTGTCCCCAGACCCCACGCAGTGTCCAGCCCCTCCAAGCTCATGGATCTCCCAGGCCACAGGAGAGTGTGGCAGTGAAAAAGGACACAGGAGACTTTCATCCCCAACATGGAACCAAGTGGTTGGGTCATGAAATCTGATCAGGTTTCTCTCCCTCGATTCAGAAAAGCCAAGCAGCTCTGAGCAGAAGAGTGATCACAAGAACGCGATGTTCACTTCTGCTCTAGGCCCCGCGTTTGCCTGTCCGCAGTGTCTGGGAAGGAAGCACGATGCTTACAGCATTTATATTTTCCATGCTGTGGTGGATTTGGAACCTTCACCCAGCTCAAGACAGAATAAATTTACTCCAGCACAAATCTCTTGATCATTTCTCCTTCCAGTGTGGGAAAACAGCGCTGAGAATGTGGAAAGTGTGGAGCACATCGTAAATCCAGGGACACAGGAACTCGGAAAGCTGCATGAGGCACATAAAGGAAGCACTGTGCTTTAATATTATTTTCTGTTTAAAATCGACATGTGTGGTTTCGGACAAAGGCCTTTTAGTGTGGAGGAGAGAAGGTTCAGTGTTTCTCTTTTTGAAAAGCAGAGGAGTGTCTGGGAGAGACAGTGAAGGGATGTGCTCTGGGGTATAATGTGAAGGAGACTAAAAATAAAACGACCCGTACTTTCGAATAACTGCCCTTAGGAAATACAACCATGTAGCTGGCTTCCCAGGATGTGAGAGTGTGTCTTCGTGTGCCAGCGATTTCTGTCTCGGTGTGTTACATTTGAATGGGAACAGGTGTTTATTGATAAAATCCCCACGTTGGGTCCACGTGGGAGGGATTATTAACTGTCACTTAAAATGTTTCTCTTCTGTTGCTCCCTCTTTCCAACACAGGAAAGACAATCAGAGCCCCGCCCCCCGTACTTAAATATTAAAGGAAATATTTAAATATTTCCTTTAAATATTTTGTTACACAAAGACTCCGAGGTAGACGGCAAGGTGGATAAGAGCACCCACTGACCCACACTGCCTGGGTTGAATCCTTACTCTGCCGTGTACGGTGCCAACTATGCAGTCTTAGGTAAGTAACTGAACTTCTCTGGGCTTCAGTTTTCTCCTCTGTAAAATGGGATTGATAATAACACCTACCTACCTTTTGGGCTGTTGTGGGGATTAAGTTAGTTAATATATGAAAAGCACTTAGCCTATACTGACTCATAGGGTTACACATCATGTTAGCTATTCTTAAACCATGAATCCTCTTGGCAGCCTGAATTTGAACACCAACTCTAAGTATCTTGGCTTTCTGTGTTTAAAAAGTGTGGGCCACTATTCTCAAGAGACTTCAGCAAAATGACTTGTAAAAAATGACCGAATTCACTTGCCCTCTCATGAATCTATTCATGTTTCACCACGCAGTGGCTGCTCTGCGTGGGCAAAACCCAGCACCTCCTCTTTCGATCACTGTTCCATGACCTTGCCTTGAAGGACATCTCTCTACTTCTGAGTACTTACTGCTTTGGGTTCCATCGAGGGGCCCAAACACTGCCTTCCTGGCCCTCCCCCATCCCTCACCAGTGGAATGGCGGCAGGTGACCCCAGCTTGGCTCCTTATACTGTCTTTCTTAGGCGTCTGCTTCTTGACCAGAGTGAGGCAAGGATCAGGGGAAGTGGCTGACTGTTTCCGGGCTGCAGTGCCTCACGGAGTCTGTGCCACAGTTCCTGCTGCCGAGACCCCCAGAGTTGCCCTTATTCTTGACCTTTTTGTGACTCCTTTATTTTGCTTTTCCTTTGAGCTACTCCAGATCCTTTCAATAAATTCCTTTCCCCCTATTTTGTATATGTGTCTCTTTTTTTCCTTTTTTGCTCCCAACCAAAGACCCTCGTTGAGTCATCTCTTGTTCCCTTCCTTAGACTGCTGTGGTCTTTATGGACCCATGCTCACATAATCCCACTGCTGACACATCAAACTGTCGCCGTTGCTGCCATTGATTTTGGACTATAAACTGGAATACAAGTTACAAGGAAATAAGCACTCCTGTTCCTTTTAGTCAGGCCCAAATTTTGAAAAGCTGGCAGATATGAAGATAGCATGAAGTTTAAAAAACAAAAGACTCTTTTGAGAGGTGATGAACACCCCTGCACTCTAGCCGTGGTGGGACGGCAAGAGCACTAGAGCTAGGAGCAGGCTGTGGGCAAAAGTGAGCAGAAAATGGAGACAACTGTACTTGAACAACAATAAAAAAAAGAAAAGAAAAGAAAAAAAATAAGCAGAAAGTACCAAGGCAGTGCTTGGTAAGAAGAGTTGGGGGAAGGTACCAGAAGGAAGAAAAGGAAAGGTGGAAGGGTGGGTCAGAAGAGGAGGGTGAAGTGTGAAAATGGGAGCAATGGGTCAACTATTAAAATGCAAATACCACTGAGCACTATTGTTTACATCTCAGCACTCCCATGAGTCCAGCAGCCCCGCATGGATTCCAAGAAGTTGAGACAGGAGGGAGGTGAGAAATGCATTTTTCACAGTGAGGAGAGGTATGAAACAAAGGAGAAAGAATGTGGGTCCAAAACAAATCCTCTGACCTCACAGCAGCTTTGGGTAGCCTTGTGAAAGAGTGAGGCATGATGGGAAAACAGCACCACGTGACAAGAGAGCTCAGTGAAGGAAGAAGCATGAAAGAGACTAAGTGGCAGAAAGAACTGAAGTAGGAGAAGAAGTATCTCAGTGGCCCAAGCCCCTCCAAGACCCAGACAACGCCCACCCACACAGCACTCCCTGGCCCGTGTCTGGGCGAGGAGCCTTTTTTGGTAGAATAGAGCCTCTCACATTCATGCCCTAAAGAGAACAAACCTCCCCAATAATGAATGACCAAGGCATTCTTAATAATGGCAGTGAAATATTAGTAATGCTTAGCTTAGTGGAGATCTCTGGAGTCTTAGCATTAATGTTCTGCTCATTCTACCTAGCACTGTCTAAATCTTAATGTTTCAGAAAACCCAGGAGACCCTTGGATTTTCTCCTGGCCTATCAATAGTTTCTCTCAGCCCTGGCTGGCGTAGCTCAGTGGATTGAGCTCGGGCTGCGAACCAAAATGTCGCAGGTTCGATTCCCAGTCAGGGTACATGCCTGGGTTGCAGGCCATGACCCCCAGCAACCACATATTGATGTTTCTCTCTCTCTCTCTCTCCCCCTTCCCTCTCTAAAAATAAATAAATAAAATCTTATTTAAAAAAAAAAAGAATATGACTCTATAAAGTTTAAAAAAAAAATAGTTTCTCTCAACTTATCTTGGCATAAGACCAGGACAAGAACATCTGAGACCAGGACCTGAAGCGAAAGTTAAAAGGAAAGGAGCTGTGCAAAGAGCAAGAAATACAGTAAGACAAATTAGAGGGTCCAGGACCCACATCCCACTTTGGTGGGACGGTCCAAACAGAGAGGGCCGGATGAGGCTCCAGGGAGACCAGAGCTGCCAGGAATCAGATGTCCTCTGATCCTTGTAGAGGAGAGACAAGTGCCCCCCACAGAATGACATGAAACCTGGGTGACATCGTGTATTTCCCAATTATTAAGGATGCACGTGGTACCCACAAACCCACCTTTTTTGTGCCATTGAAACAGTTTTGTGGACAACGAGCTTACTTTCAGCTTTTTCCCCCACATGCTTTTCCGTGTTCCATACACACACACACACACACACAGGGCTTCCTGCTGAATCACAGTCATAGAGCAGAGCTCGAGGTCACCTCACGGGCAGCTAGTGTGACCCGCCTCTCCTCTGGCTAACGATGAGTCTGGGAACTGCATCAGAAATGAGGTATGGCATGGTCAGGAACTGTGTTCTATGCAAGAATTTTCACTTTCAAAAGTACCATTTGGATGTCAATGCTCTATTATTTTTAACCTGGCTTTTTTTTTTTTATCATGGGTTCTTAAGCTGGGTATTCAAATAAATTCATTACCCCCCCAAAAAAATTATGTTTTGTTCATGGCACACATAAAAAGCCATTTTTCCCTTGGAAAGGGAGAAATAATCACCATGTGCTGAAAGGGGGAAAACACAGCTCCATCCTCTGACACGAAAAGCATGTCAGCTTTCGTCAGCTTTCACGGAAGCCATCCTAGCAGGCTGCATATCCGCTCCATTCTTAAGATGCCAGCGGTGCTCTTTTCCAGTAATCTGATGTTCAGTAACACGTTGTGTCCTAGGGCATTTCAAACCTTCATTGTCCCTCATTTGAACCTAAGGGCATCCCCTTTTTTTTTCTTTTTTCACTACCAGTTCTGGGAAACCAAAATGAATTACAGATCTCATCTAATTATTAACATTTTATATAAAAAGGACTTACATTAAGATAAACATTAGTCCTGTTCTTGGTAATGTCATGTTTTGCCATATTAACTGATATATTAGTTTTATAAATGATTTTTCATTGTGTCATCTTTCTTCTACTTTTTGTAATTGTGGAAAAAGTCAAAACACACAAAAGTGGAGACAGCGGTGTAATGAAGGCCATATACACATCACGCAACTTCAACAATTATCAATCCATGTTCCATTTGTACTCCCGCACTCCTCCCCCAATATTATTTTGAAGTAAATCCCATGATCTGTGATATCATTTCATTAATAAATATTTCAGCCTCTATTTCTAAAAGGACTCATTTTTAAAACATAACCAGAACAAAATCATCGCACCTAAAATAAAATGAAAAGTAATTTTCCAATTTCATCAAACCTCCGGCCAGCATTTGCAGTGGATACTATGTTGTGCTGCCCAGCTCGCCCTTCAGGATCGAAGAACTTATTACTCCAGCTGCCAGCCCTCAGCATGGTAGCCTTTTCCCAGAAGGTCACATACCTTTCCTTGGAGCAGCCCACAGCCAGTGACTGGTGAATGCAGGGTTAAAGGCTCACACCCCTCACCCCAAACTGGGAGCCTCTGAGGAGTACCCCCAGCCTGGCAAAGGATTTGCCTTGACTACATCTCAGCCCAGCTCCTCCCCCTGCCCAATCCTGCTGCTTTCCCGTCCCCCACAGGAGTCAACTCCAGGAGCACCCCCAGGAAATTCCCTGTGTGCTTACCTTTGTCTCAGAGTCTACTTGCCAGAGAATCAACCCTGTAGTAGCATTCAAATTTCTCTTTGTCTCATAAAAGCACAAAGGATACAAATGATCAACCAGATAAAGAGATGAGTGGGGGAGGTGTTGTACAGAGCTTCCATGCCCTCCCATCCTCCCTACACAGAAGGTCCTGGAGCCTCCTTCTTTCAGAGTTTTTATTCCAGCTTTTCTATGGGCATGATTGATTGAATCATTAACCATTGGTGTATGAACTTAAGCCACCTTCCCCTCCCTGGAGGTCAAAAGGAGGGGAAGCTCAAAGAAAACTGTTCACTCCGAAAGCTGCAAAAGCTTTAGGAGCTCTGTGCCAGCAACTGGGGACAAAGACCAAATGTAATTTTTAAATATACCATAGCTTCCTTCCTTTCTTTATGATATGACGAGATGTTCTAGGCTCATTATTTGTGCATCGCCTATCTCAAACTTAGAATTTAGATACTTCTATAAGGGGCCAAGGTTTCCCTTCATGGGAAATGGTATTTGAAGATGTTGATGGCAGAGTTAGACCTCAGTTTTTTATTTCAGCTAAGAAAGAATTCAGAGCCAAGAACTCTAACACAAGAAGTTTATTTAGAAAGTCACGGAGATGAAGAAGTAAGCCAGCTAGGATGTGTGGACCCAGGAAACTAGTTGCAGGGTTAAAGAAGGACCCTTAGAGCTTAAAAGAAAGCAAGCAAAGGTGTGCACAGTGAGGGAAGGAGAGGGGAAAGGCACAGGTGTGCTCGAGATGGACAGCGTGTGTACATTCTGGGTCCCTTGTCTTAAGGGTTTTTATCCATTTTCTAAAGGCAGGAATTTTAGGAGAGGTCTCAGGGGGGCACCTTAATAGAATATTCATCAGCCTTTCCAGGTGTGTCCTTTCAGGACCATGGTCTCTACTAATGCATTGGCACTATGGTTGGGGCTCATTTGTCATTGCAGCTAGACCTAAGGTCAACCATGGCATTGCTTCATCAGTTTTGCTGCTTTTCTGGGCCTGGAAACACAGCTGAGGCCAGGATGTCATCTCTAGTTTGACCAAAACCCTGTTTCTGTGGTCAGCAGGCTTGGGGCTTTGTTCTTAAGACTATTTGATGTGAATCAGAACCTCATTCATTGTTCTGAGGGCTTGATGCTTAAGGGACTGGTCTGCAAGGGCTATTATGGGAGTCCTACCAGGCTTTTCTTCAGCCCCCTTGTTCCTCCTCTAAGTGGGTCTAAACCACATGATTAGCAACATGCAAAGGGAGGAAAGGTCACCCTGGGGGGGTAGGTACTAGCCTATTACTGGTTCCTCTGTGTCACCCATTGATAGGCACTGGGGACTTTCCGCCCTGGCGACATTCCACACCTGGACGTCATCCGTGCTCTGCTCTTGCCTAACTGCCTGCTCTGTCTAAGCCACAGTCTGGGTACTGTGGGTGCTCAGGCCTTGGAGTGGACAAGACTGGGGGAATCTTTTAACATAAAACTCATCATAAATTCAACTGATACCTCTAAGTCAAATCCAGGAGTATTTTTATTTATGCTCTTACATCTCCCAAGCGAAGAATCCTAGAGTTTAATTTAGAATGTTACACAACTATCCATTTGCTTTGTCTTATAATACACATATAACTGTCTCAGGTGAAAAATAGGACCCTTGAAAACTATTTATAAAAACATTTTTGTTCTCCCCTCTGCTAAGGGTATATGCCACTAGGGGTATATTTGTTCAATTACTGGGTTGACACTCACTTCATATAGATCTTTTCTGCCAACAATTGAATACACATTAAGGTTGATTTTGTTTCAGTCAATCTTTATTGTCTAGGTACTGTTTTTTAATTTAATTTTGTTTTATAATTATGTAAAATATTTTCACAGTTTTAAAGTCAAATAAACAAGGATATTCAAATAAGCCTGGTTTTTATACCTTTCTTTTTTTTTAATATTTTATTTATTTATTTTTAGAGAGGGAAGGGAGGGAGATAGAGAGAGAGAGAGAAACATCAATGTGCGGTTGCTGGGGGTTATGGCCTGCAACCCACGAATGTACCCTGGCTGGGAATCAAACCTGGGACACTTTGGTTCCCAGCCCGCGCTCAATCCACTGAGCTACGCCAGCCAGGGCTTGTTTTTATACCTTTCTGATTCACCCATTCTCTCCTATTCCTTACAGATAAAAATTTTAATTACTTAATCCGCTTGATGTTTGGCTGGGTGCACGTGTGTGTGTGTGTGTGTGTATGTGTACACTTGTTGTTTTTATTAGAAACTGTACTCATCCTAAGAATTTCTAAGTAACAGAATTTTGTGTTCTTGTACCCCACCTTAGAAGGAAGAAAAGAGAAAGGGAGAAGAGAAAGACACTGGTACTTATGGAGCCCTCATCATGTACCAGGCACATTCCCCATATATTTAATTTTCCCCATAACTCTCAGGTAGAGGTAGTACCATCTCTATGTTATAAATAAGACACTGAGGCAAAGAGAGGGTGGTTCACCGTCACTTGCCCAGCTCACTGGAGGCAGCGCTGAGTTGGGAACTCAAATCTTCTCCACTCCAAAGACATGGCCTGTCAAGGACACTCTTTCTCTTTAATGTTCGCGACCTAGATGTCTCCCTTTAAGGCTGAAGAATATGCTTTCACATTTATCTCTCCACGCCTCCATTCCACGTGTCTAACAAGATAGTGCTGCATTTCATTTCTATCTCTATGCCATGGTTTATAGTTTCACATATTTCAAATTTTTCTATTTATAAATAAAAAACAGAGATGTAATCCCAAAAAAATTTGCAAAGCCCTGTTGGCAAGCATCAGGAGCCCCGTACCCTTCAACAGAGGCTTCCAGACTCAGAATGCGGAAGAAATTATGTTGTTGGAAAATATTTTTAATTTCAACATTTCCAAGCAGTATTTTTACAAGATTTTCTATTTTTCAAGTTGCTGATAACACCATGATAATATGACCAATGTCATTTTCATGGAAAAAAAAAAAATTAAGCAAGATCCTTTCCCGGGAGGAACCTTTGGCAGGAGCAGGAAGGAGAGAGTGTGCGGTGGACCTGGGTGGCCCTGTCTCTGAATTAGAGCTGACCTATGCTAGAGGAATACTGCCAAAAATGCTTCCAAACCTATCAGTTCTGTGCATTTGTCTTCACAGGAGCTTGTTAAGAGGCCTTTTTAGGTATATAGAGATTTTCCAGTACGGAGGGAGAGGGCCAGAGTTAAACCTCTCCCTGCTGTGTACTAACAGAGACTGGGAGTTTTCAGATAGCACCTCTGGGAGAATGGACGAGACACCAGGGACCTCAGAGCAGACCAGGGCTTTGGGGATGGGATCTTGTGGAGGAAGTGCGCCTGGCCAAGGTAGAGGCAACGGGGCCTGAGACACAGTGTCTCACCGTTGCTCTGCTGTGATCCCCTCTCTGTTCCACGATTTTCAGCAGCTTTTCTGTCTGTGCTGTAGAAAACAACAGTGCAGGGCCTGGAGACAAAGTGGTATTAACCAAGGAAAGCAGCCACAGAGGCAAATCCATGAGCGTAGGGATTACAACCCACCCATCCCCTAAGAGATGAAAACTCGCCCCTCTTCCCGACCCCCTGCCTCAGGCAACCTCAGAACCCATAGGAAAGGCACTAGTCTTCCCACGGAACATTGTACATGATATTATAGGAAAGTAGCTCCAGCTAAGTCAGAGGGTGGGGCCGTTAAGATTCTAATAAAAGTAGGAGGGAGGCCTGTGAAAATTACTGTATCATGGTCTTTAAAACAATTGAGGATTAGAACTATAATTGTCTTTAATATTAAAATACCTGTGAGGAAAAACATTTGCTACTTTCAAATAAAAGAGAAAGGCCAATATTCATTTTCATAACTGGGAACTACAACTGAATGCCTCCAGAATGCTATTGTGAAAAGTTACAAAGTGAGCAATCAAGAGAGACAGACAGTCTCCGCACCATATGAGGTTCTGGGGTGGGTGGGGTGGGGTGGGGTGGCAGAAAGAGGTGAAGTCATAGAAGAAATTCAAGGCAGTGCATTTTTTTACGCTAAGTTCAGGAGCCATGCCTTTAAGTACTGAATACTTTAAGTGAGATTGAACTTGCCCTTTATAAACAGAGTGGCTGCAAAGAGCTCAGAGTCACTGCCCCAGCTTTCACTCGCATTGTCCTCCAAGGAGGCAGCTGGATATTTTTTCTTAGTGTATATTTCTCTGTTATAATTAAATAATATGTATTAAGTACCTACATACACATGCCACGGTATTAGATATTTTCTAGATCCTGCAAAGATACTTCTTCACCAACCAATGGAATTGTTATTAGGTATATCTTCAATTCTCAGAAATGTCTTATCAATATATATTGTTCTCAATAATCCCTTGTGCCTTTATAAAAAGTGGGACTATTGGCATACAAACAGGTCCTTTCATAATCCTAGAGTTTTCAACACTGAAAAGAATCTCTTATCAGTCTTGGGGGAATGGCTCTCACATGTTTTCTATTTTGCTTCATGGCAGTTAAATTCATATTGTGACACATATATCTTATTACTAGGCCTCTCCAAGTCACAGGATCCCCTTCTTCAACGGGACTAATTATGTATTTTTATAAACTATTCTTTTAAATTTTTTCTGAATATAACAAGGATTATTTTCTTTGGCTACTGAATTCAAAGTCCATTTTGTCTCCTAGAACTGAACAACTAGGCTAATAGCATGATTTAACATTCAAGGGCTAACTCTTGATACCAAAAGTCCTATTTGGCATGAAGTGGTAAATATAGTCTCAAAATGAATTTTCCCCCATGTAAAAAATAACCTAAATGTTTGAAGGGACATAAATCATCTAATATCATTCTCATCTAAGGAAGGAATCTTGTATTTTGTATGGTCAGTAATTAATTATTGATTTCAGTTATTTACTCAACTTGTTAAATATTTGTTGATCACTTGTTAAATGTTTATTGAGTATCTACTATGTGCTAAGCATCATGCTAGTTGCAAGGGTAGAATAACAATGATCAGTCCCAGACACGGGGATTACAGTCTAGACAGAGAGAGAGGCAAAATGGACAACGGTGACGAGAGCCAGAAAGGAAAGATACTCGATGCTGTCACAATCTGGAATGGGGCAGATTTGACCCAATAAGGAGGCTGTAGAGGGCTTCCTTGAAAAAATAATGCTCAAGTGGAGAATAAAAAAGAAGAATAAAGGCTGCCTGTGGTAAAAAGGAAAGGAGAAAGTGTTCTAAGTAGAGGAAACCATGTGTGTAAAGGTCCTGTGACAAGTTCCTTTAAAGAAGGAAAAGATCCACGTGATTGGTGTAGGGAAACCTGGGGGAGGAGCCAGGACCAGACCCATGCAGGATGCCCTGTGCTGAGCTAAGGCAGTGAGGAGTCATTGGCTGAGTTTAAAAAAGGATCTAATGGAACCAGAGTAGCATTTGAAAAACTCATGCTGGCTGCTCTGTGAACAATGAAATGGAAGGAGACCGAAGGGGGAGAGTAAAACTAGTTAGGAGGCTAATACAGTGGTCCAGGGAAGAGATGGCTGTAGCTTGGACTAAGAGGATGATGACAGAGATGAAGAAGAGCGATGAAGAATGAGTGAGTCAGGAAATTAAACTGACAGGACTCATGGATGGGCTGGGTAGAAGAAGCGGTCATCCAGATATGCTGTACAAACCCCCAAAAGTAGATCAGCTGTGCAGCCTGCTTTCTCTGCTCCCCGGCAACAGTGTGCACTGGATAAATATGCAGAACCATGTGACCGTGTACCTGTGCAAACATATGGTCTCCCACCTGTGTAAGGCCTTCGGCACCACCTGTTGAACTTTGTACTAGTAGCTTTGAGTTCTATTTCTTCCAGCGGCCAAACCTAATATTCACCACTCTGCTTAATACCCAAACCTGTTCCTCCCTGCACCAAAACTTCTCACTCGCAGCCCTGGCTGGTGTAGCTCAGTGGATTGAGCACAGGCTGGGAACCAAAGTGTCCCAGGTTCTATTCCCAGCCAGGGTACATTCCTGGGTTGCAGGCCATAACCCCCAGCAACCGCACATTGACGTTTCTCTCCCTCTCTCTCTCTCTCTCTCTCTCTCTCTCTCTCTCTCCCCCTCCCTTCCCTCTCTAGAAATAAATGGATAAAATCTTTAAAAAAAAAAAAACTTCTCACTCTCCACAGGTAACTTTGTCTCCTGATTCACTAAGAAAATCGAAGTCATCAGCCATGAACAACCTCATTTACCCTGACCGTCACCAAACTCACCTACAATTACATCGACATCTTCCTTAACTCTCTCTTTCTTCTCAGAACAGTGGGTCCTTTCTCCACTTTAAAGATAATCTTCCACCTCGAGGAGGTGGGTGGGAGGAGGGAGTGAACACAGTTAAGATAGGAGCTCCAGAGTCAGAATGTCTGAATGAATCTTGACTCTGCCTCATCGCATGGAACCTTGGGTGGGTCTCCTAACATCCCTAACCATGAGTTTTCTTATCAGTAAAATGGAAATAATAATATTACAGAGGGTTGTTGTGATGATTTAATACTCTACTCTTTGCCATACAGTAAGTGCTTAATAAGCATTGGCTATTATTATCATTAGCCTTTATCTCCTCCTGAACTATGTTCTATTAGTTATCCTTCCTCATCTCTGTATTGTCAACCTCTCTCACTTGAAATACAACATACAATGGTGTTCTAGAAAGAACATGCACTTTGGAATCATTATTATGGGGGTCAGTTAGCCCAGGGTTCAAAGTTTAGGTCCATCAACTCCTCACTGAGTGGCCTCTTGGCAGCATTCTCTTCCTGTTGAAAGAGGAAATCAATGTGCCCAGCTTCCATGGCTGCTGTGTATACAGTGCCTCGCTTCAACACACGGCTTGCTACATGAAAGTATGATAAGTGTTAGAAAGATAATGTATCTTTTCCTTTACTAAATGGTGCTGAGGTGATGGTGGTAGTAACAGCAATTTTGTTATTTCCTTTCTCTTCATTCTCTCCTAAAAGAAATCCTCCCTTTATCCTTAGCCTCCCTAGATAGAGCTAACCCACCTCTCCTCCTATTCCCACCAGGGTACATGACCAGAAGTATATTAATACCCTCTCTCTTTAACTCTCAGGTCCTATTCACTCTTCCCCACAAAACTACAGTGAAGCTGCTCTTGCCAAGGGGGCAAAGCTCTCCAAATTTTCAATCCACTGGACGCTTGGCAGTTCTTACTCTGCTGCATTCAGCTCCACAGACACCTCCTTCTTACAATGGTTTCTCCCTTGTACTCTTTCCCTGTCTCCTTCTGATTCTTCTTGCTCCACCCTTCCTCTGCCTGTTGATTGTGCCCAACATTTATCTCCAGACCACTTTGCTTACTCCCCAAACTTTCCCTGGGCAATCTTCCCAACCCCCATCATGTTATATGCTGATGATACCCAAATGTAACACAATCTCCACTCCAATATCTCCCCAGAACTCTTTCTATCTACTAGAAATATTTCAAAACATCACCTTTCCCCCCCCCCCCCCAAAAAAGCAAAACACACACACGCTCACAAAATCCTCCTTGATCCTTCCTTTATATTCAGCCTTGGTGAGTGGAACCAATTGCCATCATTTTACCAACAAACATCTATTGAGTGCTCCCAAGTACTCGCACTCATCTAGCCAAGAATCAAAGTCAGAAACTTCAAGCATCCCAAGTCCTCTCTTTTCTCACTTCCTGGATGCAACTGCTCATCAGCCCCTGTAATATACACACACATACAGCCACACAACCATGGCAACTAATCTCTTTGTCTCCACCCCCTGCAGCTACTGAATTAGTTCAAAATCTCATTGGATAGCAACCACCTCCTAAGGCTAAGCTGTGTCCTAGTCACCAGTCTCTCCACGGTGGTCCATGTTCCATAAGACCACCAGCGTTAGCCTGACAGTGCAAGTTAATCACATGACTTCCTTATAGAAAAACCTCCATGGACTCTCAGTTGCTTACCAGAATCCATAAGTAACTTGAAGCTGGAATCTTACTGTATTTTGTTTTTCTCCCTTACTCCAGATGACTGAGTTGCTCTTCATTGCTTTTTAGAAGGAGCTAGCACAGTCGATATTCCACACCACTCAGATGATACAACTAAGCTGCAGATCACCTTCTCTGGTAAACTCTCACCAAATCCTAGAGTAACCAAGTCCTTCTCCTCTTCCATTGTCACAGAAATTTTTTCATATTCACATTCCAGTGTGTAACAGGATTCACGATAGTTATTCATCCAGGTCTCTCATACTAGACCACGAGGTCCTTGCACACAGGGGCCTTGTTTACTTATCTTTGTACTTCCAGTGGCCTGGCATACGGTAGATGGTCAAAAACATTTGCTGAAGAAATGAACCAATGAGCTAAAAAGTAACTGCTGGTAGAGAGAACAGCACATCCGAGGCACAGGAAGGGCACATGGTGCTTGTCTACCAGCTCTGTCTGGCTGGCACCTAATGACACTTGAGAAAGGCTATAAGGAAAAATTTAGAAAAGCAAGCTGGGACCAAGTCATGAAAAAAACCTTGTGTATCAGGCTAAGCTTGGCCTTCAGCCCATAGGTGACTGACAGCCTGTGATGGACCTGCCTCCAATTTTTAGTTTGAAATCTTTACTCTATGGTTTTTAAGAGTTTATAGTTTGAAATTTCTACTTTATGATTTTTACTAGTTAGATTTTGGTAACTGAAACTAATTTAAGCAAAAATGAATTTGTGCTACAGTATCAGGTAGTTCGCCGAGGCACTGGAAGGGTTGGAGGAACAGACTACAGAAGACCCAGGAAAACCTCCCAGGTCCAAAAGCACAAGACCTCTGCTGTAGTAGCGATGCAGCCACCACCCTCTCAAACAGGCATAGAGTCAGGATGTCTCTACCATGAGCTACCGTGATCTGAACCGACAAGTTCTAAATTCAGGTATCACACAACTTTATCTGATTGATGGAATCTAAATTATATTTGAAACCTTAGCTGCAAGAGAATCTGAAAAGTGTAATTTATAGTTTTCCCAGCCTCTCCAATACTAGAATGAGGTTTGTAATGGATGATGAGTAAAGCAATCCATAGTTTTTGTGTTCCTAAGGATCTGTTTTCCTTTGGGGTCAGTGAGAGCCCATCACTGTCCATATCACAGATGGTATGCTAGTCACCTGTTGTCATGATGATGCCAGGTAACAAACAACCCCAAATATCTCTGTGGATTATAATAAAAGATATCTCTTTTCCTACTCACAGGTCTGCAGGTCAGCTAGGTGGCTCTAATTCAGGCTGTGGTTGTACTCGGGTCCGTTCCATACATCTTCACTTTGAGCCTTGGACTTAAAGGGCAATGGTACAAGGAGCATGCTCTTCCTGTAACAGATCCCAGGAATGTGAGAGGGAAAGCCAAACCTCATAAGAAAAATAAGTATCTCCCCATCATAAAAGAAGCAAAATATCTAGGAGATTCATTCCTGAATCCTGGAGCAATAAAACAGTGCCTCCCACATAGAAGTAAGTCAAGAACTAGGAATGAAACATAAACTGCCTTCAGAATCTGACCAGCCCTCAGTCTGGAATGTGACAAATGAAGGCGAGATGCAGGCTGAGTCAGAGCCAGGGACTTTTGTGAGAAGAGAAGCTAGGAGAAGATCAGAAACATGCCCTTTGGATAATGTCATGCTTCTTGTATCATCCTCGTTCATTCCCAGTTGTTCTCTCCATTCTTGTATGTAATTGACAGGTATTGAGCACCCAGCATGTATCAGACAGTGGGCTGGGAACCCAAAATAAGCAAGACAGGTGTGGTCCCGGGAGTCTCCGAGAGGCTGAAACAGGCAAGCTGTGAGGCAATTATAACCATACGGGGAAGTACCAGTTTATAGCAGGGGTACCCCACCCAGACTGGAGGGATGTGTGAGAATTACCCAGAAAAGGGAAGAGCATTCCAGCTGCCAGAGAAAGTGTGTGTGAAGCCATGAGCACTGGGAGAGAAGAGAGCTTGGCGCTGAGACTCTGCTGTAGGTTCCTTGCCGGTGGAGAGAAAACACGAGTATGAAGCTTGACAGGTGAGGGCCAGCTCCCAGAAGGCCTCACAAGAGTTAAGATTTTACTTTGCTCCTTAGCACTTAGAAAGGTATTGCTGAAAGAGGAGATTTTGTCTGGTGTGATTCAGAGCTCAGGTACATGGAGTTGGGTTCTGTCTCCTCCTGGTGTCTTACAGCCACTGTTCTCAGAGATAGCTGGAGGTGAAATGTGCCCCTTCCTCCCTCCCATTAGGAGGGATATCAAAATTGCATGGTGGGTTTTTACACACTTCATAGGAGTTTCACCACACACGTTCTCCTCTCCTCCCCTCAGCCATTGGTACAGAGTAGGCCACTTCCGGCAGAGGTGTCTGGGTGGAGGAGCAGGTGGAAGAACACTACCATAGAGGCTCAGTGCACTATCAAAGGAAGGGGAGCGGTAGCAGAACTGAAGATGTGTGTATGTGCGTGCCAATGTATGAGTTTTCAGGCAGCGGTGCACACATGGCCCGATTTCTATTTTAGCAAATATCTCTGTTCCTTGGGGCAGGAAAAGGTAGGTTGTACAGCCAGGATGCCTGTGTAGTAATTAACCCAGGTGAGAGATGATGAGAGCTGTATTAAGGTCATGGCTGTAGGGATGAAAAAGGAGAGGACATTGAATCCCAGAGTAAGAGAAAGGGAGAAACTAAGGGAGATCCTAAGGCTTCTGGCTTGGGCAGGTGGAGCTCAGTCCCCTGCTCTCCCTGGCTCCTCTGTGATGATGTTGGCCCACCTCTCTGAGCCTAAGGGTCCCCAACTCCTCCTGAAACATGAGAGCCAAAGCAGATCACCCATTGCTGAATCACCCATTCATCCCAATATTTAACAGGGAAAATATTTTTTAAATTTCTAGAATAAGTTTGGAAGCTTGCCCACATAAATCTATGAGTACATGGGCAATATTGACTTGTATACCCTGGGCTAAATCACCTTATCAGTGGAAAGCAATGTAGATCCCTTCAACCACACGTGTAGAGAGTTAAATAACCATCTGACACCAAGAAAGAGAGATCTACTGTACAAATTAGTGCCCAGGGTAGGTCAGTCAAATTATTACTGGCTCTAATTATCACTCCCATAGCTGTTAAATTCTTTACCTGCAGCAGAGTAGAACTCCAGAGGTGAGAAATTCTTTCCAGCCTTTGAAAATGCCAAGGAAAAAACCCAAAGGAGTAACTTCCAATATGAACCTTAGAAATCAAACCTACACTGTACGTGAAGACAGGGCAGGCAAAGGGAAAAGCACCAGCCAGGAAACATGGAAAATAACTTATTGGAAAGCCAAAGGTCTAATGTTGATTTTATTTAGAAATTACCTCCTACTGTGACTTGGGTGTGTAAACTTGAGGAGTGTAGCACTCCAAAGCAGCAAATAGTGAAACTAAGGGGGAAAAAAAGAAGACTAAAGAGAAGTCAATGATAGCTAGCCCCTATAGCATTTTTCACCCATCCCTGCTTCATTAAGTCATGAGGAAGGAAAGCTAAGTTATCGGTCAGACCCAGGGAGACACATTACAGATAGAAGTGCGGAGGTGACGCAGAAGATAAACTCCTGTAGGAGGGCTCTACACTAGAGAGAGACAGCTGCTTTAATGATCACTATTATCTTTAAAAAAGTGTTTTAACTTTTCAATTACAGTTGACATTCAATGTATATTCATTTCAGGTACACAGCATAGTGGTTAGACCTTTATACAACCTACGAAGTGATGACCGCAATAAGCCTAGTACCCACCTGGCACCACATATAGTTATTACAACTGGCAATTTGTACATCTTAATTCCTTCCCCTTTTCCATCTTGGCAACCATCAACATGTTCTCTGTATCTATGAGTTTGTTGACCGTTATTTTTTTAAAGAAAGATTAAAGTGAACTCTATAAAGGAAGGACTTTTCCCACCTTTTCTGTGAATGACCCATCTTACCAAACATTTCTCCCGTTCCTATACCAAACTTATTGTCTGAAGTTCCCATTTGCATCAATGTCATAGGAGACAGCAGCAATTTAACGAAGTAAAGAAAGTGTACAGGGTCAACAGATTCCCCAGCTAGCCAGAGATCGTTCATTTTCACTGAACATCACCCACAGTCCTGCAGGTAAAATCAGTGTTTAGTGTCAGAATTCAATTTCCTTATCCTTTTGCTTTCTGTGTCCATGCATGCCAGCAGGAGAGTTCAAAAGATAACTGGTCAATGAAATCAAACATGAAGAGAGACATTTGGAAGGTGTTGGAAACCGAATCTCTGAGTCACCACACCCAGACTCCTGAAGTCAGAGGAAGAGATTTCCCAGTAGGCCTCAGCCTTGGAACTGAATCACAGAAAAGAAGGCAGGGAAAAGGAGAAAAGAAGAAAATAAAAGGGAAAAACCTTGAATGCACATTCACAAACGTAAAAATTTGAGGTACAAGTGGTTAGAGGAGCCCAAGTCTATACATACACAAGAGACTGAATAATTTTTTTAACTCTGTGAATGTTCTAACAAGAACCAAACCTTCCCCAACATGTGTCAAATGACCTTTATTTTCTTTCCTAGGATTTCCACAAAGAGATGACTTTGTACACATATATAAGATTATATGTACATATATATAATCATGTGACAATTTACAGCACCTGTCTAGAAACCAGACAAGGCATAGTATTGGAGAAGATCAAAGTGACAACGCCATGTGCTGTGGTAGCAGACTGTCCTCAGGAGCTGTGCTCACTAGCAAAACAGACACAAACCAGCACCCCATGTTGATGACCAAAGTCATAAAGTCTGTGAAATGCAAGTCAGTAGGTGACAATTTAATATCTGGATTGATATTTAGGGTTATAATAAGGTCATTTCTTGTAATTTGCTGGTTTCAGTGGGGGGAAAGGCCCTTATAGCTACTGCTTTGCCACATAATTAAGTTTATCATAATGATCTAAGGTATCTTCTACAATTACTTCTCAGGATGTAACATCCAGAAACCATGCTGAAAGTATGTATGTTCATATTTTCATGTCTCATGACTAAATAGAATGCAACAATTTTTCTGATGCTGAGACACGAAATGTCACAGGGCCATGCGCAGCCCTGCTCTGGCTGTGTGGGGGTGGCAGTGACAGAGAGCTGTGACACAGAAAGATGAACAAAAGAGAGCTAGGACACTTCTCAACATGGACTTGCAAGTCATAGAGCTTGGCTCTGCCTTTTATTCACTGTATAGAGCTGGAGAAATTACCTGATCTGTCCAAAATTCAGTTTCTCTATTTAGGAAATTAAGGTAATAGCATTTACTTTATTTGGGTTTTGGAAACAGTCAAATTAAAGAATGAGAATATATGTGAAAGTCATAATTCCTGGGCCATGCTGTCCACTTGGTATTAGTTATTATTACTATATCAATCATCATTACCACCATCAGACTCTGTCCAGGTTCTGGCAGGAAAAAGAAGGGCCATTTGAGAGGACAGTCCAATAAAGGGACTTTCTACAAAGGCAATAGAGCAGGGTTTAGGGAAAGGGCACAGTGCCTCAGGGCTAGTCATGGCTGCACTTGTGAGCCCAGAGTCCTACGCCTGCCACATTCCACATAGGGAAGTCCGTGGGTTGGGGCTGCCCAAAAAGAGCTGCCATTCCCCTCAAGGAAGGAGCTGGGGGATAAATGCCTCCACCTCACTCTCCCTGCTCCCTCCAGTCTCCCGCTGTTGCATTCCATTGGCCAACATGAGAGGAAGGCGGGAGAATGAAAAGCCCCCTCCTTGTAGTCTATACAGTTCAGGCTCCAAGGCTCAGGCATGGAGAAAGAAAGGTGAAGGGACAAATAGAAAGTATCGGTACAAATACAGCATTTGTAAGGCCACAAGGTTAAATGACTGACATCAGATACTGAGCACCTAAGACAGTGTCTAACATGGCAGGTGCCCAAGAAATAGTTTTTAAATGGTTCAACAAATTAACCTGTGAATCAGACCCTGGTTCCTTTAATATATACCCTACCTTTCCCAGAGTATGACACATAAATTAATTATCAGGGGTCAAGCCATCCTGTAGTTTAAAGCTAAGTTTAACTTTAGTCTCATATAAATAAGACCCATCCCAGAGGGTCCCCTGAGTGTGAAAGTAGGAAGCTAGATATTTTGGTTCAAAGCTACACAGAGAGGCAAATGATGAATCCTTGGAACACACACAGGGCTGTAAAAAAGTTGACAAAGACTGGGTTGCCTTTTCAGCCTGTCAAACCATGGCATGTATGGATGAAGAGTCATCATGTTTACAACACCTGAGCAAGCGGCTTAAAATCCAAGCCCACTCAGCTCACATTTTGCTGTGTGGGAACTTAAAGGGCGATGTTGCCACTGACTTCCTAGTCAATGCTGTCAGCCGATTTCACGTGAAGAACGACACCCATGTCAGGCTGTAGCTCGCTCCAGGAGTGATGGAGCAAAACCACCATTCAAGAAGATAAACAAGGGGGGCGGTTGTACTGCTTGGCAAAGCTAGGGACTTGAAACAGTTAAAAACAGATAAAGCCCTAGGCTCACTTTCAGATGCATTTGAATTCTACACATACATTAGTTCATGATTTTAAATGTTTTTAAAGCTGTAACACAGAGTAAAACTTTGGAAAGGGGAAGACAGTGGAAATGAAAATGAAGTGACAACAACTGATCTTAAAAACAAGCCGCACGTGCTGGGGACGTTTGTAGCCTGAATCCCTGTGACTGTCCCTGTCACTCTACCCTCTTCCTCACGTCACTAGACCCACCTGAAAATTCTTTAACTACAGGAAAGCCACTCTGAATATTCAGGGTAGAAAAACTGAGGGAAAGATTAATTTTATCATCTATAAATCAAATGCTATAACTTACATTAATGTCATCTTCTCAAGCAAATAACTGTCTCAAAAGGAATCATATCTGTGAATTTCCCCCAGCTCTTTTAAAAATGGTCAACCATTGTGCTATGTTACAGCGGAATGCCTATATGATTTAGGTTTGAAAAGCTTTTCTCTTGCTCTGATATTTTTAATCACTTCCAGCACTATTGCCCACACATACCTCATGTGAACACACGCTCCTTGAGAAGAGGAGGAGGAAGGCAAACACTTTCACTGTGCGCCTACCCAGCCCCCTTCACTGGCTATCTTCACAGACATCTAAAGCACTTCCTTAGAAAACTCGTAAAGAAAAAATAATGATTTCACATTACTATTTAAAATAGGTACCAAACTTATTTTTTAAATAAACATTTAGTTTTAGAATAGCTTCGGATTTACAGAAAAGTTGCAAAAATGGTGCAGGGGGCTCCCTTAGACCCTGCGCCCAGTTCCCTTGTTAAGATCTCACACATGATGCATTCGTCAGCAGTGATGAACCAGTGCTGATATGTTATTGTTAATTGAAGTCTGTGCTTTATTTAGATTATGACTTATTTTGTAAAAGAACTTCTACTGGAAATAGGGTATAATAATTCTGAGGAAAAAAATAAATATTTCACATTAATATGTATGAATTTTGACCTCGAATGTTTACTTTATCTGATGCACTTTTCTGCTAATTCAGAACATCTCAGGCACTGTGGACCAGTGGACAGAACACCTGTCTGGACAAATGTGTCCACAGGGAAACGTGTTTTAGCCTTAACTTTCCCTCACGAAAACCATTCCAACTTCCTTTCAACCTAAGTTTTATTTCTCAGAAGATGAACCAATTGAACTAGATGGTCTCTGCAACTGCTCCCAGCTTGGAAATTTATGATTCTGGCACACCTGAACACACTTTAACATTTTCATACCACAGGTTCAGAATTTGAGGATGGAGGATTGTAATCTGACTTTATCACTAGCTTTTAAGCTGGCTCTTGGATTTCTCAGTTTCCAAATTTGCCCAGGAGCTCATAATATCACCAGGTATGTTAAGAAGCATCATGAGCATAAACATCTTCACTTAAAGAATGTGGCTTAAAATTATAAAATTTACAGTATCAGCAATAAGCACAGAACAGTAGGGACTCTCATTCAGTACTGACTTGAACACTAACTTTCTCCTAAAGATTGTTTAAGGTCATTCTGTAACTACCCCAGAAGAAGGCCTAGTTTTCTTTTCCTTTATAATAAAAAATATGCTGTAAATTTTAATGAACAGGTTAAACTATTCAGCATTGATAAAGTAGTGCTATAACATCACACAAGAATTTTACTTACAATATAAAAGTCAATATTTTAATGGCTGGCTATGAATAAAATATCAATGTGTTCTTGATTCAAATGTAAGGACTGTTAGAAAGGTAAGGTACATTCAGCATGTGCAAAATTTCAAAAATAAAAATAAAACACCAGATTAAATCATTTCCCAAGCTAGAAAACTCAAGAGCAAAAGAGGGAAAATAACCTTTTTACTAATTTGAAGAAAAGAAAGATATACTCTGTTTTCATAAGAAATTAAATAAAAGTAGGGGTTACATAGGAAGGACATAATTTCTTTGTCAGAAAAAAACTATGAGTTTGTGACAGTAGAAAGGAAAATATCCAGCTCTTTCAAGGCCTCTCCTCTGTCCATAAGGGAACGTATATATTTGTGAATATTTAAGCAGCTTTCACTGGCTGTGGAAGTGACAACGTTTTTTCTTTGAGTGAATTATTGAAACATTTCCCTGATCAAAAGCAAATCATATGCATAAAAAACTTTTGCTCATGAACACACTTAAACACGTACCTAACTCCACAGCACAGCCTGGGAGAGTGTCCAGCATGGGACAGTGCTCTGTGCTTTCATTCACCTTTCCCTGCCTTTCTTATTCATTGTTTAACGTGCGATGCAAAGGCTGGACTGAGTGCCTCTCAGCTTTCTTGATACACCTGCTTATCTCTCTTTATTGCTATGTATCTTCAGATTATCTATGAGACGTCCACAGAAAACTCTTAGAGGAAAAGCAAAGAATTCATGACATTATTTCAATACAGTACCAAGTCTTTACAGGTTCTTCCCCTGGACACAAGGCATAATTTTGAAACAAATACTTAATATTTTATTTATTTATAACTATTCATTACTATTTAACTCATGCCACAGAAACTCCAGATAAATAACCACGAAGTAATAAGTTCTATATCAAGTTAAATGTACTTAGAGTTTGGAACACTATGTATGAAGTTATATCCAGGATGTAGGTGGAGAAAAACAAAGCAGGGAAGTTGCATAAATAGGTACAAAGAGAGAGACCAGGAAAAAAAGACCAAGAAAAAGTTAGAATCTGGAAACAAAGTAATAGTATCTCACTTAGCTAACAAAACATAGTCAAACCACAAATCAGAAATTTGGAAAGCTGAAAACACAAACCACCAGCACAAACTGATACCTTGAGGTAACTACAAAGATAGAAAGTGTGCTCACCTTCTTTCCAGTGTGATTTTTCTGGCCACCCTGACCCTCCTTGCTGTCATGTAGGGAGAAACCTCCTAAGAAACAATTTCACTTATTCATATACCACAGAATTCTCAAAAAACTCAAGAGCATCACCTGTTCCCCCTGGAAGTGGGTTGAAGGCTAATGATGGAAAGGAAAGAGAAGCAAGGAGGACAGTGAAAAACTTCTTTGAAAAGCAGTTAAGTTCTCTTCTACTTCAGTCTGCCGGATGACTGTCCCATTCCCCTTTTAAAAGAAGTCTTGAGTTTGAATCTCTGTAGAGGGTAAAATAAAGAACTTCTCAACTAGGGAGTACAGTTGAACACTGGGTTACCTACTAAAAATAGAGGACTAAATTAATTGAATGCCAAATACCAAGACTGCTGGCCCCTACCACAGTCCCCACATGGCTTCTGGAAGGCTTGCAGGAGTCCCCTACCTTCTAGGCAGTGGATTAAAGAGGTTCCTCTCTAAAAATCCTGACTAGAACAAGACACTGACATCCAGAGTTTCTCAATAATGCCCACATTACCCTACAATGAAACTTAGCGTCAGTAAACCCCATGCATATGCTCAGAGGTCCCAAACAGTTTTTTCAATTCCTTACTCTAAATCACGAATAGAAAACTAACTAGTATGAGCTATCTGACTTGTACCATTGAAGATAAAAAGAGAAGAAGAAAACAGAAACTTAAAAAGGAGAGACTAAGATTTTTTTAAATTTTCAAAAAATTATTAATATTATCCTCAAAGAAATCAAAGAATGTGCATCTAATTTGAAATGTGCCTAGTATGACCAAGAAATTGAATTTTAAATTTTAATTAATTTAATTTTAAGCAGCCACCCATGGCTAATAGCCTCCATTAGGCAGTAAAGGTCCAAAAGCACATGCACCTAACTGTTGATAACGGTTATTGTCTAATAAAGGCATGAGGTTGTATGCCTGTTAGTCAGAGACGTTTTTTTAATCACATATATATCTCTAATTTCACAATAAGGATGCACTTATTTAATGCAGGTATAATTTTTAAAACCAGTTAAAATATAATGAATGAACAGGATTTTTTTTAATATTCAGAAGGGAATAGAGAAATAAAAGGAAAATAAAATAATGATACAATAATTACAGAAAATTCCAAGGTGAAAAGGACATAAGCTTGCAGATTGAATGAATTCCTCCAAAGCCCAGCAGAGTGGGTGAAATAGATCCACACCAGGGTACATTATGGTAAAATTTCTGAACACTGAACACAAAGAGAGGTTTCTAAAAGATTCCAGAGATTTAGGAAAAGGGCCCCATACAAAGGATCAGGAACCAAAATGGCCTTGAATTCTTAACAACAATTCTGATAACACAATACAATAGAGTAAGGCCTCCAAAATTCTGAAAGAAAAATAGTGTCAGCCCAATTTCTATACCCAGCTAAACTATCAATCAAGTAGACACCTGGAATAAAATATATTTTTAGATGCAAAAACTCAAAACTTTTACCTTCTTATCAACTTTCTAAAGAAGGTGTTAGAAATTTTGTTCTACGAAAATTAACAAAAAAGAAAAAGACATGGGGCAGAGAAAACAGAAGGCCCAATACTGGAAAGACAAAAGGTATCTCTAGAGTGATGATGAAGGTCAACTCTGGATGTTGTGTACCAGAGATAGCGAATGACCAGGACACATTAGAGTGGGCTGGAAAACACAAGACCAAGGAAAGCCACATATATGTAACAACTATTTCTGTTCCAAACTGAAAAAAAAAAAGTATAGAATATGGTAATGGTACTCACAATGACAACCATGTGACTGAGACTAACTGGTAAACCAATAAAGTATGTCCTCAAAAAAGGTTACAAGAAACTTCATATTTTCCTTTTAATTGATATCTTGGTAAACACCTTATGGTCTCCATAGACTTCAATGTAGAAGGAAGAATAGATCTGCTTAAGTAAGAATTCTACTATATTTACATACATATTTGTAAGTGCCTAGCATGCGTCCAGGACAATACAAGAAAAGCTGTCTGTCTCTAACAATGGCTGTCTCTGAAAGAAGAACTGGGTGGATGAAGGAAAGAGATATGAGAGAGAATTACTTTCCACTATTTACCCTTTTTCTTTCCTGTCCCATGGGCATGTATTGAGTTTTTTTTTAAATATTATAATAAAATCTTTAACATATGTGCATATACTTCAAACCAAAATCCCTAATTAGGTTTAAATAAGCATTTACACGAAGTAAAAAAAATTGTCAAATGTCAAAATTATTATTTAGCATTGTTTACTAAGTATTAATGCAATTAAAAAAATAAGAGGACTAAATTATCATTATTTGTAGGTGACATAACTACAAATTTAGAAAAACCAAAAGAAGAAACAAAAATTTATTAGAAATTATAAGCAAAGTTGGTAAGAGTAAGGCACTGATTCTAAAATTAATATGTAATAACTCATAACTTTATTGACAAATGTATTTTATTGTATCTCCTTATTTTACAGAAGCAATTAACATATTCTCCTTCAAAACACATCAAATAAGAATATACCAGATGAAAAGCTAATGTTCTCCCTACTCCCTCAATCTTATAACTTAGATTTTAGCCCTATTTTTACGATTAAGGATTTAAGTATAAATAGTAAACCCATAAGTGTATTAGATAAAAGCATGGCTAAATGAGTCTTTAACCCTTGAGTAAAAAAACAAACAAACAAACAAACAAAAAAACAGGCTCTCTAAGTATATCACACATTTCAGAAGCCAAAAAGAAAAAGTGATTAATTTTAATACCTAAAAAATTAAAATTTTCTGTATAAAAATGTTGTAAATACACCCAAAATATAAATAACTGAGAAAATAATTATAACATTAACAAAATTTTCTTTATTTATAAATGACCCTTACAAATTTTTAAAAAGGCAAACAACCTAACATAAAAATGGGCAAAGAAAAGGCCCAATAATTCACAAGAGAAATAAAAGGACAAACAAGCATAACAAAAAATTCCCAACCATAATCATAATTACAGGATACAATTCAAATTCATGAAATACTATTTTTCATCCAACACATTGGCAAAGATTAAACATTTGATGATACCCAATGTTGGCAACACTTGAAAGAAACTGACATTCTCATACACCAGCGGCTGGGTATAAATTGATGCAATGTTTTTGAGGGTGGAATTTTATACGCTTGTACCCTATGAGTCAGCAATCCTACTTCTAGGAATTTACCCAAAGACAGTTATCACACAAAGGCTTAAAAATAAATGTGCAAAGATGTTCATAGAAAAACTCTAAGAACAAAAACTCAAAACAACATAAATGTCACTGGTTAAATACAGTATGCTATATCCACACAACTAAATATTTCGTACCTTTTAAATTTTTAAGTATATCTATATATACTCTGTGTGATGATGTCCAAGTTATACGTTACCGGAATAAACCAAGATACAGAATAGTGCATATAGTACTGTCCCTAGTGAGTGAAGAAAACCTACACACCCACATGCATGCAGGTAGCCACCAGGGCTGGGACAGGAAGAGAGAGAGGGGAAAGACAAGCACTCAGTTTCTCTCTTGATAAACAAGAGAGACTATTTGTTCTTTTTGATGATAACATGTTACATTACCTTATTATATTTTCCTCTTTGCTCAGTAGCCAGGATACTTAAAACCACATTTAGGGCACAAACAGAGAGACTGTCCCTTCCTCCCACCTAACTCTTTATTCTCTACCACCTTCTTAATTGCTTGACTTTATTCTTTTATCATTCTTTTTATTGTAATTTGTGTCAAATCTTTTTTTTAATTCTCACCCAAGGATATTTTCATTTGCTTTTTTAGAGAGAGAGAAACATCAATGCAAGAGCAGCATCGATTGACTGCTTCTCATGCACCCAGACAGGGGATACGCACTAGGATCAGAACTCATTCCCTTCTGGACCGAGTGTCGCATGGGCCACACCCAGTCCAGGGATCAACCCACAACCCAGGTATGTGTGCTGACCTGGAATCAAACCCGCAACATTTTGATTACAGGATGATGCTCCATCCACTGAGCAATACCAGCCAGGGCTGTGTCAAATCTCTTTAAAAAATAAAAATAGGAAGATAAATCTAAACAAAATTTTACTTATAGAGAAAAATTTAACTCATTTGCATGGAGAAATCACCCATATTATTAAAGACATTTTGCTAAAGATTTTTGGTAACTAACATGATTTCTGTAACTATAAACATACACTAGCTTTTCAAATTCATTCTTTTATTCTCTTTTTATACATTCTAAAACCATTATTGACCTATCCAAATCCCAATGATATTTTCAAAGAAATAGAAACATTCATCCTAAAATTTGTATGGAATTTCAAGGGACCCCAAATAACCAAAACAATCTTTAAAAAAAAATAGTTGGAGGTCTCATACTTTCTAATTTCTAAAATTATTACAAAGCTACAGGAATCAAAACAGGTGGTACTGGCATAAAACAGACATATAAACCAATAGAACAGAATAGAGATCCCAAAACAAAACCTTCACATATATGGTCAAATTATTTTTGACACGGGTTCAAAGATCATTCAGTAGAGAAAGGGTAGTTTTTTCAACAAATGGCACTGAGAAAGCTGGAGAACCGCATGCAGAAGAATGAAATTGGGCCCTTACCTTACAAAATATACCAAAAATTAAGTCAAAATACACACACCAAAATTATATCAAAATGGATAAAGTACATTAAATGGAAGACATAAAACTCTTAGAGAAAACCCTAGGGAAAAAGTTTTAGGACATTGAATTTGCGATGATTTCTTAGATATGACAACAAACACAGGCAACAAAAGAAAAATAGATAAATTGGACTGCATTAAAATAAAAATTTCTGTACATCAAAGGACACTCTCAACAGAGTGAAAAGACCACTCGTGGAATGGGGGGAAATATGTGCAAATCAGGTGTCTGATAAGGGGTTCACATTCAGAATATATTCGTATATATATGTGTAGATAGAAATTCCTACAACTCAATTACCAAAAAACAATGAAAAATGTGCAAAATACTTAAACAAATATGTCTCCAAAGGAGATTTGTGAATGGCAAATAAGCACATGAAAAGATACTCCATGTCACTAATCATTAGGAAAATGCAACTCAAAACCATAGTGAGATACCACCTCATGTCCAATAGGATGGCTATTATCAAAACAGCAAATGACAAGTGCCGGCAAGAATACAGAAAAATTGGAACCTTTATACACAGGGGGTGGAAATGCAAAATGGTTAAGGTGGTATGGAAAACAATGTGGAGATTAACTAAATAACTAAAATTCCCATATGACCCAGCAATTCAACTCTGGGTTTACACCCAAAGAACTGAAAGCAGAGACTCAACTGGACATCTCTGTACATGCCTGTTCACAGCAGCATTATTCACAATAGCCAAAAGGTATAAGCAACCCAAGTGGCCATTGACACATGAATTGATAAAATGTGGCATGTGAACACAGTGGAATACATACTATTCAGACTTCAAAAGGAAGAAACCCTGACACATGTGACAAAAAAGGAGAAATACTGTACAATTCCTAGAGTAGGAATCTTACATGAGGTACCCAGAGTAATCAAATTCATAAAGACAAATTAGAATGGCCGTTGCCAGGGGTGAGGGCAAGGGAGAATGAGAAGTTATTTCATGGGTACTGAGGTTCGACTTTGCAAGATATAAGGGAATTCTGTGGATGGATGGTGGTTACGGCTGCAGAACAATGTGAATGTACTTAATGCTACTTAACTAAACTTGTATACTTGAAAGTAGGTAAAACTATATTTTATGTATATTTTACCATAATTTAAGGAAAAAATACCCATATTTGTGAGTAAGCAAACATTCCCAGCCCTACACAAGACTCTGGGAAACACACAGTCATTCAGAAAACACATTATATAGCAGGAGAAAGAAAAAAAAGCAGATGATCACAAAATAATAGCTACCATAATGGAAGTATTCACAAATATTTTTGGTAGCCCAGGGAAGAGAGCAGCATCAAGGATGGAGTGCCTTTGTGCATTTTGTTTTACAGAATGAGCTATGACCTGAATGTGTTCAATGATTCATTCAAAAAATACTTACACAGAGCAACTACTTTCAGTCAAACACTCTTACGTGGAAGTTACACATTCTGTGATAAAAATCAAGCAACAGCCAGATCTGCTGTGGAATGGATTTCACCCCTTGTCCACATCAGGAAACAGTAAAAGATATTCCAGAATCTGAGATAAATCCATTTCACATGGGAACCCCTGGAGGTAGGAGCAAGCTTAGAAAAAAACTCTTTTGGCAACATCAGTTGCCTAGATTTTAATATTCAACAAATAAGACCGACTGTTCTTTAGCTTACAACCTTTTCTTCCCCTAAGAGCAGAGTCAACGTATCATTTACTTGGAAGTTTACCTCCTCTACAACAAACTAGTTAGCATTACACACCATGTTTCTTAGGCATTAATGTGCATTCTGGGCACCTGGGGCTCTTAACTCAGCAAGTGCTGACTCAGTGGGTCTGGGGCAGGCCCTGTTCTGCTTTTCTAACAATCTCCAAAGTGAGTCCAGTGCCACTGGTGCCGGGACCACACTTGGAGCCACGAGGTCATGGGTAACAACAGCTGGCTAATAACGTGCGTCCCCTCCCCTCTCCACAGTCAGGGCCCCACACCCATCAGCGTTTGCAGTGCTAGTTAAAGTTGATGTTGCTCTGCCCAACACTAAATACAAAATTTAACAGCTTTTGTCAAAGTAAAAATGTTTTCAGAAAAAAAAAACACAAGTTTAGATGAAACCCTATTTCTAATTATAGGGCTTTCATAAAAATAGCCTAGGAGTAGGATTAGTTTTAAGTTCATCAACTGCTTTCACTCGAGGAAAATTAAGGGTTGCCTGAGTGTGACAGGTACTTAATAGCACCGTACCAGAAAGAGAGCTTGCGTTTTCCCCAGTCCGTTATAATTAAATCCTTGTATATTCTTCAGCTTGTGAAGGGTCACAAGAGGAAGCTGAGTTTTTTCTTAAATGTAGGTTTTCTCCTTTTTTTGTTTTTCTCATCAAGAAACTTGTATGAAGGGCCCATGGACAAAGACAACCGGGATGGGGGCGGGGAGAGGATTGAATATGGGAGGTGGGGGTGGGGAAGGCAGAGCAGAGTAATGGGGGGAAATGGGGACAACTGTAATTGAACAACAATGAAAGAAATAGAGTGAAAAATAAAGAATCAATTTGTCTTGTTTGGAAATAAACATTCCAGACCCATGAGGAGAAAAATCAGTGCATGGATGTGAAAGGGGACTGAGTGCTTTCTAACTCTCATAATTTGTCACAACGAAAACTCTGCATAATCGGCCATATAGTTATTTGCCCCAACTTGTTCCACGAGCAGTAATTACTGAATCTCAGCAGCCTGACCTGCCCTTGTCAGAACCCACGCCATGTGGCACGAGGCCTTCCCACACA
This sequence comes from Phyllostomus discolor, assembly GCF_004126475.2. Classification (NCBI taxonomy): domain Eukaryota; kingdom Metazoa; phylum Chordata; class Mammalia; order Chiroptera; family Phyllostomidae; genus Phyllostomus; species Phyllostomus discolor. Next base: position 179,241,746 of record NC_040904.2, read on the forward strand.
GAGACAGCTCACGCCTGGAAGGTTATTCAGCAGCTTCAAGAAAACGTGACACATTCCAAGACCGCATGAATACTTCTAGGAATCAAAAACTACCTGTGATACATGCAGTTTTAGTTGTTTTTCTGATTCTACCTTTTTAGGTCTTTACATCAAGAACCGCAATGGCTAAAAACACAGTTACAAGTGTGCGCCCATAAGCTATGAAAAGATCATTAACTATTGTACTTGGTGTTTCCATTTTGAGAGGTGAACCAGAAATTCAGAGGCTAATTCTCTATCATTAAGTTGTACTTTTTCTTCCATTTTTTTCATAATATTTTGGTCAAGCTGTCATCAGAAGCGCCGTCCAATCCGACAAAAGTTTCAGTTCAGGCCTGGAGATGCAGCTGAGATCAAGGTACCGAGATCCCGCAAGTGGCATTAATCCAGCCTCACATTTTCCCCTAAAACAAATCGAGCTCCAGAAAAGCCCACAAGATATGTAGCAAATGCCTGTGTGACCACAGGTCTTCTCACTAACTCTTCTTGTTAATCCTTGAAAACTTTTGGATGTCCAACAAGCAAAGATAGCACCCTGAACTTGGCCAGCTGGCAAATAGATGACTTGTAATTGTGATAGTCTCTTATTTCTCTCTGTGACTTTAATTGAAGTGGTACGTTTATTGAAGTCTGCCATTTCTTTTGACCAGCCATGCAAATAATTATATTGTCCAGGATATTAAAGGAAACAGGCCAACCCAAAAGAAAATCAGGCAGAGGCCTGAAGGAATCTGACCAGGATTCTAAACACAAGAACCTCTGCCTCGTCCCTGGCTGCCTGTCACTCAGGTTTCTGTGAGAATCCGTCTCCCAGGTTTATCATAGCCCAGGGGAGAAGCAGAACAGGCAGGACAAGTGACACAATGAAAACAGGATGAAAAGAAACGATCTTTGGTGACCCACCGATTGGATGGACGATGGTGTGTGACCTTGAGTGGCCCTTTAGAGGGGGCCAAAATTTTCCCAGGCAGAGTCCCCTTATCTACCTCTTCTTCCCACTGGCTCTCTGAAGTGCCAAGAGCCAGGCCATGGCATTGGAGCATCACCAAAAAGTAGTTTGCTAACTTACTGCACTCAGGGTACCCTAAGAGCCACTTTCTTCTGGAAGGAAACTCAGCAGCTGAGACACTCTTCCTCAATAGCCCAGTAGCCTAGCTGGGAGCTTCGGGGCAGAGCTTAGTGGGAAGATCCCACTTCCTGCATGTGCACAGTCACTAATTATTTCTCAAGCACAGTAGTTGCTTTCTTAACTTAAGAAAACTGGAAAGTACAGACAAAAGCTCCATGTCCCCAACTTTCTTAACACCTTTGCTTCTTAATTTACCATTTTCTCTCTGTAGCAACAGAAACTTTCAAAAATATTTTCTACCTCTCCCTTAAAAGTCCAGGTTTTTCAAATAACAACTGGGAGCTAGCTGTACACATCCTGTCTCTTCCAACCTAACACAAGTCACGATTCAAGGAAGGGTCTCTTCCTAGTCTAGCATTTCAAATTCCTTAGTTACATTAATTACCCTAATACAAGCAATGAACAGTTTTCTTATTTGACAAGTATAGCCTAGAAGAGAGAGAACACCCTTTCTAGTATGGGGGGTGGGATGTATCCATTTAAAGGTTATTGTGGAGTAGTTTTATGAGTCATTAAACACAGACCTTCCAGAGCCTTGAGCCTCTCCAGGTTCCCTCCTTTGCTCCTGCTGCCCAGAGCTTTGCATCAGTCACTGAGGTCCTCCTGTTGGCACAGGAGACTCAGGCCTTGGCTTTCTCCCAAGCCTGTCAACACCGCTCCCAGTAACTGCCAGAGAAACCATGTGGTCTCTCCACGCCCTCCCCTCGGGGCCAAGCTCATTACCTTCCCCCCCAGAAAACCTACCCATAGCAGCCCAGAGCAGGGGAGAAGAGCAAGCTTGGTGCCTGAGCTTGGATTGTGCTTATTTTTCCACTACTGAATCACCATCAGGAGGGGGAGGGGAGGAGAGGAGAGAAAGAAGAACGGGAGAGAGAGAGAGAGAGAGAGATAGGTGGAAAGACAGAGAAGTTGTATTTGAAGAACACTTGCAAAAAGGCATAGAGCCCGCTACGAATAAGACTTTATTCATTTGTAATTCAGTTAGTGGGTTAGATCAATTCAATACCACACTTGGAGGTCAGAATTGCCCAGGAAATGTCTTCTAATAGTGTTGCCCTCAAAATAATTTATATGCTTAGGTATTAAACCATCTTTAAGATATCGTGCCTTCTTTATCAATATCTTCATGTCAGAGGAAAAAGACTGCACACAACTTGGAAGTATTTCTGAAAGGTGCTATAAAATTTTTGAAGGGTGGTGTGGTAAGGTAACTTCCTAAGTTGAAGAGAAAAATGTTACTTGACCAAAGGTTGCCATAGTTTTAAAAATCATTATGACTTTCTTATTTTAAAAAAAAAATTTGTACAGTTTTTTACCAGGTCATTATTGACTTCTACATGACATTCAGCTCAGATTCAGAAAGTAGGTTTTCACAGGAACCAAACTCCATCTGAGATACTACTCTTGAATATCCATCTACCCATCTAAGTCACTTTTATCTTTATTAGAATGCAAACAGAAGAAGAAATTCCCTACCTATCAAAATTTTGAAAAGAGGTATTTATATGTGTAATAAAAGACAAGAGTGGAGGTTCAAAATTATTTGTATGAGAGAACAATCACATGAAAGCCCATATTTGACCTGGGCTGATATGCCCACCCCATACTCCTCATCATCCATCCCACTCAACACCTCATTCACTGAGAAGTCCTATGTTTTTCAATGACATGTGGAAGGGACTTTTCTGAAATGCCGAGAGACCACAGGCTCTATCTGGTTGACTCGTCTGCTCCCCATACTTGCCTGGCTTCATCATGAAAAGATGCCAGAAATTGCATTCCTACAGGATTTCCAGTGCAGAAACCACAAGAATGCTCTTTCTCATGGTATGGCAACTGTGCAACAATATGGCGTCATCTGGAAAATTATAGTCTTGGAGACAAATATTTTGCCCCTCTCCAATGACTTAAAATGCACAGGGTGTTGCCCAAAAATTATGCTTTCCGTTCTCCAAGATGGAGGACTCTTCTTGGAAAGCTCCCTCTCAGGGCAACCACCTTTGCTGCGAGGACCTCACAAAGACAAACCTGGACACACAGAACTCCTTGGACAGTCCTCCAAGGATTTGGGAAACAACTCAAAGCATCTCCACTGAAAATGATGGCATTTTAGAGCATAATATTGGATAAAAAATTTTTGACTTGTTAGCAATTTATACTTATGATGAACTTTCCATAGAGCTCAAATTTGCATATTATGAGAAATATCAAGATTATTGTGGCAATTACGGGTTTCTGTAACATTTATTTTGGATATACTTTGCACACACAAAAAATAGTAACTCTCAAAGAACTGGTAACTTAATTAGGAGACATTATCTACAGAGCAATTTTAAGGATTAAGAACATAAGGAAAAATTCCCAGAAGTGTACCAGAGAGTTCCATAATGACATGTCTGCCTGATTCATAGCTGTATTCCCTGTACTTACTCAGGATGAACTCATCATAGATCGTCAATAAACGAAAAAAGAAAGAGAAGGAGACAGCACGACAGAAGGATGGGCAAAGAAAGAATAAAAGGTACAAGGTGGTTGAGCTCAGCATAGTGGCAAACGAAGCTTATTAGAAAAACATCTGCAATCTGCCTTCCCTGCAGCCTCCCCACTGACACGGGCGTTTTCAAGGTGATGGCAAATGAGGCTGCAGCAGTCAGGACACCCACCGTTCATCCAGGCTCCCACTCTGGGGGTATTTTTGTTTCTGTTTCTTCCTACACAGCATCAAATCACCTTGCAATTATTTGTAATTTCCTAATGATCGCAAATGAATATCCATGTTCCTGATTTCCAGAGCCCTCTCTAATTTGGGTTGTGTTTGCGTGAGTTAGACAAGTTGTTAACATTTAAAAGTCATAAATAAGGGGGGAAAAAACAAAATCAGGGGGTTCTGTTTTGTTTTTGGAAAAGAGAGATTCTTACTTCTACAAGAGTAAGCATTTATGAGAAGGGGTTTATTTCAAATTTTTAGCCTCTTAGCTACCAAATGCTTCCAGTATTTCTTGGAACCCTCTAATCTCAAACCCTGATGGCTGAGGATTTATTGAGCTCCCACAAGCAAAAAGGCAGAAGCCAGGCTGATTGGAACAAGTGCAACACTCGCCTACCCACAAGTAGAGACAAGTGATCATAGAGATAAGCCTTTTGAGTCCAGTCCCTCCGCTATGTCACACACGCACACACACACACACTCCCCAAAAGCCTCTTGGGCTTCAGATGGCTCCCTGTGTGGAAAATGCCTCCCTGTCTTCAGAGTCAATATCCCCTCTTGGCAGTTTCCCAAAACGCCGTCTGAAATCTCTGGGGCATGACAAGATGAACAGCTCCAGCATAGCACCCTCTCGAGCTTTTACCTTGACATCAACTGAGGGGGAAAGGAAGTTGTTTAATGACTGAGAACCAAAAGAATCAAGTAACCTAAAACATATTTCCTGGCAAAATTCGCCTTCTGCAGAGCAGTCAAAGGATGATAACAGGGTGTGGAGAGACGGAATCAGCAGTTAAGTGGATAGCCGTCTGTCACTTAGCCTCCACTACATAGCATTAGAGACCAGTGTTTGGCCAGCTCTGCACTCTGTCTTCCCACATCACCCCACTGGCAAGATGCTTCTCCAAGGCCCGTGGCCTCTGGCCACACCACTCTGGCCTGCGGTTCCATCACATCTTACAAACTGTAAAGGGGCTGGACAGTACTTGGATGAGATCAGGGGTCAGTTTGGACTGGATTCAGGCCTGGTTCAACGAGGTTTTGCAAAACTTTTTCCTCCACCCTTTCTCCCCATATTTCTTTACCTTTCTGGTCTTTGTATTTTGAGCAGCCTTTTTCCTCCCACAGATCCAGATAGCTTCTGTTTTCCTAAATTCTTCTCACCCTAACCATATCCCAAAGTCTTCCTTCCTCGGTCTTTTCAATGTTTCCCCTTTCTGCTGCACTTATATTTCTTTAAAACCAACATGAATTGGCTGCAAGCAAAATAAACAGATGCGACTAACAGAATCATAAATCACCAAATTGGAGAGAGAGATCCTTCCCAACACAGGAAATCATCTCCCCACTGGTTTCAGAGAGGGAGATACAGGAACAGAGCTTCAGTTTCACTTAAACGTCCTGTTCCCCTAATGAGACCTCGGAGATAAAATAGGAAGTATGCTAGACAGATCACATATTCAGACTGAGCACATATACAATGAATCAAAACCCTCTTCCCTGTATGCACCTTTCTTAACAAATATGGAAAATATAACTCACACTTTCTGAAGTTATGAAGAAATATTGAAAATGATCTCCATGTGTTTGGGTACATAAAAATAGTCACACATCATCAAAGCCATTTTTCCAGCAAAACTGCATTGTGAATTCTAACCTTCCTCATAAAGATGAACCTGCCACACACACACGAGCATATACACACACAGATGGACATGCAGACACACCATTCCAATTCCACAATCCCAACCACAGACAGTGGCACTCTCGTCCACCCAGCTGTGCAGGCCACACCCAATCAGCCATCAACTTCTGTTGAGTATACCTGCTAAATAGTTCTCATTTCTATGGTCTCCCCCCACTGCCACCAGCTGTGGGTCATCTAGGTGTTGCCACACTCTCTCTGTAAAGGGCCAGATAGCAAATATTTGAGACTTTATGGGTCAAAGGGTACTGGTCACAACTATTCAACTCTAATCTTGTAGTGCAGAAGCGGCCACAGAAATATGAAAGCAAATGAACAGGCAGCAAGCACAGCTGGCCCCACAGCCAGCTTGCTGACGGCGGGTACAGGTGATCAGCATCTCTCATCTCTGTTGCTGCAGCCACACTTCTAACTGGTCTCCTGTGTCAGCGTTAGCATTTCTCTCTAACCCATTCTTCACCCTGCAGTCAAAGGATCTTTCAAAAATGTAAATATGACTGAGTCACTCCACTGTTAGTAACGCTTCAAAACCTTCCTGTTTTCCTTAAGATAAAAGTGAACATTTGTAGCCGTCCATTCAGGCACTCTGGGATGAGTCCCCCATTTACTCCTTCACACTCTACGATCTAGTCCTTCCGAATTTCTGTACTTGTTTCTGTTTTGAATATATTCATCAAGTGACCTCTTGCTCTGGGCCTTCAAACAGGCTGTTTTCTCTCTGGAACACTGTCTCCTGTATCCCGCCTTCCTCTTAAAAGCCATTTCCTCATAGCTGTTCTCTGCCCACCATGCTAGACCAGACAGCACTCCTGCTAACGTCTGCATAGCACCTTGTCCTTTCCTCGTGAGTCACCATCAGACTTTATTTAAATTGTCTGTTTGCTGCTATATCATAAGCTCTAGGAGGCAGGAACCATATTTGTGTTTTAAGCCACTTTTTCTTCAGCATCTAGTATAGTACCTGGCCTCTGATGCATGCAAAATAATGTCCAATGAATGAATGAATGAATGATAATCCAAAGTAGCACATACCAAAATTTCTGTAGTGTTATACATAGATGATTACCTACAAGGACTGTACACAGGATTTTTTTAAAGTTAATACTCCTGGGTAAAGATAAGTAATTTAGTCTTTAAAGAAATTATTATAGAACAAAAAATTGGCAAAATATCCATAGTTAATTAAAATTATTAAGCAATTCAATGTGTATACAACTATGTCTTTACTAACTTTTCTTCCTATACATAACACTCTTGCTGATCTGCTCTCCTATGTGAACAATGAGACATGGAAACGTTACAACTGCACTAGAATAATGACGGTGGTACCTTTGCCTCCCTGCCATTTGCATAGCCAAAATAACGTCACCCCAAGTCTTTTTAATAGTCACAGGTATAAGAGTTTCTAAACTCTGTAGACTCCTAGAAACCACTCATGCACATAAAATTTGACCAGAAAGGAAAGGTGGTCTCTTAATGGTTCTTGATTCTAGTCCACTCTAGAGCCGAGTCATTCTTAGCCTGATGTGCATTGGCCTCCACATGAATCCCCAGTTGAAAACCAGTCCTAAACAGTGACTTCTTGAGGGCAGCAGCTGTGTCCTGTTCATCGTCTCATCCCCAGACCTGGGCCCAGAGCCTGACCCATCGTGGGTGCTCCATGGATAGTCATTCATCGAACTTGCAATGATTATTATCTTGGGTAGAGATCATTAGTGAAAGCTTTTAAAATAACACATCTTAGTGTGATTTGGAGGTTTGTTTGTTTTTAATAAGCATCTATATTTCTTTTCTAACTAGAAATAAATAAACAGATCTTAATTCACATTTCAATTAACTTATAAAAAATAAATCAAGGTAAAGCATGCATTTTTAAGGCACAGATTTAGACTCATATTTAAAGTCCTCAGCCCTGGCTGGCGTAGCTCAGTGGATTGAGTGTGGGCTGCAAACCAAAATGTCGCAGGTTCAATTCCCAGTCAGGGCACATACCTGGGTTGCAGGCCATGACCCCCAGCAACCACACATTGATGTTTCTCTCTCTCTCTTTCTCCCTCCCTTCTCTAAAAATAAATAAATAAAATTTAAAAAATAAATAAAATATAAAAAGTCCTGGTGAATAGGATAATTTGAAATTAATAAACCATATCAGAAAGAATAAAACATTATAAATATAAAAACTTCTGATAAATGTAGCCATGAAGCAGCCCATCCGTGGGCCCTGCCTGCAAGGCCCATCACTCATGTAAGTTAGATCAAGGGCTCTGCCTATTCAGACCTACGCCTCATGTGTCCAGTATTTTGAGTACAAGTCCCCCTTAGTAACTTAGAGAAAAACTCTATAAAAATAAAATAAAAACTGAAGTCTTTCCCCTCCAGGGCAATTATTGAATAGCTTACATTCAGGCTGCTAACAGTGCTACTCCTTCCAAATCACCCAGGGTTGTGCCTGAACCTATCTATGCACACTGATAGGGGACTAGAAATCACTCTGACAAAATCACATGCAGACTATGGGATGTTTTTATTCCAGTGGGATGAGCCACCTTCTAACTGTATTCCCTTTCATTTTCCTTGTTTTGATCCTGCTCATTGTTTTCATCTTCCCATAATTCTAAAGTAATTGATTTTCCAATCTGTTTTTCCTAGAAACAAATTTAAGCTGTGTTCACACCAAGCTGGGGCATTTAATGACTCTGTCCCGGGCCACACCCAAAACCACCACCACTCCATAAAAAGTTGCTGCCATTGCCTTCTCACCATTTAGGCTGTTTCTCAATGTTGCCACTTATTCTTTGTTTTGGACTTGCACTCCAGCCTGATCTCACTGGTTTTCATCTCACTATCATGTGCAGATTTTTTGCTGACCTCCCCGCCCCTTGAAATGAACAACTCACTTAGAAAGTCAGCATCGGCTTGGTCTTCTGCCTACACTGCTGCATCCTGGATTAACCCCCTTGACTCCACATAAAAACCGATAGTAAAAAATATGTTTGACTCAGGCTGGAATCCCCAGCAGCAGCCCATGCTGGATCACAGGAACGAGGCATCGGGCTCGGTTCCCTTTTGTCTAGAAGAAATGATGAGAATATTTAGAAAAATTAACGTTCCTAAATGTCACTAAGTTATTTCATCAGGGTTCAAATTTATCCTATCAGCAGTATTGTGTCACTGAATTACCACTGTCACTCAGAAACACCCAGAATTTTAATTGATAAAAGAGCTTGCATTAGAAAAACTTCAATGAACACAAAACAAGGAAGAGAATTCAGTGCTCCCCAAACTCATTTGAGCTTCATGTTGGGGGTTGGATTCTGATTATTAGACCCATGTATTTGATCTTTTAGGAAGGATTAAACAACCTGGGGAAATAACGTGGAGGCTGAGTTCTTTCCTTGGGAAGACCTACTCGTCATTTGAATCATTTTGTGACCCAACCTGTAAGTCAGTCAGCACTTACCAAGTGTTTATTTCATGTGTATTTTCACATTTGATAGACACAACGTACTAAGACAATGAGTCAGGCTGGATGAAAACTATATTCCTCAGGGCTGCACTCTATGAGCTAGTCGGAGGACAGGAGGGACACAAAGACAGGACTTCAGTGTGTCCTTGGATGATAAGAACACGTGATCAGAGCTCTGAGGGTAGCTCCTCATGAGAGGTCATGGTCTGAATTACCTTTGCAGGTTCCTCAGCCTCAGCCATGCCCATCGGCCTTAGCTGAAGGTGCTCTTGGATTCTGCTCCACAGGAGGTGTAGGGCAAATAAAATATAGTTAACAGCACTTAAATGTTCAACACACAACCCCCTTTTTAAGAAATAGAAGTTCAAAATTGGGGGCCTTCCAGCTGAGCTGAGTACAGCTGTTGTACCCTGAGTCCATGCCATCTCTTTGAAACAAAAAACAAAGCAGCAGTAATAAAAATAAAATTTGTACTAAAAAAAAAAGTTGGTCCCTTCCCACTCATGTTTATGTATAAACCAAACACCAGCAAAACAAACTGGTGGTTAAACAGGCATTTTAGTTATGAGCCGTTGCATTAACCAAACAAGCTATGGGACACCCACAGGCATCTCTTTTTTTTATGGTGCTGGATGGCAGGAAGGTCCAGGTAGGTGTCCAGGTGCCCTACTGCTCAGAGAGAGGCCTGCAACCTCTGCCATTCCCACAGAAATTAATCTGAACAAAAATCGTAGGAAAGTTTAGAATGTTCAGGAAAAGAAACTCTGTCTAAGCTCAGACATCAAAAACGTTTGGGAAAGAAATAAAAACTCCAAGGCATGACTTTATGGCTAGATTCATGCTATTTTAAATGACTGCTTCCCACTCTGGTCACTTAACCCAGTGAATTCTCATCTCCCCAGGGCAGCCTTCTTGCTTACAGAAGACGTGAATGGGTCAACGCCTATCCGAAAACCTGTTCTTCCTCAGTCTGCGTTTGTTTTTGCAGGCCACTGGACAAGGGGATTTCCTAACTGACTTAGGAAAATGTAGCTCAAGCTGATGAAACCATGTTCTACTTATTATTAGATCCAGAGCGCTAGAGAGAAAGTGTGACAACCTACAGCTGTCCACAGCTGGCCCTCAAAAAACAGCTTCTTGGAGTTTAATACAGCGACTGCAAGCACCTGGTCAGAGGCATTCTGGGAAGGCACCTGTGTGGAGGCAGCAGCTAAGAGAGACAAAAGGATGAGTACTTGAAGGGAGTGAATCTGTGGTTTAGACTGGCGTAACCAGTCCCATTTGGGTTAAGAAGTCAATGGAAAAATGATCCTTCCTCAGTTACTTTTATTTTGTTTTTGTTAAAATTTCTTTTGGAAAAATTAAACATCTGGACCTCTTTATGGAAATAGCTGTTATGGTCACCGGAAAAAAAATTATATACTTTTTTTCATAGAGTTTGAATCCATTTGGTCAGGGAAGGCCTGGGGGTGCATAAAGTCCCAACACAGGTGGCTACTTCTCCAACCTTTAAATACTTTGAAAAATAAGTTTTCTCAGCTTCACAGACACAGAGATCAGACTGATAGCTGCCAGAGAGGAGGAGGGCTGGGGGGCTGTGTTTAAAAGGTTAAGGGATTAAGAAGTACAAATTGGTAGTCACAAAACTGTCACGGGGATGTAAAGCACAGCACAGGGAATACAGTCAATAATACTGTAATAACTATGTACGGTGCCAAGCGGGTTCTTGAAATATCGAGGGGAACACTTGGCAAAGTACATGAGTGTCTAACCACTGTGCTGTACACCTGAAACTAATACAGAATAATAGTGACTGTGAACTGAAATTAAAAAAAATAAAAGAAAGGGAGCTTTCTGCTGAGTGCCCCCTGGACACTGGGCTGCAAAGCATCTGTTCCGCAGTCTTAGCAGGCAGCGTTGCACAGCAGTCTCCCCCAGGACCGCTGACTGTTCCCGGGGAAGACGCCGCTCTCCTCCCCCAGGCAGGGAAATTCCTTTTGGGTTTGAAGTTGCGTGTTTGTGTTGCTAAGTTTCTGGCATAAACATTTTTTCCCCAAAGTTGATGTTTCATATTTGGGAAGGGGAGAGAAAAACAATGTATTTGCGCTATTTTTTCAATCAGTATCTTTCCTTGGAGGAGCACATTTTTAAGGGAGACATATTTGGGAAGAATGTTCTGTCCCCTTACCACCATTATTTTTTAAATGAAGATGTGGGAGGGAGTGGTTTTTCTATGCTCTACAAGTAGTATACTTTTTTTCTTCCTGAGAGCACGGTTTCAGGAAAAGGAGATGCCTCTTTAAAACACTCCAAATCGGAAATGTAGTGTTTTCTTTAACTCAGCAGACATTCTGGATTCCAATCAGATCAGAAGACCCCACCTCTCTCCCACACGCCAATTTCGGGGCCCATTTTGAGAGCTAAAGTCTTTACTTTTCATCCCCGAGATAAAGAGGGGGTAGCGCAAGTAATGTCCACAAAGTCAGGAAAATGTTCATTCATTTGCATTCTCCTCTCTCTGCATCTCATGAGTGCCCTGAACACAGGACACTTAGGAAACTAAGGACACTTAGGACACTTAGGAAATACTTCATAAAGCTTAACCTAAAACACACACGTTTAACTCACTCTCGGTAATCAGATGTACATTGCTTTTTGCATGGAATCTCATCATCTCATTTTTGGTTTTTAAACTTGTCTCTAAACAGAAATGGCTGGAGCACCATGAGCCCATACTTTTCCCGCAGGAAAGTTTCCCATTAATGAGCTCAAACTGGCCCAACACCATCTTTGACCAAAAGTTCTTATTTGCCTATGATCTTGCTATTTGATTTCATTGCTTTCGATTTTCAGTTTGTGAATGTGTCCTACTGAAAGTAAATGCTCCTGGGGAAAATAATACCATTTTTTTTATTTCTTAGTCCTCACACAAGGTTATATGTATTGATTCTAGAGAGAGAGGAAGTGTGAGCCAGGGATGGGTGGAGGAAGAAACATCTATGTGAGAGAGAAACATCAATGGTTGCCTCCCATTCAGGCCCCAAACGGACTGAACCCACAACCTACGGATATGCCCTGACAGGGGATTGAGCCCATGATTTTTTGTAGGGGATGATGCTCCAACCGAGCCACAGGGGCCAGGCCACAGTAACACCATATTAATAATAATAACAATGCCCCATTAGGGGAGACTGGTTGGAAACCAGTTAAGCACCAGTCACCATGGAAAGGAGCCAGGTTGGGTGAAAACAGTAACGGGCAGCACAAGGGGCCCAGGCGTCAGTGGGCAGAGGGCAGAGGGCAGAGGAGGCCGCTTGAAGGGGAAACAGAATGGTTTCCCAAACCCGGTTTCATATAATTTACACTTTTCATAATTTACAGCTGTGCTGGAAGCTAGTCCTGCTCTTACCCACAGGGGATTCCTAAGAAACACTTTGAACTCCTTGGAAGGAAAGATTTTAGTAAATACAAAATATGATTATCATTACACCTGCTTCCAAGAATAGAAGAGGGACTTTTTACCCAGGTGTCTATTATCCTTTGTGTCTTCTGGGTCAAGAAGATTTATGTATAATTCCTTGTCTGTTTTGAAAGATTATAGCTGGGTAGCACTGAGGGAATATGGCATAGGATAAGACAGAAAGTATAGCAGCAGATGAAAAAGAATATAAGCAGTTTATACATTTCAAATGATTCACTCTCAGAAGACCAGAAAGAACAGGGAGGTTGCCTTAGTTTGGATTCTCCCAGAAGCAGATCCTGAAACAGGGATTTGAATACAAGTAGTTCATTTGGGAGGTGATCCCAAGAAGCACCTGTAGGTAATGGGAAGAACACAGGCTAGTGCCCAAAGTCATTAGTGCATAGTCAAGCAGTTCGCCACTGTGAACAATGGAAGGTCAGTCCTGCTGGATAAGTGGGGTCATAGGGTATAGAATGTGCCTCGAGTCATTCCAGGTGAGAATGGGGAACCTGGGGTATTTACCTTCCTGTGTTCCTCCTTCATGGCTGAGTGCTGTTCTCAGAGACAGGAACTGCCTGCCCCTCTGGCCTGCCTCATTGAGGATGGGGGGCAGAGTCACAGGTGCCTGCAGGTGGTGTGTACTGGAATGGTGAGTGCTGGGGAGGTGTGGCAGGGGCAGGTGGGTATCCAGAGGCTATTAGAGCCACGAGAGTCATGAAAAGGCCCTGTGGACACTTACAGCATCAGACACAAAATCATAATCAATAGGTGTGCCATATCAATTTGGGGTCTTCAAATTCATAAAGAAGTTGGTACTTTCTTTTGCTCTCCTTGAGAACCTCCTCTAATTGCTTGGCTTCTACCAACAATGGCTACAACAATGACTCCCAAGTCTGCCTCTGCAGTCTGTGACTCTCTGCAAATCCTTGTTCTGTGTTTCTAGTGGCTTACGGGCATCTCCACCTGGAGAAGAGGGCCTCAGACTCCACATACCTAACCTCCTCTTCCCCCAAAACTCATTTCTCTTCCTGTCCTTCCCGACCCAGTCAAAGGCATCACTATCCATGCAGTCAGTTGAGTTTGGAACTTTGAGGTAAACTTGAATCTTCCCTCTTTTGTTCCTGCAAATCCAATCATCAACTCTTGGATAGAGTACCTCCCAAATACCTTTTAACCCGTCCTACACTCCTCGCCAGCTCCTCTACCACTGTGATTTTCCCGTGTCCCCATCATTTCTCACCTGAATTATTGCAACATCCTCCTCCCTGTTCATCACGCCTTCACTTCCGCCTTCTCTCCGATCTGTCCTGTATGCTGTTACCAAAAAGGTCATTTAAAAACTTCACCAGATTACATTTATCTCTTTTTAAACTCTTTTGCTGAATTTTCTTTGAGCCTTAGGACAAAGCTCAAACTTCTTTATAATTATTCAAAGCTCCTGATGACCTGATTGTAATCCACCTCTCCAGGTTCATCTTTTTCTCTGCACTCTTCCAAGTCAAGGTTCTTAATTGAAAGTAACAAAACCAACTCTAGGTGATCAGAGAAGCAAAATAATCTATTGAGAAAAGATTGGGTTGCTCACTGAATCTTTGGGAAGGCTAGAGAACCAGACTCTGAAAACAGGAGAGAAACAAAGAGAGGCTAGGCAGCCAGAACCACAGCCAAAACCATCGACCATGCCAGTCCATGGCGAACAGCGGCCCCTTCCTGCAGACACTGGACCCTGGAGCCGGCAGCCTTGGCCACTAGGCACTGCTGCTGGTTCCTCTCACTGCCTCCCCCACAAGATGGATATTGTTGTCATGGCCGCTACCTCCAAAATAAATTTTCTACCACCTTTTTATTTGCATCTCTTGGTCCAGATTCAATACCCTGTGAGTGTGACTGATTGGCTGCCATAGCAGGTCACATTACTGGGCCCTGAATTCCAAAGGGGCCAGAGCAACTAGGAAATGGCTTTCTAACCCTTGTCTGGGAAGCAGACTCAGTTTCATGAGAAAACCAGAAAATGGGTTTGTAGGCTGGGCAGCTGCTGAAAAATAACAACTGTCCATGTAAATAAAACTTTATATTTTCAAACTACAAAAAAATTGTTTCAACTTACCATTATTCAATTGTATATATATATATATATATATATATATATAAACAATTGTGTTTATATATATATAAACACAATTGTTTATATTATTGTTTATATTCGATATGTGGGGGGCAGGGAGATTCAAGCTCTCCACAAAGAGAGACAACCCAAAGTCACGTTAGTGATGAAATTATGTCTTCAAGCTATGGAATAAATAGCTCAGCACACAGATTACTGTGTAGTGCGCCATGGCTAGGCCTGCAGAAGACATGCTGAGGTTACAAGACATAGAATACGGGCAGTGGTAGCTATGGAGCAGCAAGAAATCCCTACATAGTAGTATGGCTAGCCCTTGAGTGCTGGTGTAGCCTCTTACTCAGGAAGCTTCTCTATTTACACATACACTTGATTTTATTCACACCCTTTGAATCCACTGCTAGTTGGCTAGTGCAGGTGAGTCATGACAGTGTATAAAACATTTGGTAAATGCAAGGATGGTACCAGAAACATGACAGGCATTGAAAGCAAATCCAAATCCAGAATAAGTGACTATCCCCACAAGGACAGATCATTGTCCTTTTCCTGTTGGAATCGATCTGAGCTGAGCCAGATCAGTAGAGTGGCCCAGGTTTGACACAGGTGAGCATCTTGCTCTCAGTTGATGTCACTTTCCTACTAAACTAGCAGACACTATGCAATGGGCACAGACAAGATATCAGAGGATATGTATTCCTCTTAAAGGTGCACAGCCAAAGCTCAGTATATGTGGGAGCAGTCCTCGTTCAGCATTCAAGGGGTTATCATAAGATTCCGCCATGAAAGAATTTTCTGCTTGTACCTCAGTGACAGGCTTCTGAGTTTTTATTTCTTGCTGCACCATTGGGCCCACTTGAGGTGTTAGTGCAGCAGGTATGGGCTGGGCCAACTGCGGTCTCCAGTGTAATTCCCAGCTGGATGGTGCCCTCAGTGCAGAGATTTAGGGTTGGTTTCTGCTGCTGGCAACTTCAGTGCTCAGAGGCGGCATAGCCAGGTCTGCCTTCAGAAGGGAAGACCATTTTGTTGAATCCATGACCCATCCACAGCCTCCCTCACTGTCTCTATGGGGATGTTTCTGGGGCTGCTACTCAACCAGTACATACCAGTAGGTCTAGATAACCTACTAACATATTAAAATATTTCCACGCTGGTTTGTAGATAACATCCTCCGTGAGCCACCACATGCTCACTCCCCAGACCTCACCCTAATTTCCCCTGTCTCAGAGGCCCCAGGGCAGCACCAAGTGGAATGTCTGACCCTGGCCCCCACCAGCCCTCCAGCTCTTCAGCTAGCTCATTACAGCTCCTCAGGGTGGCCCTCGGCCCTGCCGGCCTCCCCAGATAGAACAGGGCCAGATCTCAGGACAAGGTGCTGCCAGTGGGGAACTGGCACCAGAGCAGTGCCCATCTGGGGCCCCTGAGACTGTGGCCACTCACCACTGACTAGCTTTCCTCTAGAATTTCCCTCGTATGGCTGATCACAGATGCTGAAGCCTCTCCTGTATACTATACTAGTTGTTAAATATGTTTCATATTACTCCTGCCTACTCCCACACCTATCTGTCATTAAATTTCTAGTCTTTATCATTCTGAAGCTCTCACCATCTGGTCAAATCAGTAATATCTGCCCAACAGTCCATCTGTCCGTCCTTCCTCCCTTCCTTCCTTCCTTCTTCCCATCATAAACATTTCCTTAAGCTCTCTGTCCTTTCAGACATATTAGGGTGACACTGTTCAATACTCTGCCCCCAAGGAGGGTTCAGCATCTCTCTTCCCCACTGTCCATGGAAGCCATGCCTCAGGGACACTGCAGTAGCTCAGCAACCTACTTCTGCCCGCAGCCAGCACACTGGGCAAAGCCACCTAGAAACCAGCTACGCATTATCTTCTCAGCCAACTGGTCCTAGGAGACTCCCCATAGAACTACTGGTATGGATGAGAGGCACGATTGCTGTGTGACAGGGGCAGGTACCTGATGTGTGTGGATACCTGCAAATGCTACTTACTTTTGTCTCCAGGGCTTGAAAGCCCATTCCTGCATCTAGATCTCCCATTTGATGATGTGCTACTTCTAATCCATCTTCCTAATAGTAAGACCTGTTCATAAAGGGCAGCTCAAACTGTCAGGTGACCTACCCTGTCCCATGGCCAGGTAGTCAGTCTCTACCAGGACCCCCTAAAGCTGTTTCTCAAGAGGAAACAAGTTGCTCACTGAAGAAAGCATGACTCATTACGAATCTCTTGGGTCCCTGCTGTCACCCTCCTACAAGGTTTACCAAAGCTTCAATTCCAGCATCCTGATACCCAGACATCCACTGGGAGAAGGGCCAGGTGGCGGAGCTGATTGTCCGTCACCATGAACGAGCTGGAGAACTTGCTGTTCTAGGTCCCACTCAATGTGTAAGCTTTCTGGGTCCCTTGGTAAACAATTGGAAGTCACACAACCAAATGTGGCACAAGTTCTCTCATGAATCCAAGGAGCCCAATGAAGTACAGTCCGTCTGACGAAAGTACGCCTACTTGGGCACCCACTGATCCCTGGGCCCCAGAATGACACTGGGTGCCAGTCCTGTGCTTCCATGGGAGTCTCCTCTCACCCTTCCCTTCAGGACAGTGAGACGGTGTGGTCAGTGCAGCAGGCCAGCAGATGTTAAAAAGTAGTGAAAGGATAACAATCCCTGAGGACTAAATGATGCCACAGAAGAAACCTTGAGGTGCCAAGAGAAAAGCAAGCTCTGTCAGATCCTTCATATCACAAGAGCCAGTGTTGGGATTCTGCCTGAGGCTCCTACCCCTTTACTTCTTGGTCATCCTTCTCAATAGAGTTCTCATCATACTGTACTGTAACAACATGCATGGTGATCGTCCCCACTATACTGACACTAAAGGGCAGGCACTATATCTTCATTTGGTGTCTCCAGTAGTGGTGGCACATGGGAGGCTCTTCATAAATGAAATATTAGAAAAGTAAACTATTTAAGGGCTTTCCTGTGACCTTTTAAAAAAAGAACTGACTAGGGAAATGAGGAATAAAGGATCAAGGGTATGGGCAGTAATAAGGAGAAGCAAGCCTGTTTGATGGGGAGAGGGAGCTGGAAGGGGAGTAAGGTGTCTGTACGTGTGTAGATGTCAGATGGGTCTGTTGCAGAGATGGACAGAGGCAGGGACAGATGAAGAGACAGTGAGAAACAGAGAAGAGCAAATGAGCACTAGAGCAGCCAGAATGCTGTGTATTAACACAACTCCGAAAGCCCAAGTGACCTGAAAAAAAGTCACCCCCCGAACCTAAAAGAAAGTATTATGTAAGTAATGGACATCAGCCCATAGCATGGATATACTTTGGGGAACTACTGATGCCCAAACACCCTCAGATCATTTGCCCCACAACAGCCGTTTCACCATGTAACTCACCATTCAGGAACTTTCAACGGCTCCCAATGCCAGAGATTGAAATCTGTCTTTCTCAATGTGTTATTCAAGGCTCTACCTAATCAACCTTTCAAAGTAAATGTGAGTCAACTCTCCAGCAATGTCTTCCTGGTCCTGTCTCTGTGATTTGCCTTAAGCTGCCGTCCTTGCCCCATTCTAAAAAGACCTTCCTTGCCTCTTCACCTATACAGATTCTAATTATCCTTGAAGAACCCAATTGAGACTTTTCTTCTTCCCCAGCTCGTCCGGCCCTCACTCATCTTAGAACTCCTACGGTAGTAATTTCTAGTACTTCCCATTTTTCCCTTCAGTATATAGGCCCTCAGCACTGTAAAGTTATTCTGCTTTTGGGTTATGCATGTCACCACTACATGAAAACCAATAACCTAATTGCAAGACCATAACCTTCTTTATATGCTCATGTTTTAATAGTATTATGAATTAGCTTAAATAAGTGATGATATTAATACAACTCTATATATATACTTGATAAGGAGAAAAATCATAACTTCATATGGGAAGAACTGTTCACATGGAAAGATGATGTAAACCACGTGTGAAGCTTTGGTACGTACAGACCAGACAGTGTGAGAAATAAGAATTTCTTCCAACTTGGGCTACAATTCCAACTGCCCCAGAGGAACTTCTCCAGAAACCCCAGCACATCCCTCCTCACAGGACCACAGTATCCAGATCTAAGGATGAGGTCAGTGTGCAGGTGAGAGATAAACGAACAGAACTAAGGTCCCATTCAAAGGGAAGAGGAGGAGAACGGATGCTGGGTGAGGAACTATGGATGCCTGCAAATCGCCCCTAATGCGACTGACTCTTTTGAACACTGACCTGTCAGTCCCCGTGGATTACATCATAAACCTAAAGACAGACATTATTTCTATTCCTAAGTACTCTATGTCTTAAAACACATTCTTGATGTTTAATAAAATGTTTACTAATTCAAAAAAATCAGAATTTTATATAAAACACCCACACTTCATTTTTAACCAACCAGACTTGCACTAGTAAGTGGTGGCTCTTAGAAGCCACTGCCTGGACTGGAGTGTTCCTTTCTTTAATGCAAGTAACACCCCTGGCCTTGTCACAATGCTTTATAAGCTCCTGTTATCAAATCTTGTTCTCCCACAACATTATACTGATAAGGAAGCTGATGCTGAGCTACTGAGAGATTTGCCTAGCAACCCATGACTAATCACTACTGGGCCCAGAGCTAGAATTCAGATCTTCTACTAGAAGAGGAGGAGTAAAAAGAAATGGAGTTTGGAGCCCATCTGACCTGGGTTCAAATTCCACTTTTGCACTTAAACTGTGTAATCCACAGAAGTGACTCGCCTCACCGAGCCTTGTTTTGCTCCTTCCTAAAAGGGAATAACATAGGGGTCCCCCACACAGGGATAGAAACAAGGACAAAGTGTGTGAAAAGTGCCTGGTGCTCAGTGAGCTCTGATTAATAGATTTTCCTCCCAACCTTATGTTTCTTTCCAAAGTGAGCTGCAGCCCACAAAAGGCTAATGTGGAGCCATCACCTGGGGAGGCATTCAGAGTGTGGAGAGACATCCACTTAGCCTGTTAGCTGTAAATAAGCAAAAAGCAAGACCCCATCTTTCTCCACCTGTCCCTACTGCCCCCACCCCCTCCAAATGCAATGAAACCGAAGGAAACTCTAGGTTTTGGCTTCCTGGATGGTTTACTAGGGTTGTAGAAGGACTCCAAGATGATCCTCATAAAAGCTGTTTTCCTTGTGATTAAGTTGTATTTGCCTGTTAACTGTGTGGTAAACAAACCCTCAGCTCCCACCTCATGGCTCGAGCAGAGCCGCGTGTTAATTGGGACCCGGAGGGCAGCGGGTTGGCAAGGCTACCGGGGACAGAAAGCCAAGAAGCCCAATTTGGTTATCAGTTCTGTTGACATGAGCTGAGCCATATGTGGTTGTGTGGCATGTCCAGCAGGTCTAGCAAGGGTTTTCCCAGCTATGAAAGGCCTGCTGTTTGAAACGCTGGGCCTGGAGTCAAACAAGGGCTTCAGATCAGGATTCTCACTGCCTTCAGCCCCATCGGCTCCACTAGCACAGTCTCCCACTTGGGTAGGGGGAAGGGCAAGCCAAACATGTCTGATCCTATACTTGGTTCAGAGCTGAGGAGAGAAGGAAAGGCGAGGAATGAAACCAGCTGCACCTGGGGGTAATCTGCCCTTCTTAACACCCCACCCCAACCCCATACCCAACCCCAGACAGAAAAATAGCCCTTTCCCTGCAAGAGGCATAAGCCACCCTGAACTCCTCTCCCTCTGTGTCACTTATCAGGACTGAACTCAGACACACTCAATCCCTAAT
Source organism: Phyllostomus discolor (assembly GCF_004126475.2). Classification (NCBI taxonomy): domain Eukaryota; kingdom Metazoa; phylum Chordata; class Mammalia; order Chiroptera; family Phyllostomidae; genus Phyllostomus; species Phyllostomus discolor. The sequence goes on from NC_040904.2 coordinate 179,262,150, forward strand.
GTAAGGCTGCCAGGGGATCAAATGGATGGGAGAGGCTTGCTGGGAATTCCTCCCAGCCAGTGCATACATGACTTAAGAAGAAATTGGGGCCGTTCCCAGTGTAACTTGCTACCCCTCCCCCAGGGGCAATCACTGTCAGAAATGATTTATCTTAAACATTTTGTAATTATTTTAGCCAATGGTGTGTGTATGTCTGTTTGTGTGTGAGTTACAGAGAGAGAGAGAGGAGTGTGTGTGTGTTTAATCATTTGCGGTTAAGTCTGCGTTCACAAGGGCCTTTGAGTTCAGTTGAGTCTGACCGCCAAACCCACACCCAAATATTTTGTAGATAACAGAAGAGCCATTGCCGGGTTATGCCTGTATGTACACAGACAAGCTCTGTGGTAGTGTGGTGAGGACCCTGAAGTGGGACTTGGGATGTGAGGAGTTTGCAATAAGAGCTATGGCAAGTCATTCGGCTGCATCTCAGAGAACCAACGTTTTCAGAAGCTTCCCCAAAAACCATTCATTCTGCTTCTTAGTAAATGCATACGATTAAGTACCTGATGGGTGTTGTTATCGAGTTAAGCGCTGTTAAACACAGTTAACATTATCAGATTTAGGGTTGTTCTTACACTCTACCTTAAATGCATATAAGACTGGAAGCAATTATGCCAAGATATTAACTGTGGTTAATTTCAGGGGAGGGGAGAGGATATGTGAGTGTTATTTTTTTCCCTGTACTTTTCTACAATTTAGACATTTCTATAAATAAAAATTTTAAATGCTTACTATATTAATTAATTAATTAATTAACAAATGAACAAACCCAGGTAGTTCTACTTGGAAATAGGCCTAATTCTTGTTTTCAAAATACTTCAATTCCTAAAGAAATAGGGCAAATAACAGTATCTCCAAGCATCTGTTTTCTACGTGCTGTTTGTTTGTCTGCCTTTTACTTCCTCTTTTTATAGGCTTTTTGAAGAATGAGAAGTAAAAAGAGGTCATACATACATCTGGGATAGCAGAGAGTGGGGGGAAAAGGTTGAAGAGTGGTAGAGAGGAGATGAAAGCCACATGATAAACATTTAGTTTTAATAAGTGGCTTCCTTCAAGGAGCTCGGAAGGTTGCAGATGGACCAGTCCTGTGCGAGAGTAAGAAGGAATATACCATGCAGGAAACATTCACCAGAATGTATGCTCCCTGAGGACAGGGGCACTATTTGTCCCCTGCAGAATCTCCTGAGCCTAGATAGTGTCTGATGCAGGGAGCATGCTCGATAAGTAATATTTAAATTATGAGTGAATCTATTTCCTTTCAAATCTAAAGAGAGGGCAAAATGAGTCTCTCTAGTTGTAAGATTTAGATAAGGTAGGTAAAAAATATTTCTGACTATGAACACTTCAAAATCTCATCAAGGGTACCAATGTACATATACAAGCCAAAGAGACTTCTATATTCCCCTTCTTGCTTTTATTTTGCTTTCAAAGTGGTGCTAAGTCTGCCCTGGCTACTGCCCATGGACTGGGGCGATAGCTGGTTCAGTGCAAATTGTTTCTCCCCTCAACCCACACTTTGCAAATGGCTCCCAGTTAAATCTTTATCTTAATGAACTTGACAGATTACTGTAGCTCTAAACCAGCTAGACAGAGAACCATGTAAGGCTTTATGACCTCTTTGGTCAGTTGTAAGTGTAAAACCATACAAGGCTAAGCTGTCAGAAGTATGATTGAAAGATTTAAAAATACAAGCTCCCGGTCACATGGTTTCCTAGACCCCAGGACACATGAGGACATTCGGCAGTGTCCCTCTGATGCCTTTTTTCTTACTTAAAAGGACTTGCCTGAGCAGGGCAAGTGTGTGGGGGCCATACACAAAGGATATGAGGCCTGCCGTTCTGTCTTTAACAAGTCCCCAGCACCTAGCTTTGAAGTGATGACTCAGAATATTTTGTCAGGCCAACTAGGCCATAAAAATATTAAGTGTGGTTTTAAGCAGTAAAGGTTTTTATTATCCCGCTCACTTCCTGTCATGAAGCATTGCATTAAATTGTACTTAAAAAGGATTAATGACCTGCCTGCCATGTTTCACAAGAAATTCATTATTATAAATATTCTAGAAACACTGATAGTAACACTAGAGTTAGTAAAAAAAAAAAGTTAGCGGTACTCAAAAGGTAATCACCGAACTGAATCAGGGAGTGTTGAACACTAAAGCATAATAATGTTGGGGTGCAAATCCGCTTGAATTTGTTTTTACCCAGAAGCTGACAGACGTCGTCCCATCATGTGGCCCTGTTGAGGCCACCATCGGGAAAGGACACATTCCTGGCTTAGACTTTTTAGAGCTCAGCAGGCCAGGTATGTGGTTCCAAGACAATTACCTGCCACATTTAGGTCACTTAGCCAACAAGATCGACAAAACTTCCTTTCAATGCCATTGTCTTTTATTTATTTTTTACTTTCTATTTTTTAAATTAAATTTATTGGGGTCCCATTGGTTAATAATATTATATAGGTCTCAAGAATAATCCTACGATACATCATCTGTATGTTGTACTGTGTGCCCACCCCTGAAGTCAAATCTTCTTTCAAAACTCCAACAAGAAAAAAAATCATTTCCTATCTTCATTATAATTGTGTGGGACTTACAATTTGCTGACTGGGTCATCTCCCCAATCATCAATCTACTTTTACTCTTTGCTCACTTTCACTTGCTATTCTCAGGCTGCATTACCTTAAGCAAGCTCTGTTTTCTTAGAAGTGGGGCTTAGGGCTTCCCCTTCCTCTCCAGTGGGAGCAACAAACCGAAGGCATCTCAGTGCCCGCTTCATTCCCTTCTTCCACTCCAGACTTGTCTGTCTTATCTCCTGGCTAGCTCAGCTTCCTCTTCCAGAAAATGAGGATGATACTACGGATTGCTTAAGCTAAGACAAATGATGTTTTGCAGCAATTTGCTAATAGCCAAGTTTTTTTTAAAACAGCTAAACTAGTCAGTGTGTATTACGATCCTCAGGCCCTAACTTTGGCAGCATTTTCAGTGTGATGTGTCCATTTGTACGGCAACTTCTAGCTGACTGAACTACATTCATTTGATTGGCGAGATTTAGAAAAGAAGACATGGTATCTATAAGCTCCTTGTTAAACCCATATATTGTATTATTACACACTGCAGAAAAAATATTTAATGGCACTTCCAGCAGCGGGCGATGTTCCTGAGGTTAACTTTGCTAATAAATTTTCCAAACACCAAGAATTTACACTAGTTCCAGGTTATTTATTCAAAAGAACTCTTATGCTGAAGTCTGAGAACTAATGACTTTAGGAAAACATTGGATTTGTAAAGATTCCCCTTATAAATATCACTGTAATTTTCCTCCTCCCAAGAAATCTGAAACTATTCTATCTGTTTGACATAACTCTTCTCTGGGGCCTAAAGTTTCTGGGAAATGTCTTTGTGCTATGCCAGAGTCTTGGTTTAATTATGCTGACAATTCACAAACTTTTGAGCCTGGTTTGCCCCTCCAGACTGAAATATTGATGTTATTTTAGATGGGTGCTTGGCTATGAAGATTACCATTTGCTCTGCAAAGAGGACTTAGGAAAACACCCTTGATCATTCTTCCCTTGCTCAAATGCTTGAGTCACACTGACTCCTGGAGCTATGGGTCATAAATTGCTCTGTTGACTGTCCTACAAATTTGAGACATGTGACCCTGAGTCCTCAGAGGAACCTGGAGGAAAGAACTAAACTTTCTCCCCATTGAAAAACTACTTGATTGTATCCGAGACTCTTCCTAGAACGAAACGGTTCAAACTTGAGCGAAAAAAATAAATACATCATTTTGTTCCTAGAAGGACTTCTTAATTCCACTCCAGGGAATTCTAACCCAAAACATCCTATGGAAACCACGTCAAGAGACCTAGGTAAGAAAACGCAGATGAGTTTTTGGTGGCAAGTGCACTCCGCCTCTCCGAAGTGTCCCGCCTGCACCAGCCAGGCACACTGCAATAAAAAGTGACTTGCCAGTAGCATTGGCACGTTGTGAGGAGAAAGTTGCCTGAAAGATCTCAAAAAAGCAAAGTCAGATTCCATTAACCTTTCCAATCCTGTAAAATTATCGCCTGGGTAAACATCTGTTTATTTATTTGCTTTGTTTTGCCTGCCAACATCCCTTCCCCTTTCTCTTCGCTAAGAATGCTCAAGAAATGGGCCTGTGATTTCAGTTTGGACAATCAGATTCTCTCTCCTTGGAATTTGGCTCTTGAGTGAAGAACCAAAAGAAGCACCTTGGAATGGTGGGGTGCAGCCCTGTCAAAACAACCCAGAGGAGAGACTGCCCGTGAGTTCCTGCTACTTAGCTGCTTAGAACTTCCCAAGTTTCTAACCTTTCTGAGATCTGCCCGCTGGGCTTGTGCTTGGATTTCGTGAGCTTAACTTAACCAAACTTGGTTTCTGTTGTTTGCTACCAAAATGCCCTGACCAAAACATCTCCTGATTCTAAAGGAATTCTATGAATTCCTGTGGGTGAAAGACCACTTGGACCAGAAAATAAAAACAAAGCCTTCTAAAAAAAAATCTATAAAAAGGCATTCAGTTCCAAGTTGGAAGAGCAAAAGTAGCTCCAGTACCCTCTCAAAAATCATCTCCAAACAAGGAAAACAGGGAACAGGCAACACTAAGTATGTTTGATGAAACTAAAATCAGCTATAGTCCTGAATCAAAACAGTCATGGACAGAACAACTGTAAATCACTTACTTGAGAGGAGGAAGATGCAGACTCTGTACCTGAAATGCTGTGGTGAGGGGAATGGAGGGGATATATGAGAAGCAAACCCCGGAAAACTGCAGAATTCAAGGCAGCTGGTAGAGGTGAGACCAAGGCATTGAAAAGAAAAGACCTGGCAGTGCCCTTGGCGGTTCCCCAGATATGTCTCTTGCTTCAACCACGTTTGAACAAAACAGACCCAGGGATACCCCATCTTCCAGCCTCTGACCACCCTACAACCTCTTTTCCAATCACCACTTTCAGGTTTTGACTTTAATTCCTTATTACCGAACAACCATGAGCTCCCAAATTTGTCAGAATTATTCCACTGAAGAGGAGGCTGCCATCGACTGCCTGGTCAACCTGCATCTGAGGGCCTCCTATACCTCCCTGTCTCGGGGCTTCTATTTCAACCGCAAGGACATGGCTCTGGAAGGCATGAGTCACTCCTTTTGGAAGTTGGCTAAGGAGAAAAGCGAACATGCAGAGCATCTCCTGAAGATTCAAAACCAGCATGGTGGGCTGCGCCCTCTTCCAGGACGTGCAGAAGTCTTCCCAAGGTGAAGGGGATAAATCTCAGGACACCATAGAAGCCACTGTGGCCTTGGAGAAGAACCTGAGCCAGGCCCTTTTAGATCTGCAGGCCCAGGGTTCTACCTGCATAGACCCTCATCTCTGTGACTTCCTGGAGAACCACGTCCTGGGTTCTCCTCATCAAGAAGATGGGCAACCACCTGACTAACCTCCACAGGCTGGCTGGTCTGGGTGAGTATCTCTTTGAAAGGCTCACCCTCAAGCAGGACTAGGAGCCTTTGAAGCCCAGAAGTCCCTGAGAGGCTGTTCTGCATTTCTCTGATGTCTGGCTTTTGCCTGCGCCTCTCTCCAAAACCACTAGGCATGCTTTTAACCACCTGGAAGGCTCTCTATCATACATTGGACAATTGAGAACAATACAGGTTTTTGCAGAAGAAGAGAAGGAAAGAAAGAAGAAAGAAAGAAAGAAAGAAAGAAAGAAAGAAAGAAAGAAAGAAAGAAAGAAAGAAAGAAAGAAAGAAAGAAGGGAGGGAAGAAGGAAGGAAGGAAGGAAGGAAGGAAGGAAGGAAGGAAGGAAGGAAGGAAGGAAGGAAGGGAGGGAGGGAGGGAGGGAGGGAGGGAGGGAGGGAGGGAGGGAGGGGTGAAGAAAGGAAGAAAAAGGGAAAGGAAGGGAAGGGAAAAGGAAAGGAAAGGGGGGAGGGGAGGGGAGGGAAGGGGAAGGGAGCAGAGGGGGAAGGGAAAAGACCTGTCTGAAAGTCTATGTATATGGAACACTTAGGCCCTAGCTCCCACTCCCGCCCTACACAGTCAGGTAACTCTCTCTCCAGCTGCTACCACAGACACAGGGAGTTTTCTCTCTGACAATATTTCCCCTGGAGAAAGTGAATCAGAGAGACCAGACACGAATTACAGAGAAAGGTAGGAGTGATGTTCTGCATAGTAAACAAACTATGCCTTCAGATCCTTCCCTTTCCTGAAGCTCAGTGTGAGAGGAATAGAAGCAAAAAAGTATTCTACAGCCATAACTGCAGGAAAACACATTGATAAGCTTTTTGTGAAACTGTTGGACAGTATGGGAAGACTTCAATATATATTCTTAGAAAACTAAACAAATGAAGAAATTAAGTCACTTTAAATTATCACCTCCAGGTAGAAGAAAAAGATGTACAAAAGAAAAAAATCATAGCATACTATTTGGCTTAGTGGACAAATAACAGTCATAACAACAGAAAAACTGAACATTGTATTTGAGCAGAAACTGAGAACTATATTGGAGGAAGTCTGTAACTATATAAAACTGATAAATTAAAATACTGAAATACAAGGTTAATGCCAATAAATACATATAAAAGAGTTCAAAATTATTGGTTCTGGGGATTAGGGAATGGGTAGAGATGAAAACAAGCAACCAGTGTTTTCTGTGGTAAGCCACTCAACATTGTTTGGTTTTTTAAACTACTAATAGATACTACTTCAACAAAAGTTTAAATTAATTTATTGAATCTACTAGAATTAATTGGAAGAATAATAGTGTCATGAGCACTAATGAATTTTCACTGCACAGCAGCTGCGAACTGTTAAACTCTACCGATGATGACATACACGTGACGGACGGTATCACAGACTCACCCCAGAGCTGTCGGTTTTCACATCTATAATAGGATGATGATAAAAATGCCTTGAATACATTGCACTGAGATCTCTCCCTTTGCTTTAAATTATTTGGGCAGTAAATTAGGCATGAAATAATTTCGGAAGTGAAAATCCTTTTAAAAATTAAAACTGACACATATTTATGAGCAGAAACTGACATTAGTAATTGTAATATGGGACAAAATGACAATGTTATAATTGTACTCATTTCACATAACACACAACATTTTTAATTTAAATGATTTCATAGAAGATGTCAGTGAAACTAAATATAATACATTCAAATACAACATTTACAAACTAAAATCCCCAGTAAAAATTTATTGATATAAATGTAAGTATTAAATGTACACTGTCATTCTAAAATACTCACAAATAATATTAATAAAAATAGAGCGATGCTCAAAATCAAAGTCACTAACATGAGGTATGTAAGAAATAGTAAAAAGTTAATAAGGAATAATATTTAATACTTTTAAATGATATCTTTTTAAAAAAAGCAAAGTGTGCCATCTTTAAATAACACAAATTATCATGTAAAATTTTCCAGCTGTTGAAAAAGCTTTTTCAGCTTCTAATAGTCTGAAGACTGGTGAGGAGATAATTTTAAGCCAATTTCAAATATTTTCCTTTGTTTCTTACATCTTCAAATAATATCTTCTTAAACTTTTTGTTTTTGCAAAAGCTGTATTTTACTGATAGCAACCCATAGTTTTGTTTCAAAGAATACATTTATGGCTTGTTTCATCTATGTTTAGAGTTCAATACTTTCAATACTATTGTGTTCATATTTCACTGGTTTGAGAAAACTTCAGACGAAACTAAGAAATATTCTTGCAGTAGAAGTTTGCAGTACAATACAGTTGCTCAAAGCATCTCTACACAGAACAGACCTGTCTAGACTTGTAGACTGTGTGTCAGATTGTCTTTTCATTTCAATTGAAAATTGAGTCATTGTTCTTGATCTTGAAATATAATTGATTCAAATTTCAGATATTTTAGTACTACCAAGTGAAATGTGATGATTTAGTATGTTAAAACAGTACAGTATACCAGACTACTGGAATATTGAAAGCCGATAATGCTATCCTAGTAGACAGAAAATTTAAGTGTTCTATATACTCTGGTCCTCAGTTTATCTTAAAAATTTGAAGTGTTCACTTTATCCATAATACAATAATTTTTCAACAATTAGTTTATAAATATCAGTTTGTATCAGATACAAATATCTAATATAATCAGAAATTCTCAGCATAAATATGCATTCTAGAGAAAGGAATATATGGTTGTTATCTAATCATAATTATTTGGGGAAAGCAGTAATTCAAAATTCTTGTCACCGGAGTGGGAGTACAGAGATGTGATTTTGCCAGAGTCACTCAATATCAATTTGTCAAAATGTCACTAAAAGAGAGTCTGGGACCTAATTCCTGGAAATTACCAAGTATATGTTGACATAGAAAGAAATTAGCTTAAAAATTAGTGATGGCTTCTAGTCTCTCCTCTTGAAGTCTATTTAAACTGTTTCTCAATTTACTACATTCTAAATAGTGAGGGAACTTGTCAATATATTCCCCACCTTTCTGTCCACACTGAAAAATAAACAGATGCAGCTCTTTGAGTAAGCTGGTATATGAATGACCTGAGTGGAAAATTCCCTAGTGGATTTTAGGGGTTGCTCTAAACATGTGCCCTGCAAATGACTTACGTCAATCAGATACCACAAGAATCAAAGGCCATAGGTAGATATTCACTTCTGGAGTTCAGCACAGTCCTCTGTACTCAAAACTCTCCTTCTGCAGCCCCAGGGCAGGAAGCACACTCACTCGCTATTCTCTCAATGTGGACTTGGGCTCCAGGTGATGGCAGGACAGAGACGGCGCACAGGACTGTACTCAGTGTGAAAAAAATGCAAAAAGGAGAGACCAGGAAACTAAAGACCATGTCTCCTGGCTCTCAGGTTTTTTCCTGGGCCCAATCTTAACTTTCTTAGTTCAATGCCACTCTCTACACAAATCCCCAACTCCATTTGTGCTAGGCTCATCTCCACTCTATTTATGTTTGGAAGGGTCAGCTGCCCACTCCCAGCTTTGAACCAACAAAAACCTGAAGTTAATGCGGTGTCTCCACAAATCACAACAGGAAAGAGAAACCACTCTGAGTGCTGACAACACCGGAGAAAAAGAAGGACTGCAGAATGAATAAATGCACAGAGCGATGCATTAATGATTTGACACTACACTCTTGAAGTTTGGGAGGTTAAAAATACTTCTCATGGATGTGCCCGGTCTGTCTCGGTGCTTCCTGTTTTATACATCGAGGCTTTGGCACACAGCAGCTGGACTTCTGCTGGAGAAGGTACGGAAAGTGGGAAATACTTCCTTTTAACCCTCTCCAGATTAAACACCCAGTTCAGCCTAATTAGTTACAGCATTGCACAGAATTCTCTTCTGAGGACTGGACTTAAAGACAAAGAGGAGCCTCATGAACTGGTACAGATTTTCATAAGGTCAAAAAAGTGGCAAAAAATTACAAACATAATTAATTTGAAAAGGTAATTTTGCATGATAGACAAATCTGTGAGGAACAGCATCTTTGTCTGTGGAATATCCCATGCGGCACTGAGCATAAACCTCTCTGCAGATCATCCCATTTGGTTTTCTTTTTAAATATATTTTATTGATTATGCTATTACAGTTGTCCCATTTGCCCCCCTTCACTCCACCCCACCCTGCACAGCCCCTCCCACCCACATTCCCCCCCTTTAGTTCATGTCCATGTGTCATATATACAAGTTCTTTGGCTTCTACATTTCCCATACTATTCTTACCCTCCCCCTGTCTATTTTGTACCTACCATCTATGCTACTTATTCTCTATACCTTTTCCCCCTCTCTCCTCCTCCCACTCCCCTGTTGATAACCCTTCATGTGATTACCATTTCTGTGGTTCTGTTCCTGTTCTAGTTGTTTGCTTAGTTTGTTTTTGTTTTAGGTGCCCATTTGGTTTTCATCATGCATACATCATCACATAATTTGAGTTTAATATGCTCAAGGACAGCCTAGTGAGATAAGACTAGCCTCTGCCTATTTCATTACATTTCATTATTTTCAATCTTAGAAGTAATCATCAGAGCATAGAACTAGGATCTTCCCAGGGGAATGTGTGAATAAGAGAGGTGAGAGGGAGACCACAGCCAGATGACCTTTAACCCAAGGGGTGAGTCAGAAAGTGCTCCGGAGTGCAGGCTTCCTGGTAATGTGGAGTGACCTTATCTACAGCTGGTCAAATTCAGAGTCAAAGAATGATCCTTATTTCAGTTCACTGGGGAGGGAAAAAAACAGAGACAAACACAACTACTAGGCAAGTGTCCAGTTATACAGTGAGTAGTGAATGCAGTTCTATCAAATAAGCCAAGAGAGTCCCTCAATGTCCGGCAGGGGGCCAGATTTCCTTTCAGAATAAAGACATCAGAGCGACAGGAGAGGACCTTGAGTTCTGTAAGTCAAATGGACAGCATATATCCTAACCTAAATTACAAATGAGCTTCTTGTCATCAGATCCAGCAGCAAGTACAACTCCCACAGCTGAGCCCCACCTAATGATGACGAACCAGTAGCACCAATTCTGATTTTCTCATCTTCTTGTGTGCTGTTGCTGCTGATAACTGGGCTTAAGACTTTAAGAATAATGTTAAACTAAAGGAAAATTAAGCGATCATGAGACATTTCAACTCTTTGTTCCTAGTTCTCAACGGGTGTCTTTTTGACAGCTTTTCAAGGCTCTGCCCTAAACATTGCATTTCATCAATATCTTCCCTTCCAGACCCGACCTCTGATTTTATATACCAGGCAGAAGTGTTTCTTCGCCTGGGGATTCTCAGGATGCCAGGCTCGGCCGAATGGGAGCAGCTTTCCTTCTAGACCACAGTCCTGTGGCCCACCTTGGAGGCTGAAATAAGGCTACTGTACTCAGCCTCCCAACCTCCCCACTGCCCACTAATAACATCTGCTTTATAGCTGTCGTTCCTACAACCTGCTCTCTCCTTGGCTCCCTCGCCCCCTGGGAGAGGATGTGCTCTACTATGCGGCAGGTCTGGTGGAAAGTTGACAGTCTCCAAGCCAAGAGCAAACCCAGCCAGCCCTGGATAAATGACTTGAAGTGCTTTCTCAAGGGACCCTTTCCAGGTACAGGAGCCCTTCTTAACCAGATTTGGCCTGTGCTGGCAGACAGCCTTGTTCAGGAGCACATTAAAAATCAAAATACAGACACCGTTTGGAAAGCATAGAAAATTTGACTCTAACATCTTATGTATTAAAACATTGTTACATAAAAATGACCACAAAGCTCAAAATTCATACTTTCCTACCTTGTGAGACCAGTTGCCACCAGGAATAAACCTGTGAAAGTGTGAGGTCGACTACGGAACCTCAAGAGGCCTGGGGATATGCCCGGGGGCGCATTCCAAGCCTTGGGGGTAAGATCAATGCCCTGGCCCTTGAGGGCAGCCCAGTCTGAAGCGAAGTGGGTGAGCTGGTACCCTCATCTCACCACACGATGGGCTGGGGGCAAACACCCAACCGAAGCCAGATGGAACCCATAGTCTCTTCCGTGGCCCCCTTTCATCTGCCTCATAAAGACCCAGACAAATTGGCACAGCTCACAGTTTTTAATGAAGCTCGGGCTCCTGGCTGGAGCCGAAGGGGCATTACAGACTCAGAATGAGGTTCTTTCATATCCTCTGTGATGGTGATATAGAAGGCCAGCCTTCTGGAATAACTTTCTACTGAGGAACTCAATACTTGTCATATAACTCACTTCATTTTTCCTTGTCAAATCTTAGTGACACCCAGAATGGATCATTTCCAACTTTATTGTGAAGATCTGATGTGAGGCCTTGAATAACTGAGTTAAGCAGTTAGTGCTGGGGCTCAAATAGGAATCTCCTGAGTGCTAAGTAAGTGTGAGGACAGGTATAGAGAGCTTACAACGGGCCAAGCAAGCACTGCTAAGCTTTACATGCATTACCTCATTCAATCATGGCAATATCCCTGTGGGACACTTACCATTTCCCTTTTATAAAGATAAGAAAACCCAAGTATAAAGAATTGAAGGTCACACAGTCCCATTCTGTCCCTCTTAGTAAGACATTATGCCCTTGACCTCTATTCAGATGTGAATGAATAAGCCATGATGTAGATGACTGGACACTTGGAAGACAAAGTATTTTGAAGTCAGTTGAACCTTCTTTAAATCCTGACTCTAATACTACTCAACTGTGCAATCCTGAGAAATCTCAGTTTCTTTATTTATAAAATGAGGCCATCTCTAGACTCATGGCCTCTGCCCTGGAAAATACAAAACAAGAGACGACAACTTAAATGGTGCCACCTAGAATTGTATCCATTGATATTTCTGTCCAGACATCAAAGTTCCCAATTATTGATAAATGGTTTGCCTTTTTTCTTTCAGAGAGAGGATAATCGTTGGGGGTGGATGGGGAGATGCACTTTGGAGTTGGTTGTTCTTAGGTCTGAGTCATTGTTCCTCCATCTACTGGCTGTATGACCTTGAGCCAGACACGACCCCGAGTCTTCATTTCCCACCTGGACTTGAGAAGAAACGTGTTCATCTGGAATAACTATTGCAAAAATTTGGTTACTTGGAAGTGAAGTACCACAACAAAAACCTTGAACATGGGAACAGCTATGGAACGGAGCAGTGGGTGGAAACTGGAAACGCTGTCAAGACTTTGAAGAGTGTTAGTGTTGAATACACCATTCATAACCTTTCAAACTTCGCAAAAACTCTCAGTGAGATCTTAAAGGAAATTGAAGAAAATTTCATTGGAAACTTGTTTGGTAGTGGCAGGAAGTTCAGCAACACTGTCACCTGCAGCTACAGGGCAGGTAGAAAACGTGTCCAACGAGCTGGGTGATTGAGCTGGAGATATCACCAGCCAGGGTGTCCAAGCAGCACCTGGTTTCTTCTCACTGCTCATGAGAGATAAGACAGTTATATGAAAGAGTGCTAAATTGAACACACCAGGAAACCATTAAAAACAATGGCTTTGAACATCCTCAGCCCTTTTGAGATGGCAATCAATTAGAAATTGTAGAAAAAGCTTCTAAGCCAAGACAAAATACAGGACGATCACTTCCCGGAAAACATTGTGCCTCAGAGTTCTTGCCATTTAGACTAAAGGCCCTGTAAAGACTTTTTTTAAGAGTTCGACTCAGATTTGTTCAAAAAGGACATTTAAGATGCTTGGGGACATAGTTCCTCAGTAGAAACTTAAAGAAGAGCCTCTCTCAAAGAGATTTATGGGTTTTTATCTAATGGAGTAAACCCCAATAGAATTCACAGAAAGCCCATAAAACTTTATAAAGAATGATTTCAGATAGTCAATAACATTGCCATAACTACATAAAGTGCCGGTGGGTAGGGGAGCACTTTGTGAAGTAGATGATTACCTAACTACTATGATGTATACTTGAAACTAGTACAAAAGAATATTAAGTGTAACTGTAATTGAAAAATAAAGTTTAAAAATAAAATTTAAAAAATAAAAGTGTAACAGCACAAGAAAAAAAGGAATGGTTTCAGCTTTGACTGAAAGTCACAGAGAAGAGGACAAAATAAAAAGTGGCCATTGCCTGGCTGCTATGGCTCAGAGGACTGAGCGTCGGCCTGTGAACCAAAGGGTCATTCATTCCATTCCCAGTCAGGGAACGTGCCTGGGTTGCGGGCCAGGTCCCCAGTGGGGGGCACTCGAGAGGCAACCACACATTGATGTTTCTCTCCCTCTCTTTCTCCCTCCCTTCCTCTCTAAAAATAAATAAAATTTGTTTAAAAAAGAGGCATTGGACCCCCCAAAACTCTACTGACAAGAAGCAGGTTGAGAAAAATACTCAGCTGCAGCCATATGCTAATTTTCATCAGAGAGGAAGGATGTCTCAGAGGACAGAACCAAGAGTCCAAAAGGAGAGCCAAGAGTGATATAGAATAACTCCTCATCACGGGTATGACTGAGTCCTAATCAGGGAACTTTCTGGTTCGCCCCGCTGAATTTCAAGACCACTAGGGACTCTGGTATGCCTTCCACTTTCCCAGTTTTTAAGCAGAAATATCTGTGGTGGCTATCCTATGTCTATCTAAACATTGATATGAGTGTGTGGGGCAGATGACTTGTCTTTTAGTTCACAGGCTTGCAGAGAGAGCAGATGGTACTTAAGGAGCTATACATAGGAAACTCATCTGAGTGCCTCATCTGAGCCCAGGCCTGACTGAGATGATGATATTCTAGACTTTGAGCCGATATTACAATGGGACGGGACTCCGGGGCGCCTTGAGAAGGGGTGAATGTATTTTGCCTGTGGAAAGGATATATAAATCCCTAGGACCCCAAGGATAGATGCAGTAGCAAGCCTCCAAGGTGGCACCCCATGATTCACACCCAAGTGTAGTCTCCTTTCCTCTGTACCAGAATTCATCTGTGTGACCAAGAGAATATGGTAGAAGTGGTGTTAACATCACATGTGAGGTTAGGTTATGGAGGGCACCGTGGCCTCTGTCTTATTCTTTCTTTTGGATCCTCACTCTGGGGAGAGCCAGTGCCAAGTCACAAACAGCCCTAGGAAGAGGGCCCACACGATGAAAAACTGAAGCCCCCAGCCAATGGCCATAGGAATGGGCTTACAGGTGAATTCTTCAGCCCAGTCAAGTTTTCAGACAATGGTAGCTTAAGCTGACATCATGAATGAAACTTCATGTAACATCCTGAGACAATATTACTCAGTTAAGTTGCTCCTGGACCCTTGAACCTGATTTCTGAGGTATGAATAATAATTACTTTTAAACTGCTAAGTTTTGAATAATTTGTTATGCAGCAAGAGAACAAACACAGACAACTAACACAGAAAAACATCTTTAAAGTGTTGCTTTAAAGCATCTTTAAAACATCTTTAAAAACAACAAATATCTATGTGGTCAAAAGGATTTATTATCGAAAGATGAATTGTACTAAAAGTCAAAACATAATAATTAAAACCCAAATAAAAATAAAATAAAATAATAATTTTTAAAATAAAGCTCATTTGCTACATGTCATTTTACGTATGTGACAGATATAAACATACAGAAATACTTTCCAGAGTCAAAGTGTCATCTCAAGAGAGAGGGACACAGACCTATACCCTATTAGTCTTCAGGTAGGTAGAAATGTTTTGCTTTTAACAGTATGCCAAGAATGGCTTCTGAATAAATTCCTATTGGTACACATTTGGTACCAGAACATCTCTATAATTGGTGAAAAATGCTAGTGTTTATTATTTTGCATTCTCCCCACCTGGGGGTAAGGAAGGAGGAGACTGAATCTTAATCCACTTGAAAGAGTCCAAGAAGACACAGGAGTGAGTGAAAGCAGGGGGTGGGCATTCTAATTGCTCTGATCCCCAACCTCAGCAAAGGGCTTCCAAACCAGTGAGACAGCTGGCCCGGGTGGAGCCTGGGAGAGGAGAGACAGAGGACTGGAAGCGCCTAAAAAGAGTAAATTCTGTGAACCAAAGTTTCCATCCTGCTGAGGATAACTGAAGCATCTCCCCAGTGCCTGATGGTGACAAAACAAGCTGTAACTGGCTGTAACTAAATAAAGCAACAGGAAAGGGAGGACATTCTTGTCAGCATCCCCAGTTTCAGCGGGATGTTTTGACTACAGGGTGAGTAGCACTCATCACTGAGAATGGACAAGAATTAACCTTTTCACAGTCAAAATACCCCTCCTTGGATTCTTCTATTTCAGAAAACTCTGTCTCCTGCTTCATTCTGACCACACTAGAACGTGGGGTCATGGGACCCAATTTGCTTTTGGTCCTGTCCACAGAGTAGTTAGATGTCTTTCTTTTTCATTACTGTCTTCCTCTCTTTCTTCCCAGTATGAGTCTAGTGCCAGTGAGAGGAGCCAGATGGAAACTAAAGCTCTCTGTTTATGGCTGAACAGGTACACCACAAACAGCAGGGTAAACGTTCCACCCCTCTGCCTCCCACACACCAGACGGCCCCAAACCCCTCCTGGAAGGGCCCGTTTCTAGCAAGGGGACGTTGGTTCCATTTCTATGCCTATTGAGCCTGGTAATATTTGCTTAAGGACAACGTTTGAATAGAGGCCCCTCAGAAACCTCACATTTCCATATTTACTGGGGGACTTTTGTTTATTACAAATGGGGTTGAGAAATCCTTCTGTAGACTTGCTAAGCAAAAATAAGCAGCCTACAAAAGAGCATGCTAGGGATCATCACACGAATAACCATCTGTTCTCATTTACTATACATCAGGACCCGCACTGGCCGCCTAAGGTAGGTCATTTGCGCCCTGTTGACGACAGCTGCCTCCGCGGAGGAGGGTGGAGGTGCCCGAGAAGGCATTTGGTCCTCTTTATATAGTGAGACATTATTTCCCACGTTTTATTATTTGGTGCAGTTCAAGTGACAAGAAAACAACTGCATTAAAAAGAGGGGAAAAAAGCATTTGCTTAAACTCACAGAGCTAGTTAGTAGCCGAGGCACACTCCAGAGCTGGTTTATCGGGCGCCGCAGCACGCAGGCTCCTCATCCCTCGGCGACCTCGGCCCTCTTGTTGAGAAAGGTGATCCGCAGACATTGACCCGCACGCGCAGAGCAGTGACCTCTGGGAGGGAAGCCGGGGACAGAGTGGGTACGTAAGCTGTCATCCAAAGGAAGTCCTTCTGAGAGTGAAAGGAGGCAGTGATCGGACTGGAGCTGTCCTGGGTGCACTGGGACCCATGGCCTGACTGCGGATGACTGTTTCCATTGCGCTATGCGTCTCCCAAACGCTCCACCTTGAGTGTGTGTCGTTAATAAGTAGGGGGTCAGCACAGTGCATCACTTTTTTTTTAAAGATTTTATTTATTTATTTTTAGGGAGGGAAGGGAGGGAGGTAGAGAGAGAAAAAGAGAAACATCAATGTGCGGTTGCTGGGGGTTATGGCCTGCAACCCAGGCATGTACCCTGGCTCGGAATCGAACCTGGGACACTTTGGTTCCCAGCCCGTGCTCAATCCACTGAGCTACGCCAGCCAGGGCTCATCACTTTTTTTAAACGAAGACACTTTTAGTTATAACACTTGTGGATACACATTTTTTTCATTCAAATCATAAATCAAAATTTGCATAATTCAAATTATTCACCATCACCATCATAGCGTGCTGACAGCCATAAATGTGGTAATCATTATTACTGAAATGTTAATGTTTAGTAGAAGTGCTTGGAAACCTCTGCGTAAGTTACCCGTCACCAGCGGCAGGGCAGCAGCCCTGGCACTGTGGCTTTCACTGCGCAGGTGGCGAGCCCCGAGGTGACGGAGCATCTCCCAAGAGCGCCCCCGCGAGTTAGTCAGCTTCTGCTCCACCTGCCACCAACTCCCGCTGCTCCTCCAAGCTGAGATACGGTTTCCACTTCTCTGCGGCTATTCATCACTCTCTCCAAAAAACTAAAAGCCAGCTCTGGGAGAACATATGTGTTACCTTGGCCACACAATGCACCAATACACAAACACAATTTACATCTAGGCAAGACTATCAGTAAATAATGTAACTTGACTCAAAACAGAGCATGAACATTTCTCAGTAGGGGCAGCCTCGTCTGGACCAGTTCGGATGACTAAGGAACCTCAGGAAGTGGAACCATGAATCAGAAGGCAGCCTCCTTTCCTCTGACTCAATGCTGAGCTCATGAGCCCAGGTGGCGATGGGGGATACTGTGTTTCTGGAGGTGCTCAGCTCCTCGCAAACATGCAAAAACTAGGGAAAAACTTATGACCTTCACTAATGCTCCCTAATAGACCAGGCTTTGGGATCATACTGTACAGATTGCTTTACATGAATCATTTTATCTCATTATAGTATATGTTCCAGATTATTGCCCCATTTTAAAGATGAAGAAGCCGAGCCTCAGAGAGCTTGCCAAAGCCCCCAGGCAAGTTTGCCCATTACCAGTACCATTTCTATTATACTACACTGCCTCACCGTAAGAAACAATAAGCAAGAATTGAAATGATGTAAAAAGTCATGTGAACCTCCCTTCTGCTTATAACTTTTACCATGATTTTTGTCACTTCAACTTAGATAAAATGTATCAGTAGTAATACAGCTTTTAAATAATTTCATTTTTTCCATTCTATTCACGAACATGCAAAAGTACTACACAATTTTGAGTACAACTATAATCATTAGAGTATGGTCTATTTTTCTCCCATAAACAGAGAGGTCTAGCATGTGGCAGTGAATTCCTAAGAAAGGAATAAGCAGCAGACTCTCCCAGGGGGTGTATTAACTCCAGCCTCAAAAGTGGTGTGTCTGGAGCTCATGTTTCTCTGGGTCCTCTGAATCCTCGTAATAATAACAGAGCCTCAGCTGACCACACATGACCCCTGTGGTCACACAGGCTGGAATTTGGCCAGCTAGCCCCTCAAAAGCAGTGTGAAGCCTCTTGGGTGTAAGCATAGTGCTTGCAATTTGGATTTTTACCACTAGGTGGATGGTAATGCTTTGTATGTTAATGGTTTTGCTGAATAACTAGTAAGTTTTCCCCAGGAACTGATAAAAATTTTAGTTTGTGAAGTCAGTTATGTCAGCTTTAATTAAAGACCCTGAGCTTCACTGAAACATTTTATCTTTTCAAATGGGTGACAGAATAATAAAACCATGTGGAATTTTTAAAATTTTCATTTATAGTACTAAATCCCACTTAATTATGCTGTCTTGTAAGAAAATAATAATAGTAACCTCTTATGCATAAGAACTAACTAAAATGACTTGGAACAAAGAGAAACTTTTTTAAAAATTGCTATAATTTGATGCCTTTCTTACAAAATTCAAGTACTACTGATTATGATTGATTCTAATCTTGGTTTTACTTTTTCTATTTTTAAGATGGAAACATGTTCTCTCTCTCCCCCTCCCTCCCCCCCTCTCTCTTTCCCCTCTCTCCGTATGTGGAGTTTCAGTTGCCAGGAGAGTCTCAGACTGCAAACGTGACTGAAGCTAGAAGCTCCTGCGGCCTCTCATGCTGTAGCTAACACACACCTTGCAGACTCTCAGAAAGATATCACTTTCCATCTCTCCTTAGTCTTACATTGTTTATCAGGTAACAGAAAATTTCTTTAAAAAAGACTTAAATGGCTTTGATTTGTTCCCACCCCCATAACCGTCCTTTACCAATTATAACACTTTCTTTCTCTAAAAAAACTCCCCATTCCTATTCCTAGACCTTTGTATCTTAAAACCAACAAATAATAATAATAATAATAATAATAAATGCTTACACTGTACTTAAAATATGCAAGTCACTATACTAAGTATTTCATACATTTAGCTCATTTTAAGCTATGACCCACCAAATATTAAAGATCAGCAATAAAACATCGCTAAGTAACTTCATACTTCCTTTTTAAAATTTGCTATTTTTGCAAAATATCTTTTGAGTAGCGCCATTTTTAAATAGTGATGGCTTACATATTACCACATATCTTACATATTCATATACATAAATACACAGCCACATATGCACACCTCTTCCACCTCTTCCTTGCGCCCCACTTTCCCAGGTGCCTGGCGGCTCTCTGAAAGGTCATCTTCCTTTTGCTCACACTCCTCCACTGTACCTTTCCACTCGAGGGCCCAGTTCTCTGACCTGCAGCATCTGCGTTCACTAGGAGCCTGTTAAAAAAGCAGAACCCTGGGCCCTGTAGCATCCAGCACACGCGAAAACCAATATCGGAGACTTTCAGGGGTTCAAAGATGTTATTTTATTGGCCAAGTTTAACCTGCGCCGGGGCGAACTCTCAAAGTGTCCAGCAACACAGTGCCCACAAGGAGCTGCAAACGAGAGCCACCGAGAGCGCGTACAACTACTTTCTTATATAGGGGCGGGCAAGCAAGCGTTATACAGAAGCAGACGTGGCAGTTAGCAATTTGCTTACAGAGACCGCGCGGGAATTTCAAACCAAGCATTTTTGCATAAGGCGGGAAGGCAGGCTGTTTGTTCATTAACCTAGTAATCTCCTGGCTTTAGCTAGCTAGTTTTCTATTTTCTCATTAAAAACTACAAAGCACTGCTTATCTAGCCTACTCAGGGGAGAGCATCTGCTAGACACAGGATGTTTGCTTAACTGCCCTGTGTCTCCCTTATCATTTCCTTTTAGCTACAATGTGGTTCTTGTCTATTAGAGGAAATTTAGTTCTTAATTTCCTTATTCCCAACAGGCCCCATCTCAGCCAATGAATCAGAATCTGCACTTGAACACGATGCCCCTGCGAACTGTATGCATATCACCATTTGAGAAGTGCTGTACTTCCCAACACATCTGATGAGGAACGTGATCGCCAGACTCAGGAGTTAGGCCTTGGGAGCGACTGGTGGCAAAGTCAAAAGCAGCGGATAAGTGACGGGGGCATGAATGAAATGTGCTGGCACATGAGGAGGGCCACACTTCTCATAGCGAGGGGAGGTAGTGAGGGCAGGGCCGTTGCTTTTTGGTCTCGGGGGTAAAGTGAGGCTCCTTGTCCCAATGCAAAGGAAAGCGTAACAATAGTATCAAAACACAAGAAGTATTTCCTTGAATAGCTGATATCAGGGACAAAATATCGCACATCAGCCATGTCTCTCTTTTCAAAGATGCCTATTCAAAAAGTTATTCAACTATCTCGTCCTTTCCAGATTAATTCAGAGCTAAATGAAGCAGGAACTATGCAGAAGTGGCCACATGTCATGAGCAGCATTTGTTTCTTGACTCTTCCCAGTGGTTTAATTCGAAAATGAGGAAGGTGAGGGTGGGAATTGCCGTTACTGGAGCATCTGAGCACTGGCTCATCCATAACCTCAGCAAAACTCTCCAATGTTCGGGGTAGTCAATTGAAACTGAGGCTCACTAAAATACATTCTTTAGATACCCGAGCACAGTGAGTGTTTTTGGCCACCATGGAAGTATGTGTTTGTGAAATTAAAACTTGGAGAAGGAGGTGATGTGCAAGAGGTTACAGCTGCTGCCGCCCTCGCTCCAGTCCGGCTGCTAAGTTGGGGCTGACAGTTCTGAACTTTAGGAGACAGGAAGGAATTTACGCGTCCTGAGAGAGCGAGAGGGAAGGGGGCTGTGTAGGATTTGGGTAGGGTGGCACCCATTTTCACTGCTCCCACCCTGTGTCAGGACTTCAGAACCTCTTGTGTACTTTACCCCAATTGCCCCTAATTGATCCTCCCGCCCCCACTTCTCCACACCTGTGCATACCGTCCACACCCAGAGCTCGCAGTGGTCCCCAGCTGCCCACAGCATCACATGGAAATGGCACTGCTCTGTCTCGAGTTTTCCTAAAATCCTGCCTTTTACCCATATTACTTTCATGGTCCTGTGATCCAGTCATTTCCTTGGACTGGAAGCTTTAGTAAGCCTCGCTGGTCCCATCCCATGCAGACTGATTTGTATCCTACCCCGTCCTGGCCCGGGTCCATTCAGCTTCGGAAAACCAGCGCCAACCATGTCTTCTCCAAATGCCATCGCCCTTCCTTAACTTCTTCACACCTACTGCCAGCATAGGGCAGTGATCATTTTTAGTTGCCACCCACTGTCTAATTCCCCCGTTCCTCTCCCTCTTCCCAACACCTCCTTCCTGCCCCAGACCCCTCACCTCTGACACACACACACAAAAGGATGCATACATCCTTTTGCTCCTTTGGGGATCCAGGGAAGCTGATTTCGGCTCTGGCCCCGGGGCAGAGCAGTGACCTTCACTAAAGCAATCAGCCCATTCAACACAATGTCAGTTCAGTGTTTCCTAAGCCACTCCAATCAGTCAATGAGTCAATCAATAAGTAAATAAAAAAAAACAGTATAGTCACTTAATAATATTTGTTGATTAAGAATTTACTACATGCAAGTGAGCACCAAATGTGCTAGAATTCAGGACACAGACAGCTTTAGAACAATTAGGTGTCTAAGAGGGAAAAAACTTCACCAAATGGTATAATAAAATCTATTATTTCCTCACCCATTGCTATGAGTTGACTTGTGTCCTCAAGAAAGATACACCACTACCTCAGAATATGAGCATATTTGGAAAGGAGGGTTATTGCAGATAAATTCGTTAAAATAAGGCCAAACTAGGGCACTATGGGCCCTCGGTCCAATATGCCTGTTGTCCTGATGAGAGGCCAGAACAGCATATGGAAACGGAGGCCAGGTGGGGGCTGTGCAGCTGCAGGCTGAGGAGTGCAGGCCACAGCCAGGGGCTGGGAGCAGGCAGAGCAGCATTCTCTCTGGAGTCCCAGGGAGAGCGTGGCCCTGCTGGCACCTCAAACGTGTACTTTCAGCCTACTGTGAGAGAGTAAATTTTAAGAAAGAATAACATTTTAAGCCACACAGTTCGAGGTACTTTGTTACAGCAGCCCTAGGAAATGAACGCAACACCGATACTCGGATTTAATAAGGATCACATCTAAACACCAGTCTGTGCTCCATCCCAACGTGACCTAACACCACGCATGCGCTGCCCCCGCTCGCCACACCTGCTCGTTAGGCCAGAGCCACCCCTTCCTCCTTTCTGCCCCCGCCCCATCGTCACCGAGGCCCTACCTCCCTCCAGGCTTTCGACCTGCTGTTCCACCTGCTTGGTGACAGAGCTTCTTCTCCTGGCCGGCGCTTCTCATCCCTCAGCTTCAACCTCCCTTCCTAGAAAAGCTGGTTTCCCTCTGTCATTCACTTTCAGAACACAGTTCTCTTTTACCTTACAGAATGAGTCACAATTCAACTTACATGTTAACTTCTGGCCTCATCCCTTGGGCATGTGGCCCCACAAGGGCTGGTTCCGTGTCTGTCTGAGGCACTGTGCGAGGTGTGAAGCACCAGCACCTGTACACACCATCCTATTCCGATGTCTTATAGGTGCCCCATGTCAGGTTCCGTGGCGCCCACGTGCGCACATGCTGGGCGCTACAGATGGCCATGGATTTCTAATGTGATGGGTGCGGAAACATCGCAGTAAACTTTCATGGCTTTTCCCTGTCCCGAGCTTTTGAGGAGCCCTTGGGCCCAGCCAGCAGGCCACTTCAGGCCTGGTGAGACGGAAAGACACAGGAAGCACATGAGAGAGAGGCTAACTCGTTAATGTAAGTCAGGGGGTGGAGGTATGTGTTGAAGAACAGGTAAGAAGCTGGCAAAAGGGAAGAGAGTTCGGGGAGTGCCGAGGAAACTAGAAGGGCCAAAGGGTGAGGGCAGGACACGGGCTTTCCGTGGTGCTCTGGCAGGGCTACGGCCGGGAGGACTGAAGTCCGACAGCGCATTCTCTGTGTGGTGTGCATCTTCCTTGCTCACCCCACCTCCAAGAATATCTGTGTCCAAGACCTTCATTATCAGTCTTGTCCACCAAGGAGTTTGGTGTCAGATTTGTGATTCTTTTGGAAAAGCTACTCCATACACCAGATGTCCCAGATTGCTTAAAAACCATTCCTCTTCCCATTTACTATCCATCTGCTCCTGCCCTCTTCCTGCTGATGGAGCATCAGACCTTTGCCATTTTCAGATAATTGCATCCATGAGGCCTGAATTGTGTGTCTCAGACTGAGCAGCTCCTCTGGGAATCAAACAGGAGTTCAGACAATGGGGTTCAAGTCTCCACTCTGCCAATTAGTAGTGGGTAACACTGAGCAAGTTTCTTAGTAATATGTAGCCTTCAGGGCATACGACTATACATACAGACTATGTATGTTAACAGTGTGCATGGCATGTAAGTAGAGCTCAGTGTGTGGCAGCTATTTTTGTTTCGACTCTTTTATGATGAATAAAGCAACTTGAATAGTCTCAGCACCATCTGTAACACTATTTTCTTCAATAATTTACAAAGAGCTGGAAGTCTTCAGAGTCACAGTGGAATTTCGAAAGTGAAGGAAGGCATAAAAAGTAATCGTTCTGGCTAAAGGAGTGTTTCATCACGCAAGGAGGTCTCTGTGACCAAATAAAATCCCAAATCCCGAGCTTTAAGAAAAGGAAACACAGAGTCCTCTCGTGGCCACACCCCTGCTTCTCTTCCCTGCAACAGGGAGGGGACACAAAGCAAAGAGCCCCTGAGGGCAGGGCTCTTAGTGGGGGAGCACAGAGGCCAAAGCTCTCTCCCCTTCTCTGGACACACACCGTCCCGGGCTCTCTGGCACAGCTGGACAAGGGTGGGGCGGGGTGTTTCTCCTTGGGCAGCTCCCTTGTCAATAAAGCGACCTGGACCAGCAGTGAGACAGCTTGAAGCAACAGACCTGCAGCTCATGGGGACGAGAGTTTTTTGAGTAAGAAAAGAAGTAAGGACGTGGGGTAGACGCTCCGGCCAGGGACCCCCGTTGTGAGAGAGAGCAGTGTTCTCCACGCCTAAGTTCACCAGAACTGCCC
The DNA here is from genome assembly GCF_004126475.2 of Phyllostomus discolor. Classification (NCBI taxonomy): domain Eukaryota; kingdom Metazoa; phylum Chordata; class Mammalia; order Chiroptera; family Phyllostomidae; genus Phyllostomus; species Phyllostomus discolor. The sequence continues at coordinate 179,286,526 of NC_040904.2, forward strand.
AGGGTTAGGTCTCACCAGCTTCTGCTTCCATCACATTGAACAGGTTTGGGAGGCTTACTGCATTAATGAGTCAAAGGCTGCAAGTGGTGCACACCAAAATCTGTTTTCCGTTCTTCCTTAGTGAGACATCCTATATTTGGTTTCATGTGCTGTATAACAATTTATCACAAATTTGGCAGCTTAAACCAGCATCCATTACTTACACCCCAGTCCTCGTGGTCAGACGCCTGGCACAGAGTGGTTGGGTCCACTGCTCAGAGTCTCACAGGCTAAAATCAAGGAGTTGACCCAGAGTTCTTGTCTACAGACTCGGGAGAAAAATCCATTTCCAAGATCAGCATTTCTGTTATTGGCAGAACTATGTTCCCTGGGCTTATAAGACTGACACCCTCCTTTCCTTACTGCCTATCAGTGGGGACCACTCTCAGCTCCTAGAGGCTGCCTATATTCATTGCCACAGGGCCCCCTCCAAGTTCAAGCCAGCAAAGGCGCTCTGAATCCTTCTTCTAATTCTAATCTCCATCCTCCATCTCTGACTCCTAGATCTGGGTTTAAAGGGTTTCATAATTAAGTCAGGCCTACCCAAGTAATCTCCCTCTCTTCACGTCAATCAGTTTGGGACTCAGCATAACCACAGGAGTGATGTCTGGTCGTATTGGCAACTTCCACACACACACAGAGGGAGGGGATTACACGGAGGATGTCCTAGGGCTCTGTCCACCACCCACCCCTCCCGTTTAGCTTGGCAGATGGATCCCCATCTCTCAGCCTCCCTTATAGCTAGGTACAGCTATGTGTCTAAGTAATGGCCAAAGAACTGTCATCCAAATAGCAGCTTCAAGGAAACTTCCTTAAAATACTGCTGGTGTCCAATGTATGTTCCCTTGTTTTTTGATTCATTCATGCCAGCTGGAATGTATAATGTAATGGTTGGAACATCGGCAGCAATTTGGGACATGAGTGATCACAGGAATAGAAGCCACATCCAAGGTGGAGCAGTAAAATAGAAAGAGCCTGAGTCCCTGATGCTGTCCAGCGCTACACCCAGGGGTGCGCTGTTCAGTGCTAAGCAAAAGGCTCTGCGGAGGGCAAAACCCTGATTGTAGCATTGGCCAATTTCTGTAATATAACTACCCCACCACGGTCAATTCTGAGTTAGCAATGTGACATCATTGGGAAGAGAGGCTAACCATTGGTTCTCAAAAGCCAGGCCAGTCTCAGCCCCCACCCGGCCCCAACCCCCACCGGCTGTACCAACCCTGGGCTACCTGCCTCTGGGCATCTGTTTCATCAGAGAAAAATTGACTTGTATTTTATTTAAGGCACTAAGTGAGGTTTCTGTTGCATGCTGGCAAACCTAATTCTATGGTAATTTTTCTCTCAACATTAAGCTTCTTCACTTGGACTTTTCTGCGTGTGGGATGTGTCCAGACCTAAGCACAACGGTGGGTGTGTGGTGCCAGGTTTCACAGCAGCTGCCGTTTCTCTCCAGCCCCCTCCCAGGAAGCTTACCCCACTCCCCGTACAGCCACGCTCAAATAGCTCTGCGGAGCTCAGAAGGAACCAGAGGGCTGATTGTGCCAAAGAAGCAATAATCACCACCCTTTACAGAGACCCCTGGGCAGGTGCCATCCTGGTTAATACTCTGAAGCAATGCGACAAATCCAGGAGTATGTGACTTTAAAACCCCACTTTATGAAGCTGTCCCCAAAGATGGGGGGCATCCATTTATAGACCAGAAGGCACTTCAGAACAAATAAACGTCCGCATTCCCAGAACATAGCATTTCACCTCCCTGCAAACGGGGCTGGGCACCCACACAGACCACGCCTTTGGCACACCGCGTGAGTCTGCACAGGCGCCGGCCACTCGCCCAGGCCCGCAGCCCGGAGACCGCAGCTCGCCAGGAAGCGGCGCCCCTCTCCACAACGGGAATCCGCACCGGCGCGCTGCCTCCTTCGTTACAGAGCAGCCTGCTGTGCCTACCTGAGTGCGGAACCCACGAGGGCACCGATGGTCCTAGGAATCACAGGACAGTCTCACTGGCTGCTTCAGCTCTCCTCTTTCCAGCGTCTCTCCCAGCGAAATGCAGGCGAGGCGCCCTGTTCCCTGCGCGTGAGCTTCTTCTGAGCAATAGCATCAACATGGGGCCCACCTGGACGCCCTCGTCCACTCCCCTTCTGCAGGTGCGCCAGGTCGTGGATGGGTCAAGTCATTAAATATTCGACTGGATTTGCCCCAGGGGCCACTTCTGCAAGGCTATTACAGCCACAAGGAATTGGTACAGCTGTCGTGGATGGAGTGTCCACCACATGTGAAACCCTGTGGGAAGCGCTTGCAGACATGTTCTTGGGTGATTTTCATAAGAAATCAAAGGGATGGCCAGTATTGTTACCAGCACTTCACTGATGGGGAAACTGAGACCTGTGGGGTTAAAACTAGGTCACCAGCTAGTGAGAGCGAAACTGGCACATGCATCCAGGCTGACTCCCGACTTCTTGGAAGGGCCCTCGGGGTGGCCTGCCTGCTCGAGCAGGGGCAGCAGTGCCAAGGCCAAGTGACAGGAGGCACGTCCGGCCCAAGCGGCACAGGGCGGACTGACCTACAAGGCACAGCAGGCGCAGCGACACGGGTGCTTAGAGCCACCTCAAGCTAGGCACAGGTTTCAGGGACAGCACGGCCCTGAAACAGTTTTGAACGTCTATCCTGCAGAACCGTCAGGGGATGTGTACCTGTGGTTTTAAGTCTTCCACTTTGTGATATTTTGTTACAGCAGCTCTAGGAAGCTAATACAGTATCCCCTGTACTTTCACAAGGACATTGTTTCAATTGCAGAAACTTTGCTAATGTAAGTCCAGTGGGCAAACATGTACACATACACCATGTTTTATGAGAAAAATCACCTCCAGCCTCAAACCCCTTTCTAGATCTCTTGCCTCTGACTTCTTGTCCTTGCACCCGGCACCATCCCAAACCCACCAGAGCTGGGCGTGACGTGAGTGCTGCTGCCTCTGCTCTGTGCACTTCCTTTCCCTTGGGGAAGCCCTTCACAGGTCCACGGAGACCAGGCCACAGACCAGCTGGCCAGCTGGCCCTATGTCACTGACCCAACACACTCACTAGCAACAACCTCCTGCTAGTTTTTCTACTTCTTTCCATCTCGTGTTCAAATTCTGGTTACTACATGTTTGTGGCAGTGAACCCAGATTTTACAGGAAGAATGGTTCAGTACGTGACAACAACGTCACTCGAGCCCTGATATGAAGGGACGGAGCTCAGTGTCCACTTACCTGCCTGCTCCTGAGCCCCAGGGCATTGCTGTCCCTCCTGTTTGGGGTAGATCTTCCTCCAGCCCCAGCTAGAAGCTGAAGCCTCTCCCACCTGTTGGATGGGTTATGTCCATTGGTAGAAAAGTACTCTTTTCCTCCTGAAAGTCATTCATCAAGAAAACACTATAGTATTTCCTATAAGGAAATGTAATGGCTTGATGAATCAAAAACCTACATTTCTCTTTAGAAAACCCAATAAAGTTTCAAACCTTCCAAATTCAAACCTTCCAAATAAAAATCTGCTGTGTGCAGGCTTTGCTGTACACTCTGACTTAGGAAGATAAAGAGGTAAAGCATTTATCAACAAAGAAACTTCAAAGCAGGAATAAGAAAGGCACATGAGAATTATTATGGGAGGCAAATACATGCACCTCAGAGACATACAGCTGCAGCTGCATCCAGGAACAAGTATCTGCAAAAGCCCTATCTCCCATCACACTGTGCACCAACCGATTAGCTTACTTACCAAGACTCATGGCTCACTCATCAAGGCTAGGTTAAGATTCTCACGGCTCTGTGCACACACAGTGCTGGGCCCAACGCTCTTACATCATAAACTCCGCTCGGTCTCAGGACCTGCTTTAAAACCACCCCACCCAGGCCTCAGAGCCTGACTTCCCCCTTCCGCAAGGTAACTGAGACTCCTTCAAAGTGGTGCCCTCCCTTACAGCAGTGAGTATAAACTTAGCCCTGCTTAATCAACAGGGCTTCCCTCATTCTCAGGCAAAACGATTCCCAGTACTTGACATGACCAATGCCACCTCACGAAGAAAGCTGACTCCCCTCCGCCCTGGCAGGGGTGGCCCCATATCACCTGAAACGCATAACCTTGCACAGATAAACACGCTCATCAAGTTGTTTACTGCTTTGGATTATACAGCTCTTAACCAGCATGTGCCACGTGGCCAGAGGCCACCTGCCTGAGGCCATGCCACTTGGCTGTATGACAAGCCCCATCCCCTTTCAGGCACAGAGACCTACTGTCTTGCTGCCCAGGAAACTGCTTCTGTCCATACGTTCCTTAAGTTGATGCAGTTCTGGAGTTACCAGACTCTTTCTTCAGTCTCTCAGCCCTGGGAGATTTTCCCAGCACTCATGGACACATAACTCGAGCTGGCCTAATCAGAGTCTTAATAAAGAGTTTGGTGCTTGGGAGGGGATGTTGCAAATTATCCAAAGCTGAAATAAGGGACCAGCTAAGTTAAGCGGGGGGGGGGGATGGGACAGGCAGGGCTCACCCATCCTTGTCCTCATGGGAGAAGAGAGGCAACTGAGTGCACTGCTGTGTCTTGGGACTCAGACCCTGTAAGCCAGTTCTTTGGGAGGCTTGGTGGAAACACATCAGGCTCTTGGAATTTGTGAACTACTTCTTCATGATGTCAGTAAGGTATCTGAAGAAAGACATAAGCTGCCAGGCAAACTAGCCCATTTGAAGGTACAAAGGAAACAGCCATTGGCTTTGGTAATACCAGCTCATGTTCATTGCATGCTATGTGCCAGATGTCATTCTGAATGTTTTACATAAATTTTCTGACTCAATTTCTACAATAACCCCACAGAGTGTGCGCTGTCGTTATCTCTACAGGGAAAGAAACTGGAACAGGGAAGATGCAGTCACCTGACCTAGGCCAGGGAGGGGTGGAACTGAAAAGCAAACTCGGCCAGTCTCACTGTGCAGTCCATACATTTAACCCTTCACTGGCAGCCAGGCAACCGCAAAGGGGCAGAGAGCCCGAGTCTGACAGGACTGCAAGAGCCAGAGCCTCTGCTTCAAACAAAGGTGTGTGACGAGACAGTCAGGAAACTACAGCAGGACGGGGCCCTTAGAGACGGCAAAGACACAGGATGGGGGTTTCATCTCCAAACCCCTCCTGCCACGCAGAGGCCGTCATTTCTACTAAAGCAGTGGTCTGTCTCTGGGATGCAATCTGGGGCAAGGGCAGATCCCTTTCGTTTCAGGTTTTTCTTTTTCAATGATATTTGTCGTGTAATATTTTATATTAGTTTCAGGTGTACTGTTTCTGTTTTTTTTTCCAAAGCTGAGGAAGAGATTGGAGCCGCTAAGCTGAAGATGAAGGGCATGGACAGGAAGTCTGTGGCCAACAGACAGAAATCAGAAAAATAGCTCCAAGTTCAAGGAGCTAGATCTGGGCCTGTGGCCCACAGAGTTGCCAGATATCATATCTACCAGCTTCTAACTGAGTTTGTTTGGGTTTTTTTGTAAGTCTTTTTATTGCCAAGGAAATGATTATAGCCCCAAAAAGGGGTCTAGAATTCCTCTTCCTTCACAGAAATCCTGGGGCTTCTTCCACACACCTCCCCTAACCATGCCGACAAGAAGAGGGCTGCCGTATGGGCACCCTCACCCAGGCACGACCGTAGGGCAACCTGCTGCAAAGCAGAACCAGCGGTCCCTGGACTGGCTGATCAGAAACCCACTCCACCACTGGGGCAGGGAGCCCGTGCTAGCCCCCACCTGCAGGAAAAGTACACAGTTTGGATCAGTGACAGCTGTGTGCAGTTTTCCCTTCCCCCTTTTCCCAAACGGGAATGTGGGACCTGCAGCACCTGTTTCTTCCACTGCAATGCAGGATAATATTCCTATTTACCACGTGGTATTGTGGTGAGGATTAAATAAGTTCTATAAAAAAATGCTTAGGTCTCGTGGCAAAGAGTAAGTGCTCAATTAGTACTGGATGTGTTGTTTTGTCATGTCCTAGATGGGTAGGAAATAGTTCAATTCCTCATCAGTTTATAGATTGTCAGAATGGAGTGGCCACCCATGGACGTCGGAGGGGTGGACAGCCCTTGACCATGCTTGGCTTGGGGCTCAGTGAGCTGTGAGGTCCCCTATGGATGCGGTGGCTGGATCTAATTTTTGCTTGTTTCCTTTGGGGAAAAGGTCGGTAAGTCTGGGGTTTTTTTTAAATGAGGTGGTAGAATCATTTTAAGTTGAATCACTCTTTAAAATGTCTGTGTAAGAAGGGCATGTGCATTCACGCATATTCCCATATGGGGGACAATCAAAGGATGAAAGGGAAAGGACATCTGGTAATTGAAGCCCGTTTGTGACAGTGCCCCCAGCCCCCGCCCAGCCAGCCAGTCCTAACTGGCACAATAGAAAAGCAAGGAGCCGTGTGTTTCCATTTTCCTGGAGTGAAGGGTGCTGAGAAGGAACCAGGGGGACAAGGTTGGAAACAGGGAGGAAGAGATCGTGGTGGGTCACAATCACTACCCTGCAGGGCTCAGAGCTACAAGGATCAGGAGTCCTCCTCCCAGGTCCCTCTTTGGCAAAGTCTAAGAGCCCTCACAGTCTGTGCTGCTGCACCTGGCTCTCCTGCCAACACGGTTACCACCTTGGCACCTGGCTCACAGGTCGGGGCCTGGCCTCCCTGGGAAGCTCGGGCTTCTCCCGGCCCCCAGCCCCCTGCAGAGCCTGCCTCTTGCTGCACCTACTTCCTCCCGGCCCGGCCCTGAGCACACAGCTGATGCACACACATGACAGACAACAAAAACTGATTTAGAACTACTTTATTTGAAGACATTTTCTTCTAGAGTTCTAAACACAAAATGGATGCTGGTTGAGCAAGTGCTTCATAGGCATCATTGTATTTAAATGAACCATATGATAATGTTTACATTTTAAGCCACACTTGAAACTGAAGACTCAATACAATCTTTTGAACAATGTAGCAGTCATAACAAAACATAACTATTTATTCTACAAATTATCATCTTTCCAAAAATGGCCACTAGATATGAAAACATTGTAGAGACATCTAAAGAGCCCCTATAAGATTTTTTAGAAGAAAAATGACAATAATTACATTTTACATTTTCCTTTTTTAACGAGTAACAAACTAGGACATCCATGGGAGAAAGCACCAGCCAACCCATTGAAGTAATTTCAGCACACTTTTGCTCCTCAAAGTTGAATCTTTTACATCTACTTTGTCTCCTGTAGGAATGAATAAAAATGGTTATGTCCAGTGCAGAAGTCAGCATGTGCCCACTGGTGTGTACTTTATACCGTGCTCCAAAGTTAACACAGAAAATGAAGAATGAATACACGTGAGTGAAACAAGCATGGGAAAACACCCTGTGACAGTTAACACGAAGGCAAAATCAACAGACTTTTGGTCTGAACTAGTGTCTTAATTTCTTTATGGAAGTGTTGTAAAGGCATGGGTATAAACGCTCATACAAACAGCTTGCCTCTCCGTCAACACTCCCTTCCCTGCTTTTGCTCCTTCTTTTCAAGGGCTCAAGCTGCTGAGCCTTCAGCAGCATAGGCTGTGGTTCCTAGTAAGTATCTTTAAATAAAGAAGATCACATAATTCCCCCCACCCCCCAAGAAAATAAGTACAGAGAAGACTATGAAAAGTAGTGAAGAAAAAAGCACACCATAAAAGACAAAAACATGATGTTCAAGTTTAGAGAAAAGCGGGTACATGACAGCAGATCAGAAATGGACAGATGAACCAGGCCTGAAGAGGCTGTCAAGCCAGAGAGCCCGTGTGCCTGACACACCTGGGCGTCTCTGAAGGACACTCTAGTTACGATTATGGCGGACACTTTCACAAAGTGGTAAGCTCTTCAAGGTCAGGGATGGTGGCTTATTTATATGTGTCCCTGGTTCTTAACCTTGCCTTCTTGCATATGACAGACATGCAGAAAATATTTCTGGGACCCGGGGAGCTGAGCTAAATCCCCTCATCACTTCTAAAGCCATTGTGGGTGGTATCTATCTACTCACCTAATTCATTCACTTGTCTGTCTAAGGCAGGGATGACAAATACTTCACCTCTCTGACGGGCTGGTAATGGAATCTGAGAGCTATTCCTGGCACAGAGGAAAGGTGTGCCACTCATTCATAATGCCACCTTGAAAGAATGATGACACGGATGTCGTGTATGCCCCACCTCTGGCTAGGAGGAAGGCCAACACTCGGCCACGTTACCTTTCTGTTGCTACACTGGCTCTCAAATGCTCTGCATCAAGCCACTGCTCATTAAATGCTGGTTGACCAGTAAGGCCAAGGCCTTTCAATTCGATCAATCTGCACCGCTGGACAAGTAGAGTCATGACTTGAACCTGGAAATTTGAAAACATGGCATCCACGATGCTCAATAAGTAATTGTTTCCTGAAGGAGAACAAGCATTTCCTTGATTACTCCTTCTGTAGAGAAAGAGTGCATATACTCCACGTACCCCATCTCAGTAGGACTTTGATACTTAAGGCATTTGGAATTACTTGGGATTTTGGTTCAAAGAAATGGCAGAGTCCAACTCTTTGGTGTTCAGGCTTAATCTACTTGCTTTGTACTAGTCTCCATAACCTTCGCAGTACTTCATTGCTATGACTTACCTGACACTGCTGAAATAATCAAATCTTACAGGTTCATTAGAAAACCTTTCAAAGGACACTAAAGGGAGAGGCCTCTGACACTAGAGGCGTAGAAAAGAAAATCAGCAAGAATGAGAGAAAGAACCAATAACCACGTCCCATCCCCCCACCAACCCAAGCCGAAGAGTCACTGTCTGCTGTCCAGACCATTCTAGGTAAACAGGGGGCTTCTGGCAGGGTGGCCACCAGGGGGGTTCCTCCCAGAACTCCCCTCCCCATAGTGGAAGGTCAGCACCCCACAGAGGCATCCCAAAAAAGACAGACAACACATTCAGAGAAAGGGAGGAAACAGAGGGACAGTATTAAAGAGCAAAATCCTGGGGGATTAGGGAGGCTTTTCAAAGCAACTTTGCTTTTAACATAGGTCGAGTCTTCACTATAACACAGGCACCGACAAGGGAACAGAGCTAGATGAAAACAGCCCTCCGAACGTCAACACAGCTGATGAGCAGAGCAGGGAGAACAACGCCCCAAATCCAGGACCTGCTCCTAGCGCACCCTCTGCCTTGCCCGGAGCGACAAAACCTTCCCAGAAGCCTGTGTGCCTCAGGGAGAGCTACACTACGCCAGCGCACACATGCACACACAGATATATGCACACACCGACACACGCACATCAAACCTGATTTATAAAAAGAGCTTTGTGCATCAGAACATATGCCGTCACTTGGTCCAAGGATCTAGCTGATGGCATTAGGAAAACAGACCCAAAGAATGTAATCAAGAAGACAACTAGCTGGCAGGACTAATACTGCGTTTTATACAATGTGGTTATTGACAAGCTAATTTCCAATTGCTTGTACAGAACTACTTCAACTGGCTAGAATCTTCTGAATACATAAGGTTAAGACTTAAAAAAGTTAAGCTCTGTAGCAACAGAAGTTAATGCTACCTAAAATAAATTAGATTATTAAATATGTGTAATGGAATACAGGTCACTAGAAATTCAATTCTATAATGAATACAAATGAATATAAATCTATTATTAAAGTACCATTCCCAGGAAGATTTCAGCTCAGAGTTGTTGTTTTTTTAAAGGCTATTTGAGAATAAATGGCTATGGCTTAGAAACCCTTAAATAGTGTTCCGAGTACTGATAAGATTAGTTGGTGTGAGATACAAAGATCTGTCTCCATATCCACAATAAAGGATTACCTCACTTTTCACTTAGTAGTATTCCTGAAAAGGTGTGCAAATAAAATTTTTACAGCCAGACCTCTATTCCAAATAGATACAGCCAGACTGTATCTATTCTAAATACAGGAGGAGACCATGGTTGTAAAGAGACCCAGTGGTGACTGCTTTGATGACCGGAAGAGCTCTGTTAACTCCTCTCCGCTGTGTCTGCACCGTGAACCCGGACTGGAGGCACTCAGAGCGTGTCTGGTGATCGTGTGAATGTGTCACGACAGTCTGTCTGTCTGTCTGTCTGTGGAATTTTCTGAAAGTGAGGCATGCTCTAACCAGAGTGTGGGAACAGAAGGACAGAATCCAGCACACAGTTTAACTGATTCCGTCACAAAAAATGAGAGAATTTCAGAAACTGTTTTTCAATCAAAATACAGTAAGTATGTGTCTTATGTTTTTAAAGAAATGCTGATCTGTGATTGGCAGAAGCTTTTATCCACTGTGACCTGACGTACAGAAAGCAAACAAATGCGTTCAAGAGAGGACACATTTGATTTAACCACCAAGGCGAGTGGACCTCCTTATTGAATTTCACAAACACCCCCCCCGCCGCCCCCCCGTGCTGTTCCACTTCCGTGGGGGCTTCCTCCCCTCGCTCCAGCACCAGCGTCCCACAGCTCCCCTCACCGTACCCCGCAAAAGCAAAGCATGGATTACAGGGCTAAAATTAAATTAGAAAGAGGCATGATCTAAATATAAGGTTATTTTTTCAAATCTTAAAAGAACTAATAAGTCAACTACATTCAGTAAAAGTAACTCTCAAAGGCAATTGTTTTTGTTATTTGGTATTTCTTTCCCTTCTCATCTGAATTTAAATTTAAGACTCAATTTATATATATACACATATATATTTTTATATATGATATATATACATATGTCTATATCAACCATATAGACACATATACAAATTATATACATACATATATCTCTCCATCCTTTTAAACACAATATCCTCTTTTAAACAATACAGGATGCCTAGCAACACAACTTACTGACCCCATAAATCTGCAATCTGACACATAAGCGAAGGGAGTGATTATATCTGCCTATTTGCTCAGCATTCATAACCGCAAAAAAGACTGGAAAAGCAGCTAATGTTTTTATCAAGTTTTGGGAGGACCGGGTCCTCGCAAGGCTTCACTGCACGGCTGCATCATCGCACACTTCCTGGAAGGCAGCGTGCACACAAGATATGTGAACACAGAACCCTGTTTCCAGCACCCCGGAAGCAAATGCGGGTATAACTGGGGAGAGGTGGGGAGAACACAGTGTGAATATAAGTGTTTGTCAAGTAAATAATAAAAAAACTTTCACTTCAGGTATTCATGATATGTCAAGTGACCCAAGTAAAACAGATTTTAGAGCCATCTTCACCACCCGTGCCAGGTGCTGGCATCGGCCCCTTACTAAGCAGACACAATGAAGATTCTTTGTGATGATCCGTTTTAGTCACTGGCCTAACGGTATGATATCTGGATGAAAACGTGATCATGGATTTGTTCCCGTAATCTAAAAGCCAATAATTTAAAAAATAATAAAGTTGGTCTCTTCTCTCCATAAGTTTTCAAGTAATTAGTTCAAGTCAGCTTGTTTACAGCTATTGTATAGTGACCTACTTTAATCCACAGTTTCCCTTTAGAAATCAGTCTCCCTTGAAATGGGACACACTTTTTTGTGGATGATTTTTTTTTTACGTCTTGAGCCAAGTGTCTTTTAAATACTAGGTCAGTTCAGTCACGTTTCTGTTTTATTGGGCAGATAAAGAGAGGAAACCAGCAAGTTATGTCCGAAGGCTGGGAACCGCCTAAAGGCCTCCCAGCTGTCGGAGAAGATGTTGTACTTGAGGAAGACCCGGTGCTCCAGGCTGGTGGACAGGGTGACGTCCCTGCTCATGATGTAGATGCCATCGTTGTGGAGCGCGCACGTCAGGTTGAGGCCCGATTTGGACGTGTTCTCCTTGAGGTAGAGCCACTGCCGCGTGACCGTGTTGTAGGACTGCACGGCCAGCATGTCCTCGCTCTGGCTGCCCCTCCGGTTGGGCCCCAGTTCATGGAGACACCCGCCCACGATGTAGATGATCTCCTCCACAGACACCATCTGCTGCTTGCGAATGTGCACGTCACACGTCTCAAAGAGCGTCCACACGTCGGAAGAGGGGCAGTACTGCAAAATGTTCATGTTACGGTCTGAAACGAGAGGAGCGGCCGAGTGATGACACGGTCCTGAGCAACACCGAGCACGGCCCGCGCTGTGAGTAACCATCTGCCTCCACCGCAATAACCTGCTCCCCAGAGGCAAAACCCTTTCAGAAAAGCAGAGCTTGGGAAAGCAGTGCTTAGAGATGGTTGGGAGGAGACCCGTCTACAATTGCCCCCACTCACTTCACATTCACCCACATCCCCTCCCTGGGAGTCTCTCGGAATTGGTAAGGCCAAGGAGATGAGCAGTTGTAACCTGGGCATGTCCCCCACGCCACCCCATCCCCACCTGACACCCTTACACCTTTTAGAACCACTGGGCCAATCAATGTGAGAAGAAGCAGAGCCTCAGAAACCCCATCGACACCCCCAGACCACTGCCTTCTGAGTGCAGATGACCGGCTGAGGCCCAAGAGCATCCACTCTTGACAACTGATCTGCTAAACAAGACAAATGAGCCAAGCAGGATTTTCAGGGCTGTCAGAAGAAAAGGACACAAAGTTGCAAGTCAGGAGAAATGCAAGTCTCACCTCCAGCCTTCAAGTCCCAGAATCACTGGGCAACTCTATTTCCCAACTGTGACAACAGAGGCACGCTGACAAAGGCCCTGCCTTCTCCCTGGCCCATTTCACAGGAGACAGTTACTGTGTGGGTGAAATCAGATAGCAGATGCAAGACTGCTTGCTTGGACATTACTTTGAATGATTAGCTGCTGTAAGGGAAAATATCACCTACTGTCCTTTTGAAAAATGCTTGTGAAATTTAAAATATCTTTTCCACTTTTCTTTTTTTGTTTTTCTTTTCTCCTCTAGGAAAGAATAAATAGAATATTTTAGCTTCACAGGGGGAAACTTGCTGAGTTATCAGAAAGAATGAACTTTCTGTTTGCTGCTGTTGTGCGTGTGTGTGCGTGTGCTTAAGAAACGACAAAATCTATCAGTATAACAGAGAGCTCGGCTTGGGAACGGGTGGCACGCACAACTGAAGTGAGCAGCATCCTGACGGCTGCAGAAGCCGAGAGCACTGCTTCCACTGGAGACAGCAGGGCCCCGCCACAGACAGCAGTGATTACAGAGCTCCACCCTGTGTCTCGTACCACGCAGGCGCCTCCTAAGGGGGCACCAAGGGAACGCAAGGACACCAACCCTGTGTGTGCACAGGCCCCAACCTGTAGAAATTTTAGAATTGCTGTGGCTTCAGGGACTGTTCTCCTGTTTTTCACCCACACCGCTATCTCCCTATATTTCTTCTTACTGTAGCTATTGTGATAAAGCTCATCCTAGGAGACAGCCCAAAGGAGTTCAGTTGCTAATCTACCAGAAAGTGCTCCTGAGGAACCTGGCTCCCCACCGCATGAATGAAGGGCTTATTCCAGTGAAGCTTCAGTGTGTTCCCCAGTCCCAGGTCTGGAGGTCCTTCCAGGCCTTCTGCAAATGTTTTCTCTCCTCGCGCAACGAGGGCTCAGGCCACGGGGAGGTGGTTTGGGCTGGAGGAATGATCTTTTCGCCTTCACATTTACAGTGGATTCTGAAGTTCAACAAATCATCCTTCTTCCCGTTAGTGGTTACTATTACTTTCTATTGAATTTTTGCAAAACTCTTCAGAGTCTGCCAAAGAATTATAATAATCAAATAGCTATCATAAAAAGCATGAACTACAACTTACTAAATTTTAAAAGTCTCACTTAAGAAGTCAGTAACTAAGGACCCAATATTAAGTCCTGAATCATTTTTCGTGACAATTATGATTTGTTTTACGTACAAAGGACTATTAGGAAGTGCCAGGAAGAGCCTAAGCAGAGGAGAAGGGGGGCTTCGGAGTACAAGTAACTGTCCTGCCCTCTCGTCTTAGAAAACTCGTTTCCAACGCTTCCACAAACACCCATCCGTCCACATCACCTCACCATCCCGTCCAGGGTATTTGGCTTGGGGAAACTGGGATGGGATTCTCAGTGGGTGGCCCAAATGAAAAAAGTACGTTAGTAGTGGCTTTGGAAACTAGAAAACACACAAGCAAGGGTTTTCCAGGTCAAATCTAAAGAACACTCACTCAGCCAGGGTCATGGAAAAACCAGCGTGTCCAGCGGCAGAGCACTCCGGGGTGCAGTGCTGTGGCCGGGGCCCGTGGCCCCTGCTAAGGAGAGGGGCCGAGAAGGACGTGCGCACAGGCAACCCAGGGGGCTCCTCGAGAGCTACAGAACCCAGCGGGGAGGCACAATTCTTAGCAATGTTCACAAGTGAGTGACTATGTTCACGTTCCTGGGAGAAGAGACACACAGACGCTCGGGCACACGCTCACACACGGACTCTCTGGAGGCCACGGTTCAGCTAGGCACATAAAGCTGGCCCGCGTAGCCTGAACACCAGGGTTGAAGATGAATGAATAGAGTGCCAGGTCTCTGTTTTTCACTCATTTGTGAAGGGAAAGCTAGTAACCGTCTTCGGTGCGGGGTCACCAGGGAGGGGCACGGGAAGAGCTGACGAGCAGAGAAGACGTGGGTGAAGGAAAGCTTGCTGCTGCCCATGCACCCCTCCCCGGCACTGCCTCTCCTTAACTGTGGAAGCACACCACCCCCGCAGCGAGCTGAATGGTGGCCCTCAAACAGGTGTGCCCACCTCCCCGCCCCAGAACCTTTCAGTGTGGCCTTATTTGGAGGAAGGGTCTCTTCAGATCATCCCGGATTCCCCGAGTGGGCTCTACACCCAATGAGGAGTGTGTCTTTACAAGAGACGGAAGACGAACAGACACGGAGACACAGAGGAAAAGACACATAAAGACAGAAGCAGAGGTGAGCATTATGCAGACACTGGCTGGAGCCACCTGAGCCACCAGAGCTGGAAGAGGCAGGAAAGGAGTCTTCCAGCCTTCGGGGGGCGGGGGGGAGCTCGAGACCCTGTGACACCTTGACTTAGGACTTCTGCTCTCCAGAACCACACAGGCCACCGAGTTCGTGCCCATCGGTTCAACCAGCCACAGGGAACGGACACAACACCCGCCATCCTCCCCACCAAATCAGCTGTTTACAGAGTCATTGTCAGGAGAATTAATCAAAATCGTTTCCTGTCACCAAAAAAAAAAAAAAGTAAATCAGATGCTCCTAAAACACCTTACATTCGACTTCTTCCTCTAACATAAACCCACAAAACAAAATACAATTGGTTCTGGTGAAAAGGACTTTTGCCACTCGGGCTTGTTAGCACACGGATTTCCATCCTCTACAGAGTTACATACAGTCACTTACAGCTTACTGGGGCCGTCCACATCTGGCCCCAGGACTATTGCCAGCGGGATGGAGAGCTCTGCCCCGCCCACATCGTGCCACAGAGGAGTGACAGGTCATTTCATCCTGTCAATACAGAGGTAACTCGACCACCTCACTGTGGCTACAAGTCCTGAGAGTCCCATTACTCCTAAGTGCTGGGCATTGTTCAGTCAAGCCCAAGGAAGAAGTGAGATTCCTTGGCCAGGGGGTAACTGGGAAACAACTGCTTTCCTCGGGGCAGAGAGCGAAAGGACAGGTGCCTCTCCCTGGTGGCCACCATCACCCGTCTCATTACAGGGAACTGTTTTCTGTGAGAACAAGGGAGAGGCTTCCTACCCAGAGCAGCAGAATAAAACCTGCTGGAGAAACATTTTATCTGCACACTATGAGCCATAAAGTGCCCACCAAAAATGTGAAAAACACCCACATACACTGTAACAAACAGCACAGCTACCTCCCACCACTGGTCAGAAAAGAATCTTCCAACATCCCCTTCTCGCTCCTCCTGCAGTGCGTGAACACGAGCCTAGAGCTAAGCTTCCAGAATCTGCAGCTCACGTGTTTGTGGTCCAGAGGGGAGGAAATGAACACAGAAACCTGCAAGGCTGTTTGGCATTCGAGCCCACAGCGCTGGACGGGGAAGATTCAGGGTGTGTTTGGGAAAAGGAAGGGAGTTACCCAGCCAAGTCACAAGATGACAGACTAAGGCTGGCTCTCCAGAGCAGAAAGAAAATCCACTGTTTTCTTCACAGCGCCCCCGCACCATCCCGTGTCCATGCTCACACAAAGGCATCAAAGGCCGCTCCTGTCTGAACCACCCTTGTCGATCAGGACTTGCTTCCTTCCCGATGTGTAAATATACAGCAGGTGATGCACAGAAGCACACTCACGCACACTGGAGTGTTTTCTCTGGCACCTGCGCCCTCCCCCAGGCTGCCGAAGCTGACGTACTAGAGGACCACTTCCTGGGCCCACGTCACTTACCTCTGGTCGTGTACCCTCCGATGACGTAAACTTTCCCCTTACACTCACAGGCGGAGAACTCAGCCAGAGGGTTTGGTAAGGGTGCCACAAAATTCCACGCATCCTGCTCGGGATTGTAACACTCAACATTAGAAACAGCCTGCCCGCCGATGGCATAGAGTTTTGAATTAACGGCCACAAGTTTGAAGTTAGATCTGAAAGACAGAAGACAGGGGCCCACAGAGTCAGTTCTTCTGATCATTAAGAAATGAGATGATGGCATGAACTGCTAAAGCAGAGTGTGGAATCGCCGGGCCGCTGAAGAAAACTCACTGTCCACGTGGATGGCCATTCTGCCTAGTGACCAAGGAATGGCCAAGTGACACTTCGAATTTCCCTCTTCAAATTTTCCCTCCCAAAAGTCCACAGGAAGGTTGCAGTCTCCAAACGTTAGCAGTTGAAGATAAGCAATTCACTTGAACAGGGCTGATCGTTCTCAGCCTCACCACAGAACCAAGGACACTCTGCATGCACTGAACTCAATACCTTCTTTTCAGGAGCCAGACCAGGTGGTGAGGGAGGAAAGCTCCCATGCCCCTCCCCGTCTCTCTCTGCTTAGAATGTTCAGCTCATTCTTCCTCCCGTGCGGGTAAGCTCCATCCTAGGTGTATGCCAGCACTGCTTACACAGACAGGCACATGCAAAGCATGGTGCTAAAAGGTGGATCAGCCCTGCCTGGTGTGGCCCAGTTAGTTGGGCATCACCTCAAAAAGGAAAAGTTCGCCAATTTGATTCCCAGTCAGGGCACATGCCGGGACTGTGAGTTCAGTCCCCAGACTAGGCGTATGTGCGGGGAGAGGTAAGGAAGCAATGTTTCTATTTCCCATCAGTGTTTCTCTCCCTCTCTTTCTCTCTCTCTTCCCCTTCCTAAAAATGAACAAATAAAATATTTTAATTAATTAATTCATTAATTAATTAAAGATAGTTCAGAGCCTCCATCACCAAGCGCACACCCAAAGAGATCACTGCTCCTCCTTCCTCCAGAGGAGGGCTGTGTAACAGGCGAGGTGGGGAGATAAGCACTGAACCAGTTAAACATATTTTGATCAAGCATTCCTGGGGTATTTACACGTTAACTCAACAAACACTTATATCAACAAGTGCTCACCTATTGTAACATTAAATAATTTAAGGAAAAAGAGAAATACGCTGGTTTCAAGCCCCATACTTAGTAACAGAATTAAACGCTGCTCACAGGCTTCAGACACTGGATAAAAGCCTCGTGACCTTTGAATTGATAAGTAAGGTAACATTAGTTTCATTGTAGTGTTCGGGGATTAATGAGCTCCTCCGAGGCCAGGAGGAACAAACATTTGGAAGTGCTGGGTCAGTCTACTGTGGTATGCCCAAGGGTCTTGGTTTACAATAGTAAGAGCATCCGTAGGAAGCAACAGAGAGACCGGGACACAAATCAGGACACTCAGTGTGAGTCCCAGCTCTGGCGGTACCCAGCCACTGGACCCACCCAGCCACTTCCCTTCCTCTTCTCTCGCAGGGATAATACCCAGCACAGGGCAGTTGGGACACAGCACACAGTGTATCAAACTGTATCACACAGAGATAAGATATTAACACTCCAATTCTCCATTTCCCAGTGCCTGAAATAAAGTGGGCCAGACCAGGTGAATTTAGAGGCACGTCTCATGCCAACACAATGAGTTCTTCAAAAGTAAAAACATCCAGAGAGAGAAAGGGGGGAGTGGCTGCAGGTAGAAAAGGTAGGTAAGAGGGTGGACGAAGAAGCAGCGGTGCGCTAGTAATCCACCCTTGATCTCCTAAAAGGTGTTCAATAAACACTAGTGCATTACGATTCAGATTTTTAAAGGCGCTTGTACCATTTATAGTTCAGTAAGCTTTAGTTCAGTTTTGTTTTTCAAATCAGAGAGTGAATAGAGTACTCTTCATCAAAAAGCCCACATTGTCCATTAAACCCAGCCAACCATTCAAATTTTCATGCCAACAGACCTCACAGAGGTGGCAATTACTGGGGGGTCCCTGGTCAGGCTGCTTACCTCTCCTGCTGCTAATGGTCCTTAAAACCTGACCAGATGCCCTCTCTATGTGCGCAAATTTGGGGAACCAAAGGAAATAAAGCTTGTAAATAAGCACTAAGTTTTACCAGCCCACAATTTGTTTTTGCTTCCCGTAGGTACACAGATAGTACATTTTCTCAGATCAAAACAGTTTTTAGTATTCATCCAGCATCATCATTTGCCCTGAGCAAAGATGGAAGGGGCTTCTTTTTGAGGCTGAATAGGCAGTTAAAAGTAAATGCCATCTCTCCAGACTCCAAGATGCTTAAAGTCACTTGAAGAGAAGGGAAACATTTTTTTTCAACACTGAATTTGTTTTAAGGCAAAACTGCCACCCAAAAACAGACCACTTAATGAAGAGGCATACTGCTAAGGATGATGAGCCCAGGTTTGTACAGGGAAATCTCAGCTCCATTGCCCAACAGCTACAGGACCTTGGACAAGCCACTGAAGGTCAGGTTTTCTGAGCCTCACTGGGCCCACCTGTGAGGTGGGGCTGAGAAGAGAGCACAGTCTCATAGGTAGTAAGAGTTAAAACAGGTAGCACTTGCGGAAACATGTCACTTAGAAGGAATGCTCTTCTGCACATCACGAGCCTAAGTTTCTCAGCTTCAGGAGGGTCGGGTTCTCGTTTGTCCACTGCAACTGCGTTTGCTACTGGCCACAGTGTCCTCTGGGATTCTGCACAAAGTGCTGCCTCACCCACAAATCCCTGCCGCTCTCCACCCCATTTCCAACTTTTAAAAATAATTCTTCCACTCTTCATTTCTTGAATGGTAATGGTATGAATTCAAGCTATCAACTGTTTGTAAAATTATGATCTCTGCAGTGTTTTTCTTAATATCGATTCCTGATATAATACGTTTGGGAGGCAAAAAGAATTTTTAAAACCAGATACTCTGTTGTAGCTACATACTTGACTTATGCACAGAAATGAAAATAAACAAAATTAGACAATTTAATTTCTACTTCCCTTAGAATAAGTAAAAAGCTCTTTAAATACCTAAAAACTATGTAACCTAAACCACGACAAACAGCAGTGTGCAAATATCAGTGGTTAACAACACCTGGAGGCAATGGGGCCCCAGGTCCGAGCAGCACAGGGCACTGGCCCTGTGACTAAATGTGAGTTCATTAAACTCGGGGGGCCTCAGTCTCCCCTTAGGGGAATGGGACCAACAATCATATCTGCCTCACAGCGAGGCTGTGAGCGTGAAAGGGGAAGTGACAACTTACAGTACCCACCACAATGTGCTGCCCAGAGCGAGAGCTCCAGAAACGTAAACCACGGCTGTGCATTTCTCCATAGAAAGGCTCGTTACTGTTACAGTAAGAATGGGAGAGAAACAGCCAGACCCTCAATCCGGTCTTTCCTCAACCACGCAGTCTGCAGGCACCCAGATCCCTGTGTCTCCGCTTTCCCCTTCCGCTGCCTACTTGCGGCCACTTCCCTACTATTAGCCTCCCCCAGGGACCAGGAAGAGGGGAGAAGTTAAGAAACAAGTAGTCACTGTCTCTGAGAAACTCCAGGGCACAAAGCAATTTAAGCCATTGGCCAAAATTATGTTGGGGGCGGGGGAGTGAACAAACTCGTAGATTTCTTCCTTTCACACCACTCCCGGCTGCACTGCACCACTAACCATGGGGTATCGTCTCTTGATGGTTCCATGTCTCCAGAAAATGCTCTAAAAAGGACAGGGGACTGGTAAGTTTGACACCTCTAATGCCATCTCTGCCAGGAAACTGTTGTTTCTTCAGTCCCTCTCCCAGCCTCGCTGTATTCACAGCAGAAAAGGAGAACACATCCAACTCCAATTTCAGAGCAAAAGTGCA